>NC_139703.1:27279712-27394513 GCF_964188405.1 Protomyctophum parallelum | reverse complement strand
GTTGGGCGATCCGCTCCCGGGAACGGTACGCATCATTCACACCTACCACAACATCTGCCAAGTGGTCCCGAGTGCGCACCCGGGACCATAGTGTGAATCCCCTATAAATGTCATACCTATAAAAAGCCTGTATGTGATCTTCTCTCACACAACACACACACCACATATTTCCTAGAATTCGGAAATTGTTCTTTCTCAAACCACATCTCACTTATTTTCCTAGAACACACCACACATCACACACCACACACACACACACACACACACACACACACAACTCCCAATTGTACTCCAAGTTGTTATCACACACACCTTATTGTACTCCCAAGTTGTTATCTGATTCTGATCCCACCACTGAGTCCCCACACTGGGTTGAATCCAGGGTTGTCACAGGACAGAATAAAGTCTATATTTACCTCAATGTAGTTTGTAAGCCAGAAGAAGTCGGGGTCTGTGTTCTCCACTGTGAAGAGCACATTTCCTCTGGGTACGATGGTTCCCTCAGGGGCTGCTTTGATCCGGATAGGGAGGCGGCCATCATATTTCTGAAGGAACAGCGACCACATTGGCCGTAAGCACAAAGCCACTTTCCCACTTGACAAAAGGCCCATTTTCACCGACTAACATCTGGCTTTTGTGTTTAGTGGGAAAGGTTACAATCGGCACTCATTCCCGGTACAAATGACTCTGCAGCCACAGTCACATTTCATTTATTGGTTCCTGCTCTGATCAACGATGTAAACATGACAGCTCAGCTTCTCCTGATTAGTGAAGGAAGAGGAAATACTAGGGCACGAACTCTACAGTGTACTTCACTGCCATTGGCCCTAAAAGTATGTGCAATCTGTAAATATTAAATAATAACTAGAAAGTGCTCCTCTGAGCACAGGTCTTCACCAGGACAGGAACGTTTGTTGTGGGCGTGCATTGTTTGGCATTATTTTGGTCTGGTGGCGCTATAAAAAGGCAGATTTGAAAAATGCAGGCCAGATGTTTTTCCTTGGCCTCTAGGGAGTGTGCATAGAGTTTTATGCAGATTGGTGCAGTTATAGGAAAAGACGCGAATCAGCCTATTCTAGCGCCACCATGAGACCGATTTGAACATTTCTTTCTCGGCCTAGTGGGAATGTGGGCCTAATGTGTTTATGAAAAGTATGAAAAATCGTAAAGACCCATAATAGGCTCTCCCCATCGGCCTGGTGGAGTGGAGACAAAAGAGAGATAGAGAGAGAGAGAGAGAGCGCTACTTACAGGCACTTCACTGGTGCACTTGTGACACTGAATGTGACAACATTCTTTTTTGCAGGTGTTCAAAGTGAGCCAATTTTGGCGGGAACAGGGTATAAGATATGGGCCCTACTTGCCCTTTTTTTTACCGTTTTGAAAAACATTAAAAAAATTTATTCAACTAGTCGATCTACATCAACACGTTGTGAGATCGGCTATTTGAAACTATTCAAAAGTGTTTTTCAAAATAGTAAAAAAAGACTCGTTCCTGACCGCATCACCTGTCGTGGCAATAATCACGTTAAACCACACCCTCTCGTGTAATATTGATTAATTCTTCTTTTTTTTGAGCAAAGGCTTGATTTGCGGCTCATTTCTCCAAATGATATGATCCTAGCTTACAAAAAGTATGTTTTGGGTGGATTAAACGACAATCGCGGGACAGATTTTTACTTCCCGACTGGCAGTTCCGGCCAAATCGGCCTTTAAACTAAGGTGCCTGCCGTTGACAATGCACTGACAGTGCGGCGCTCTGAGCCCTCCACCAGATGGTGCTTAAAAGCACTGGTGAAAATTGGGCCCATGATATATAAATGGGCACTGTAGGGTGAGTGCACCTTTTCAATACCTCTAAGACTTTCCTCCAGCCCTCCTCGTCAAACACACTCTGTCTGAAATGCATCAGGTAGAAAAGCTTGGCCTCCTGAATCTTCTCCTCGGTGATGACCGGCCCTGTGGAGATTAAAGAAACGCAGAGTTACTGACTGCGACAGCGAGCCCAGCCAAGCAAGCAAGCAAGCAGCGGAGCTAAATAAGGACAGCAAAGAACAACACAACACAAACAGAAAAACAAGAAATTACACAAAAGAGTGAGAGTCAAACCTAATGACATTTGGAAAGTAAAAATGTGCTTCGGTTTTCCAGGGTAAGAGAGGTCACTGTTCACACATTCCAAACAACACGCCACGCCACTATCACACCAGCCTCCTTATCGGACTGCCTTGAAAATCTCATGCCGATTTTCAAAAGGACAGAATACCGTTTTCCTCATAGCATGTGTTTGTTATCGAGACAGCAGTAAAGCTGTGAGGGAAAATGTGAAGGTGGAGCAGAGGTTTTCAGGGTAGAATCGAACAGGCCAAGTAAGGGCCAGGCGTGTATAACCTACACGCTATATTGATGGCACAATGTATTATGTTAAGAGTACAAAAAAATGCAGGTTCTGAACTCAACAAAATCCATACTTGGCTTTCTGATAACAGGACTTTGGTGTGCGTATAGCTTCTTTGTACACAAAACTGTCACTACACATACTGTATGTAAAAACAGAATCCATTCATTTTTGGTCCATAACATTTTCTCAGTAAGGTAAATGCAAATGATTTATAGATTTATATTCTCTCTACCTATTTGGGGTATATCCTTGACCTTGACAAAGAATCTTTATGCCACTTGGTTCTCCAACATTTCAATGTCACTAAAGACTAAGGCTCAATCCCAATTCCCCCCTTCGTCCTGGCCCTTAGCCCTTGCCCTTGCTTATGCGCGTTCACGTGAGGGGGAAGGGTTATCTCAATTGTCTTTGGATGGAGGGGTAGGGCTGAGGGCGAGGGTTAGAATCCCCTTCGTTTGAAGGGATATCTCGACGGGACTTCAAACGGAGCAACATCACTGAGGGCTGAAAGGCGGATGAGGTAAGAAGCCTTTTATGTCCTTTATTATGGAAAAATATTATAATAACCAATATTATTTTAATGTATTAACAATCTGCATCGCCAAAAATATCGCAATCTCTAGCAAAGGTTAACGTTACCTCACGTGAACTAACGATATGATACGGCGTTGCATTCATACAACGTTACCCATTCATTTGGCGCCGCATCGGCTTTATTCTTTTTTATTTATCGCCGGTGCGCCGGTGATACAACTCGGATGCAAGCTAGCTTATTAGCAGGCATCAGTCCGACCCCCCAGACCACGATATGTCAACATTCTGCAGTTTTGGAGCTCTTAAAAGCCGTGAAATAGCCTACTGTACCTACATAACGCTGTCACTGCATAACGTTGGCTACTCGCTGCAGTGATAGCTATGGTTTTATCATGACCAATGTTAAGCTAATCCCCACAAGTTGCAAAACTTACATAACTAATTAGCAGTGGTGTTGTTTTTTCCCCCAGGCAAACCAGCTACGGAACAGACTGCAAGCTGCTGTGCAGACTGTACATTGGATGGAGATGAATCACGATGGCATTTTCATTGATAGAAAATTACTCTGTTCTTAATGATATTAAAAACAATGAACACAGTGACCACAGCCCCTTCTTTCTATAGGCTACTGTAAATTGTTTTTCCTTTTTCTAACCCTGTATATGATATATATATCTGTACGCATGCTATACAAACTGTTAATACAATAATGAATGAATCAGGTACAACTGTTGAGCAGGTGTCAGAATGAGCTATATCTAGCTGAATTGCATTCTGCATGGTGGGCTACCAACATGAGACAAAATTACAATATATTTATTTCATCATAACCACAGCAATGTTATATTTACGTTCCATCTCTACAGCTTAAATCAAATGTAAAGTAGTTTCCAAAGTGGGTTATGGGCTAAATGATAGTTTGTACACTATCAGAGTTAATTAACATTGATTTTACAATATAAATTGGAGGTCCTAGAGACAGAAATGCCATCAAAGTTTGGGGACCACTGGCCTGTAGTGAGCTTGCAGATCAGCTATTTTCTGAGAACAGGTTTTAGGCCTATATCAATATCTACAAGGGACGTTCAATATTTAGGGACGTTCCAATTCCTAGGGGGATGATTTATCTCCCTACCCCTTGTTGACACTCATTATGTAGGGACAAGGGGAAGGGGCAAGGGCTGAGGGGTAGGGTTAAAAAAGGAATTGGGAAAGGGCCTAAGACTAAGCTTCAAACCTCCCAAAATAACTCGACCCACCTTTTTCCAACACATTTTGCTAGCCTAGGATGGCTAAGGGTAGAATGGGATTGGCTTTGAAAATATTAAATGCAACTTTGCCTTCAATAGTCTATACACACATATCTGACTTAATACCTAAAAACGTGAGCGACACCCACAGCCACAATACTAGAGGGAGCGACAACAACGATGTGGTTGCACCCACCTATAGAACACCTTTAGCTAAGCCCCACCCTCTCCTACTTAGACACTCCCACTTGGACACTTTCCAGCCGGGCTCATTCATTCATTATTTAGCTATTGAAAAATAGCAGATCTACAAGCTCATAGCACGCCACTACTTGTAGGTCTGCTATTTTTTTTAATCGTTAAAATGTGCCTCAAATCTTTCAGAAAATTGTCATGATTTAGAAAACATTTATTTAAAATTTCGACGTCAGGCCTGAATGGGTTAAACTAAGTTTCACCCAAGTGTGGAATGTCCTGGCCCCTGACCCATCCCTTAAACATGTAAATCATTGGCTGCATTTAAAACAGGCCTGAAAATCCACCTTTCCACCTTTGGAATCCACCTTTTTCTTGCAATACCAAAGATTACTCTGAGCATAGCATGAATATACGCTAGGCCTACTTTTTGTCTTTTGTCTCGTATTGTAATCACAATCAGTTGATTAAACAATTTAAACACTATTGTAATCACAGTTGATTCGACAAATATGCCTTACAGGCCTGTTTGTTTACATAATCCTCTACACAGGACACTACTTTCATGGTCATGCCATAATTTATCATAATTTGTCTGCACAGCAGTTCAGTATATCCTGAACAATTCATAATCATTTCAAATCAAGAATCGATTGTGAATGTGAATCAAATCACGATCCCAAGAATCTAACTAAAAATAAAAAGATAAAGCAAAGCACTATGTTGCAAAGGCCTGTCTAAAAAGGTGGGTCTTTAAATGTTTAAAAAAAAAAGGTCCACTGAGGCCACAGATTTCAGGTGATCCGGGAGGTCATTCCATAGCCTGGGGGGCGAAACTAGAAAAGGCTCGATCACCTTTAGTTTTTAGCCTTGTGGGTGGAACGACCAGCAGGGCTTGGGATGAGGATCTCAGAGGCCTTCTAGGAACATATGGGTGGAGTAAGTCACAATTCACAAATATATGGGGGTGCCTGACCATGGAGGGTTCCGTGTGTGATGACAGGAATTTCAAAATGAATTCTATCATTTACTGGGAGCCAGTGCAAAGGATAGACGTGGTCGAATGAGGAGACTGAAGCCCTGGTCGAAATGAGGACGAGTACATTTATCAATTGCTTAAGGAAACGCATACAAGCACTGTATTACTAACTTACTAAAAGGCTTTCTTACCTGTCTTTGTAGTCGTTACGTCCCCACCAAAGAGGTCCAGGTATTACTTTGTGCAAAAGCTCCTTATTGGCTATTTCCCCTACCATAAGCCCTAAATGAATTGCATTGAATGGAATGGGAATTGAATGGGGCTATGGGGTGTTGTGCTAATTCGCTTATTTCCATCGCTCAAAATTATTATTTGTTTGTATATATCCTCTCTTCATAATGTAAATAATATCCCAAGCGGCACACTGTAATACTTTTTTTTATGGAAATAAGCGAATTAGCACAACACCCCATAGCCCCATTCAATTCAATGCAATTCATTGAGGGCTTATGGTAGGGGAAATAGCCAATAAGGAGTTTTTGTACAAAAAAACACCTGGACCTCTTTGGTGGGGACGTAACGACTACAAAGAAAGGTAAGAAAGATAAAAAAAGCATTTTAGCATGGAATTCTCCTTTAACCCATTTTGAGCGGGAACCCCTTTTGGTGTTAGCATTATGCTATGCTTTAGCTATTGAAAAATAGCAGATCTACAAGCTCATATGAGTGGCGCGCTACGAGCTTGTAGGTCTGCTATTTTTGAAAAATCGAAGAACGACTGACATAGAAACATAGCTTTTAGACGGCAGCACATTTTGTGCTGCCGTCTGTTCTCAATGCGCTCAGCGCTGTGCCTCCATGCCCGACACGACACATGCATGTGTGCCGTTATAATTTTAAAACACCATAGATTTCACCATGTAGGCTATAGTTTATGAATTGAACACATTGATAAGGCCTCTGCTGCGTTTCCAATTGCTGCGGATGACAGCACAGTGTGAAGGCAAACCGCAGCAAATTAAATATGCAAGAATCCCAACTTCTGCGCCCATTCGCATCGAGTCTAGTAGTCTACCGAAGTATTAGGTGAGAGAATTAATGTGACCTTAGTTTCAGCCAAGCAACAAGATGTCAAAGACACATTCCAGCATTGCTGACTAAGCAGTGTTTCTCGTTTTCTACAGCATTTACTTTCATGTCTGTAAGCGACTTTGACAACAGAAATTCTGCAAATTGGTACAGACTTCTGGCCAGCTTGAACGTGCTTGTTCACATAATGGGTACTTTGTCTTTGGTGCTGCAAATGTCCCTCTTAAGTCTCTGTGCCTGGATGGCTGGTATCAATGGGCTAGCCCTCCCTATCTTATAGAGTAAAGAATGAGAAATTATTATTAAATGTTTTAGAAGAGATACTTTCTTCTGGTAGAATCTAAAGCAGCAACATCAAATAGTTACAGGAAAAACACAATAGTTTAAAATGGGCTGATTTATTACAGCCCAAATCGGCTTCCATTGGCTTTCATTGAGTTGAGTAATTGACAGCTGACATGAATGAAACGCCTCCCCCCATTGGAGCCAATATTTCTCAGCCCCAGAGCCGTGAGGTCACTGGCTTTTGTTTTCCCTGTGCGCATGCATGTGCGATTGTGCGTGTGTGTGACATCATGCTAAGAGAAAGAGAAGGGAAGAGGTCTACTGTAGGAGATGATAGGTTTCAGTTTATATGTAACAGTGCCACTGTCTGATATTATTTTTAAAGATGCATTACACCTCAAGCAGACTGCAATAATCAAATCTTTTAATTCAATGTCTGGTTTTGGTCTTGGTCTTGTGTATAAAGTGCATGCTATACTTGTACATAAATCCAGACTCAAATTATTAGTTTTGCCACCACCATCAATAATCATTGCGACGGCAGGTCACATTTACTATGAAATCCTGCATTTCAGGTCAGTCAGTCAGTCAGTCAGTCAGTCAAGCCCCATATAATATATGGTCATGCCATCACCATGCCAGCTAGTGATGGACATTTCCATTAATATTATATCTTTGCCACAGATATGAAAAAACAAGTGATCAATAATATTACCAGAAACACAAATGTATAACCTGCACAGTGCTAACAGACTCTTGATGTGCCATAGCGTCTACTCTATTCCACTGCGCTACACGTTTTAAAACAAGCCACTTATCAAAAATAATTAATATATTGGGTTCTTTATTGGGATGTCAGGGTTAAAGTGTTTAGTTATCCAGCGAAGACTGTGGACCATGCAAACGCCACAATATATTCCATGTTTGGGATTTCAATAATTGGGTCTTATCAGTACAGTTGCAGGAGAAAAGGGGCCACTAATTAGCATGTCGTCCTGACACTTTATTTAATATTATTCAAAAGCATTTAAGATTACATTGTGAATATTTAAAAAAGAAGAAATTATGGACAATATATTTCGTAAAAAAAAAAGAAAAAAAGTCTTGCCACTGATTTATTTGTTCTTCCCATGTTCAGACATATTGATGACCCTGATGTGCAGTTCTGCACATACAAACAACGTTTACTGGAGCAGTGGAACCCCTGTTTTGTTGTTGGTGCTTGTGTTGTTGTGGAGCATTTGCTATACCGTATATAATATATATATATATATATATATATATATATATATATAGTAGTGTCATTGCTGTACATTGGTATCTGGAATGTGATGCTGTTGCTGCAGGGTAGCATATTACAGTATAATGGATGCCTCTACCCAAAAGCACCACCTCTACTTATGCCTATTGCATCACCATTGTATCCATAACAACTGAAGTTGAAAGCCTTATAGGTATTACTGATAATAGAGCCAAAAACACCAGACATGACTTCAAAGCACCTTCTGACAGTCTAGACATGCTACTGGAAACTGACAGATCATGAGCAAAAGACAGTTACTAACTTACTGTATAGTACTCCTACACATTAAAAAGTGAATTAGCTGTAATACAACTGAACTTGTATTTTGTGAGTCACCTTAAAGTAAACCTGTATTTAATAGATTAGTTTATTCATATGCTTGTTTATTTATGAAGTACATGATCTCCTGATGACATCAGGGCTAGGGTTGGGCCATATGACAAAATCAAATGTCACAATATTTTTTGTTTAAACCAAATAGCAAAAATAGCCTGTCTACAGGATCACAATGCGTTATGATGCGACACATTGCATATTGGCTATTTTCACCATCTTTGAGCAAGTGGGCTTAAGTGATTAAAACCAGGAAAAGACAACACATATGCCATATAACGTCATTCAAAATTCCAGACGATGTCTAATCTCATATCACGATATTGAGCCAGTCCTAATCAGAACAACTTTTAACTCCAGGTGGTTTATAGTCAAGTATGGATGTACTGTACCTGCCAGGTACTTCTTGAGCAGGTACTGAAGACCGAAAAACACCACCTCATTGAACTGGGAACCTATCTTGCGTCTGCATTCAAAGTAAGAGTAGATTTTACTGACATTGGGCGGGTACTGTTTGTAGTGTGTGATCTGGAAGAGAGAGAGAAATGGACACAAAGGTTAAGCAAGGACAGACAGTAGGGAGTAAACATAAAATATTTGAATCATTGCCCTAGGCCTAGATCTTAAATGAGTATAGGCAAGTGTATCAATGTCTAATCTTATCATTCAGTACAGAGACTATATAGAACAGGGGTTCCAAAACTGTGGTGCGCGAACGCCCTCTAGGTGGTGCGTGACATGAAAAGGGTAATGTCGGTTTTATGGTGTTATTTAGCACAAACGGCAAAACACTGTTGTAAGGATATGTATAGAGCAGCTGTGGGAATATACAGCACCTGTATGTCTCTCAGTGCAGTGACAGTCTGTGATTATTTGCCATAATCATATTAATAATTTATCATTTTCGGCCAACGAGACTTAGCGTTGGGGGGTGCGTCAGCTGGGTCAGGACTAGGAGGTAACAGGGGCTGCACGGGCAAAAAGGTTTGGGGACCTATCGGATTTGCACTACATAAAATGGAAGAAATGTTCCAAAATAAAACACTGAGGATCGCCTAGTTAGATGTTCAACGTGATGCTAGCGTGTACAGTAAGCATGTTTTCTGCTTTCATTTGGGATTCAGAGGCTAGGGTGATGACAACATTAAGCACAGGCCTCTCTTTGTGCCGGTTGAGCCCAAATTAAATAATCAGGAGCAACAGCCCCTCACTTGGGGACACTTTACTTCCCCCCCCCCATTTCTTCCTCCTCCACATTTCAAACCGCTGATTTGGGAAGAAATCTCACAGCTCATCTCACAGTTCTACTAGTATGTAGGCGTTATTACTTATTATCCCATTTTGACCTGAGATCAGATTCTAAAAATGTCTTCTACAGATTCCTTTTCTGAAAAAGCTATACTTTCTATGTCAGTGGTTCTTCGATTTTTCAAAAATAGCAGACCTACAAGCTTGTAGATCTGCTATTTTTCAATAGCTGAAGCATAACGTAATGCCAACACCAAAAGGGGTTCCCGCCCAAAATGGGTTATAGCTACAATGGCGATTCACAAACAACACGGGTCACGCTCATATCATGACAGGAATTCTACAGAAGTAACCAGACGTAACCACGGCGACAAAAGAAATATATACACATTTTCGGCCAAAAGATTGGTAATATTGTGTGTCTACACATACTGTAACTACTGCAGGTAGTTGGGGGGTGCACGCCTGCACGGCACACTATGCATATACATCCCATACTCGGATTATGGACAAATATACTGTAGCTTCAGTCAGGCCAGTATACAGTAGGCCTCAAATCAGTGGTGCCCATAAAGTAGATCGCAATATACCAGTAGATCACAAAGGCTGTACAGCTACACATGACATTATATATCATTTAAATATATATGAAAAATAAATGGCATCTGACACTTGAATTAAGGTGACTTAATTGATTGACCAGCTCAAATGCACAATGCAGTTGCATTACAAAGTTATATAGGAAGGGGAAAAACCTCTACCAATTCCTTTCCCCCCCCCACTCCATTTCCCATTCCAAGTGGGTTTGTCTCACATGTAATGCCAGTGCCGCTATTCTGCTATTCCAAAGCCAGGGGGGCACCCCCTTGCCTAAATGCATTCCCAATGAACAAAAGCCATTGCTCACCATAGTATGAGTATGGTACAGTTATGAGTCGGTGTACTAGTTACGCTGGTTATTCATTATTAATTATTCAACAGCCCTACTAATTTGCACATTCGTTTTTTTTTTGGGCTGGTGAAAGCCCTCAAGCAGGCATCACATTGTAATCCACATCCTCACTGTTGTGGAACCCGTTATGCAACAGGTGGCTATTGGCTAATGACTCACTAATTCTGAGACCATGGATTACATAAATTAGAGCCTATACAAATCAAGAATGGGCCACTGTGGAACCAATCACCACGGTTTACAGAAAAGCAAGTGTGCCAAAGATTATGAGTCTAGGCCTCATTCACACATGAAAGTTATCTAGATATTAAGCAGTAGGGCTGTGTGTGACACAAAATGTACAACTCAGTAGGCCCCTGGCACTGTGCCCTTCTTTCCTCCCACCAACCGCCACTGGTGGCAGTGGTGGTTGGTGGGGTGGGAAGTAGAGATGCTCCGATCAATCGGCCACCGATCAGTGATCGGCCGATATGCACTCCAAATGACTCGATTGGTGATCAGCAAATTAGTAATAAAAGTCAGATTTATAGTATAATATAATTTTGCATCTTTTCCCACCTCTGCCATGACATGTGATCACAGTTGATCCTCGCATCCCTCTCATTCTTTTAAGTGGGAGGAGCCAACGTGTGCGTCTCTGTCCAGACACTGTCCCTCGCCTAATCAGACAAAGTATTGACAGTTATGTGATTACGGGTTTGCCACAGACCATGTACTGTTGTGTGCTTGCTACCAATGCTACACGTTTGAAACACCAGACACTATACTGACCCGATTCCCCCCCCCCCCCCCCCCCCCCCCAACAGATTTCATATGAAAAAAAAATTGAGTGGAATTGAGCCTAGAGTAGACAATGCTACCAGTACCCACCCCCCATCAGACCACCACAGAGGACCCAGCAGCACGCCCCCACCGGGAGGGTACATCAGTGGTCTGAGGAGGTGGAAGAGGACCTGAGGGAATACAACTAATGAACAGACTGGGACTCTTTTCCGAGAGTCCACAACAGGACACTGATGGCACTCCCATTGTACTAACGGATTACATGAGGATGATGAGGTTATGCAAGGAGAGCACTGTCTGTAGTACACACCAAAAAGGTATGCTGCTTCAGTGCTTCTCCAACAACAAGCCCTGGAACAATGTGGACATTAAAGGCCTGTTGAACAGGAAGAAGAGCGCTTTCATGTTGGTTGGATGTAGGGGGGACACTGTGTGGGGGCCAGAGAAGGGACGTCCCACACTCAAAATGACAAAGCCAATGTGCAGTAAGCTACGTTTTTGTACACACCAATAGAGGGTATGCGCATGACATCATCATCAAACCAGGAAGTTATGCAGGAATACCTACTGAGTGGCAAAAAACTACTTTCTGGCCTTGACAGCCCATACATCCAAACAGAAAAGTCATATCTGATTGCATTAAACAACATTAAACAATGTTAAACATACTTTGCATGTTGCTTTGCCACTCGATGTGCCATTCACTTTAAGCATGCGCATCCCAAAGCATTTGTGATTTTGGGGGATAAACAATTACATCAAGAACACTTTTAAACCCATTATCTGCCAAAAAGATTCCCGTAGTTAGTTGCTGTACATGGCTTTGGCTTTGTAGGGCAGTATAAGCTGACTTGACGTCACATAATATAAAGCTATTCGATTCAACCAAAACATTTCTGAATCGGGCAGTCCTAGTGGCTAGTACAGTGAGTCAGTGGGCTACATAATTTCATCCAAAAGGATAGTCTGTAACACTACATAAATTGGAAAATGAAGTATACACGTATATTGCTGATATATATCGTTAGTGGAGCCGTCTAGTGCCAAAATATAAGCTCAAAATCGAAGTCCAAGATTTTATTTTACGTTTTATTCTTGACTTTTCCCACATATATAATTTTACCTTAAATGTCATAGCAATCTGTCAATTTAATTTTGAAATTGTTTGCCTTAAGTCTAGACGAAAGGTCACAGGGTCAACACAATGAGTAGGGTTCAATCCTTCAGGGACCCTGAATATTCTCAGCATGTTTAATGGCAAACTGCCAATTAGTCCCACCCAAGCCCGTTCTTGGCTAATACCACTTTAGCGACGGTTACTAGGTAAGGATCCTGGTCAAGCTTCCAATGCTGGTCAAAATAGTTAAGCAGTGTCAATAAATATACAGTATGTGCTGCAGCATGTGTGGACCTCAGAAAGAGGTTTTGTTTTCTTACCTCGTTACCAAACTAGTCCATTCCATGAATTATTTCGCTCCATTGTGCAGTTTAATAGTAAATATTAGAAATAAAAATAGGCTCTCATAGACCTCCATTGTAACGGGGAAACAGCTCTCAAAGTCACTCTTTTAGCACATATAAGCGACCACAACAGAAGCTGATTCTGACAGTTTATGACATCAGGAAAACTCATGCAGTTTTATTTTCGTCTTTTGATAGATTTATAAAGTAACTATTTTGGTCAGAGATATACTATACCACGGTGTTCCCAACTCTCTCTGGGACAAGCTTGCGAGGTTTCGTTTGTAAACAAGTCGCCACACTGTTTGAGATGCACCCAGCTGCAGCCTCGCAGACGAGCAGTCCCAGACATTTCTCCTAAAGGGTCTTCTAAAGTGTCTCCCTCAAACACGTCCATTGTGTATGGTTTTTAGTGACAGGCGGACGACATCAAATAGGTTTGTTTACATCCATGGCATTCCAATAATACGCTTCAGGAGTGGGTGTTGGACCAATCAGATCGTTTTTTACTCTGCCTACGCGTAGGCAGGATCTTCTTTCTACACAAACAGTCAAAACAATACAACGTTGACATTTATTGTTGAGTTTTCAATGAGTTTGCGAAATAATTCATGGAATGGACTAGTTTGCTCATAACAAGGTAAGAAAACAAACCCTCTTTCTGAGGTCCACACATGCTAAAGCAAATATATATTTATTGACACTGCTTAACCATTTTGAGCAGAATTGAAAGCTTGACCAGGATCCTTACCTAGTAACCGTCGCTAACGTGGTATTGGCCAAGAACGGGCTTGGGTGGGACTTAGCGAACGGCTAATTAGATCATGAGATAGATAGATGAAAGGTCATGGGGTCACACAAATCAGAAAGAGTCACCCCCTCTGAGGAGCATGAAGGTGCACAAACTTCCATGGCAAACCACTTTGCCAGGTTCAAGGTTCAACTTTACTGTAAACAACACCAATTACAAGTAAAAGGCAAGTGAAATTAATTGTACACTAAAACCCAACAGCTACAGTCTCAAGAATACCACATTAAAGGCTCAGTGTCAAGAGTGATTTATGTTTTTTTTTTAAAGAAAACTAAGCTGCTTAAATAAACTATAATCTCTAAAACAAGTGCAAATAGCTCTGTGAAAACTGTGCGGTCCGACGTCCTAACAGTCAGACATGCAATAGTCCGACACCCTACCCCAAACCCTAACCTCACGTGGAAGTCACGGGTGAGTCTTAACCAGCCACGTATGTCTGAGCCACGGGTGAGTCTAAAGGCTCATACAGAGTCTGGATTTTCGGTGGTGAGGTGACCACCGAACTACAACATGACGTCACGAGCCGCGGTGAAGAGCAAACCACCACCACCGCTCCAGCCCTTCTCTCCGTTTTTACTCACCACCGCTCAACGTTATTTCAGCTCAGGTGGTCAGCTCACCACCGGAGCGGTGGTCACTAGCTCTGTTCCATAGCCTTCCTGCTTCGATTCTGCGAATTTCTGCCCTGCAGTAAGGCTATGCGACTTACCGGTTTAAATCTCAAATCGAAATCAGACCAGCCTCTCCTCTTTAGTGGAAATCTCACGAACGTTTGACCTACTCACCAATACAAACACGGGTTGTGTCAATAGAAAGCCTGCTTTCCTTAGTGAACGCACTCTGAGCCCCCCACCACATATATAAACTGTACTTTTTGGCCAAAAGGGGATTTTGTTTTCACCGGGAAAAAAAAACATTTTTAGTTACTCCGCTGCGCCCTCTACTGATATTGCCCAGAGAACTGCCTCATAGAGAATATTTTTCCTCCGGTGGAAAAAAATCCCTTTCTGGCCAAAAAATACCGTTTATACGTGTGGTGGGGGGCTCAGAGTGCTTCCACTAAGGAAAGTAGGCTTTCTATTGACACAACCCGTGTTTGTATTGGTGAGTAGGTCAAACGTTCGTGAGATTTCCACTAAAGAGGAGAGACTGGTCTGATTTTGATTTGAGATTTAAACCGGTAAGTCGCATAGCCTTACTGCAGGGCAGAAATTTGCAGAATCGAAGCAGGAAGGCTATGGAACAGAGCTAGGTGGTCACCACACCACCGAAAATCCAGACTATGAATAGGCCTTTAACCAGCCACGTATGTCTGAGCCACGGGTGAGTCTTAACCAGCCACGTATGTCTGAGCCACGGGTGAGTCTTAACCGGCCACATATGTCTGAGCCCTAACCTCGCCTCACCAGGCTTTCCACCACCTCGGAGGAAAGCCTGGTCTCTGTTTCAAAAGTCTGTGTGATCCAGTCCAGCGGATGATATCGTTACGTCATGTTGTAGTATTGTTTTGTAGTCGACAGGCAGGAACAACAGGCAGCAACTTCCTTTTCCCTCTCAATAAAAGCTCTCGTAGCCTGTAGCTTTTATTGAGAAAAATCGGTTTGAGGGAAAAGGAAGTTGCCGCCTGTTGTTCCTGCCCGTCGACTACAAAACAATACTACAACATGACGTAAGGATATCATCCGCTCCCGACAGGATCATATACCCTAAATGAAATGGTGCCCAGGCTATGTATGCCCAGTGTTCAGTGTGTGAAATTAGTTAGGTTTCATTTTCCTCGTGGAAGTGTTTCGCAACAATGATAAGGCAGCAATTATGTCTGCATGTGATGTAGTCCCTTATATTATCTCTCAAAATCAAGATAGGGTGTGTGACACACACACACACACACACAAAATGTCCCAACACTGTAGTAGCCTTACATTGTCTCCCCCATTTTCAGGGGTTAGTTAGCTGGTACTAGGTGCACTGCCAATATAACAGCCAGGCAGTAATCATCAAGACCTTTGGCATTTTACCAGATGTGTGACATCTAACTGTGACATCTGACATTTAAAGTCACTGAGCGAAGGGTATGCCATGTAGGCCTACTGTACCGCTATCACTGGGGTAGGCTCACAAATGTACCTACTGTACCACTATCACTGGGGTAGGGTAGGCTCACAAATGAAAATGCATTTGGAAACACTTCAGGCTACAGGCAGTTTCTGTTTTCTTTTGCCTGAAGTGAAACAAAAAATGTAAACAATAGCCAATTGCTACAGAAACATAGAAACGAAACAAAAACGATACAAAAAAATAAAGAGAAATGGTTTGAGATCCATACTACATGAATTGAGTCCAGTATTCAACGTTAGCTGTTATGTTGCAATATTATTATATATTATAAGTCAGTCAATGTGAGAAGAACCGTAGGCTACGTGAGAAGACTGGGTGGGAGGACTTGGAAATTATGCAAATTATACATTTCATTTCAAAATAAGCTTACACAATGACGTAACATACAGGCATGTTACGATATGCGATGCTTTGCACACAAACAACATTAGAGAGGGCAAAATGTCAAAACTACTACACGGTAAATAATGTAGTCTACAATATGAATATGGTCAGTTACCACTACCAGTCCACTCACAAAAGCAACTCGAATTGAATGAATTGAATATTTTAGACACTTCAAATAATGTTGAGATGTCGAGAACAACAAACATTGCCGACTTTAGGGGGGGAATTCATGCTATTAGCTGCCTCGAAAGACCTGCCTGGCTCATCAAATGCGACACTGTGTATGAACTGAATATGAAACTGAACGCAGTCATGTCTGACTGCTACACCGTGACCTATTCATCAATATTAGCTAGGTATAATGCAATGTCTTGCATATAAATGCCTTGTGTATGTATTGTATCACAACACAGGAGTTTTTCTAAGTATGAAGAACAATACAACGATCTTATTTTTGTAAACAGATTCGGCCTTTCTCGGCATTCAGAAACATCACACCACTGTACATTTGTAACAAACGTATGGAAATGTCAAAGAGGACATGCGGGTCAGACCACTCACCTTGTAAGAATCGGTCGCCAGCAAGAAATTAAAATCGTGTGCTGCCATTGTTGTGAATGAATGACCTGAATGTGACTTTATGTCTTCCCTCGTCTTCCCTCCCCTCTTTCAAGCCAAAATTGGACGGATGTGGTGCAAATTAAAACGGGGTAGAATGAGGAACGTGATTTTGTCCTTGGTTTTGTCCTTCGGATTTTAGTAATTTTATCTCGGGTAAAAAAAATCTTTCGTTTGTGAAATGCGGCGGTCTTATAAGCATTGCATTTTGGACTGGGGGTTGTAAAAGGGGCGGGGCGAGTGTGCATGTCAAAAGGCACGTCGCACGTTCAGCACCGCCCCGTGGTTCGTCATCACCAGCAATTAGCGTGACAGCGCTGACCAGCGGCCATTAACAGGCAATACAGCAGAGGGTACTTGGGTACCAGGCAAAACAAATGTTGTGTACTGTGTAGGTCTATGTGGAAAATCTAAATATGTTGGACAATGGACATTTTCTTTAGATGTGGTGTTCTAATGTAATTTAATGTTGATACGGCACACACTGACTATCAAGAGAAAATAGAGACATGGCAGTGACGATGGCACAGTTGGCACTTCATGTCCAAAAGGTTGCAGACCCCAGAGAGTCTCTAACAGTGGTTCTCAAAGTAGGATCTGGGGACCTCTGGACCCAAGCCAACGTATATAAAAGAAGGAGGTAGGCCTATTGCAAGTATTGTAGTCCCTATTAAAGTGAAGATGTTGTGTTTTCTTCCACAGAACAGTGTACCAGCAGGGCCGGATCTACCATATGGGCACTTTGGGCACGTGCCCAGGGGCCCTTGGGCACCAGGGGCCCCTCAAAAAAAAGACACAGAAAATGTCCCTGCTAATCCGAATGAAATAAATGGTGTCTAAAAAGATTAGTGTTTTATTGTTGCATTTGTTGGTGAGAAGGGCAGCTGAAAAGTGCAAATTGTGTGTGTAAAGCAGCAACAATGCGCTAGATTGGCTGTCACTCTGGGGGGGGGGTAGGCGACCGGAAATAGGCCAATATATCGGCATAAAACCGCCCCAAAACGGCTCCAAAAAACAGCAAAAATGTTGCACGCGGGTGAAGCTTCAGTGCCCAGGGGCCCTCAGAGGTGTTAATCCGGCCGTGTGTACCAGTTTGCCTGATTGTCATCATTATCAGGAAATGTGCCCTGCCCATATATAATCATGTCATCATGTGTCTGCTCTATATTGTCAGTTAGCCTGAGTTTAATGGAAGGGTGGATAAAGTAATAGAATGGAATAAGGATATAGGGTAACCGTGGGATGGGAAATAGATCAGTGGTTCTCAAAAAAATTATAAATATTATTGGCTCTGGACGACTCATATATTTCAGTTTAATAATGCCTGGGCTTGATCTAATTTGTTGCACGTAGTATTGTGCAACGAATGAAATAGAGCCCTTAACAGGCATGCTTTAATTTCAATCCTTTTATTAACTATTAATTCAAATATTTTCTTGCATTTGATGGACTTTTGAAATACTGTATTATTCAAACACATTTTAATACATTTAACAAATAGGCATTTTATTTATATTTTAAAACATTTTCCCATGGACCACCTGCAGGCCTATTATGCCATGGACCACTAGTAGTCCGTGGACCATCGGTTGAGAAACAGTGGTATGTATATGGGATGCATTGCATAACAAGCAAGTGTTACAAAAGCAATAATTAATATCTTAGCCCATATCCCATCCCAACACAAATGCAACAGCCACTGGTTGACCGTGAAGGTATTGCATGTGGTTCCTGACCATGCATTTAGTAATGTAGCAAAGTGAGATTTTGTACTTCCACGGAACAGTGCACAAAGGTTTAGTGTGTCAATGTACTGGGAAGTCTACGTTTAATTTTGTAGCGAAAAGGCCTTGTGCACACCTACAAGGACAGGTGCGTCGGAGCCGGCAACCAAATGCGAATCATGAGAAGAAAAGGGTCCCGCACACTGTCTTCACTTATAACAGTATAGTTTTATTCAGATGGCAACGTTTCGGTCTAAACGACCTTCATCAGGTATCTGATACCTGATGAAGGGCCCATATAGGGTTTGAATGGACAGGTATCAGTCAAAAGGGAGACATCGAAGAGGAAGGACAGGTGCGGTAGGAATGTCAGAACAGGTCAGCTCCATATATGAAGATAAGGGTTTGAGGTGGAGGTCAGATGTAGAGTTGCTGGCCAGCTCCATATATGCAGATCTTGGTGATGATCCCGTGTCCATGTCTTCATTATGGAGACGGCTATATATGGAGCATGTCACGGGTCGTGATGTCACGAGGCGTTATGGACTGACAACCATATATGGAGGCAGCCATATATGGAGCATACGGTGTCACGAGGCGTGATGTCACGAGACGTGATGTCACGAGGTGTGATGTTCTGACAACCATATATGGAGGCGTGACCCGACTGACGGACAGGTTTAGCAAGTTTTCATAGTAAACTGCAACCTACAGTCGCAATAATAGCGTCAAAAACTTCAAAAAGGGTGCAGACCCCGCCCTGAGAGTCTCGAAGTGGCACACTGTCAGCATGGGCACACTTGAGCCGACAGGCAAGCTTTTCCGGGAATCTGGCCGACGCGGCAACCTGCCGCGTGGGTGGAGCTTCTTTTCTACCAGCTGTCTAAAAAGCCGGGAGTCAGCTTCCTTTGGCCGCGCCTGTTGGCTCAAGTGTGCCCAGACTCATAGGCTATCACAAAACAAATTCTGTTGTGTTGCTTTTCAATGTGTGCACTGTGTTCTTCTGCCTACACATGCGTCACGCTATGCGTTTCATTCAGGTGGTGGTCTGCGCCATTTTGAAATTACAATTTACAATTTACAATTTAGGCATTTAGCAGACGCTCTTAATCCAGAGCGACTTACATTTAAGCAAGAACAAAAGCATGGGAATACATCACATAAAAGCATTTATCAATATCATGAAACATGCGTAAGCTAAGAAAGTAACAGTGGAATATCTATATAATGAAACTATACATATACTATACATATTTACTACTATGCTATACATATGTACTATATGGCGTGCTATGACTATATACAATACAATTATAGTGCTGTCTACATAACATGCTATAAGTCTGTGTCAAATGCTATCTAAGCCAACAGAAATGCTATCTAAGGGGTTAGGGTAAGTGCTATGGGCCATGATGGAGTCTGAAAAGGTGGGTTTTCAGGCTACGGCGGAAGATTGGGAGTGATGCTGCAGTTCTGAAATGAGGCTAAACAGCCATTTGAAACCACTGGGAACCGGTGCAGAAGTTGTCAAAAGTCGGGTTTTCGGTGAAAATTCCTAGTTTTAGTTTTTTTCAACCAAGGCTCATGTTTTATGTTGTTATTAGAGAAAGTAAAAGATGTTAATTTCTTTTCATTTGCTGCTTTCTTTCGTTTTGGGGATTTTAGCTGTTTTTGACAGGGGGGCGGGGGCATTCGAGCATGGGGCTAAATATGTATTTCTTTACAAAATGTTATAGCGATTTATTTTTTTACTATTTACTATAGTCCTACTAGACCCCTAAATTACATCTGGCCACAGAAGATCACAGGATCTACTGAATGTGAAGTAGGCCACACTGTGTGTCATAGGCTCAATATGTCAGTTTGACACATTCAGTAGATCCTGTTATCTTTTGTGGCCAAATCTATTAGGACTATAGTAAATAATAAAAAAATTAATTGCTATAACATTTTGTAAATAAATACATATTTAGCCCCCCTGTCAAAAACAGCTAAAATCCCTAAAAACGAAGAAAGCAGCAAATGGAGAAAAGAAATACACTCACCTTTTTCTCTAATAACAACCTAAAACATGAGCCTTGGTTGAAAAAAACTAAAGTTGTCCTTTAAAGTGAATGGCACATCGAGTGGCAAATCGAGTGGCAAAGCAACATGCAAAGTGAGTTTAACATTGTTTAATGTTGTTTAATGCAATCAGATATGACTTTTCTGTGTGGATGTATGGGCTGTCGAGGCCAGAAAGTAGTTTTTAGCCACTCAGTAGGCGTTCCTGCATAACTTCCTGGTTTGATGATGATATCACGCACATACCCTATTGGTCCTCATTCTCATTAAGTCTCATTTCTGTCTACTTCCTCTGGCTGAAAATGTGGTGTGGTACTGTATGGACAGTTGAGAAAACCTGTTTAACAATGACATCATCGATGGGGATTCCAAGTTAAATGAAACTACAGCCTTTAGGCATTTTCAGATGGGGTGCGACTGATGCGCCTATTCATTCCTTTTCAATGCGTGCGTTTATTTTGGACACGACTTAATTACGACTTAATTACCTGGATTGTGGTGAGCTTTTTGTCTTTTTTTACGCAACGCATGCCGCGCCGATCATGAGCAGACACATCACTGATCCAGGCGAGAACGCCTGTGTCAGTTGCTCCCAGTCTGAAAAGGCTTTTTCACTTCCTGGAAAATTAGGACGCTGAAATAGTTGCCATTGTTGTTGCATTAATCAAAAATAGAGCTACTAAACTTGCCTACCAGTGATATCACTGGCTTGGATTTGTTTTAAAGTACTCTTATTAAACCCATAAGGTGGCAAATTTCCACAAAGCCGGAAAACTGTGATCATAATATTTTTTAACTGACCAGACCAAGCAAGCAATTACAGACCAATTTCTGGAACAACTTTTGTAATTTGTAAACTATTTGGATTTAGGCCAAGATACTCAACAGAAATATTCAACTAACGGGGCGCCCGCTGGCCTAGCGGTCCAGGCGCATAACACATAGGCTTTGGCCTGACCTGTGTTTTGTGTTCGAGTCCCGCCGTTCATGACGACCTTTGCTGCATGTCTCTCCCCTTCTCTCCCTCCCACTTTCCTGTCCATCTTCAATAAAGGCAGAAAAGCAACAAAAAAAAAAGGGGGAAAAAACAACTGTTCAACCGCTACCCCTGAAGTGCAAAAGTCTGAGTACATGGGATACATCATACAATGAACTACTACTATTACCTTTGGTCAAGTCAAGTAAATCACTTTACCTTTCTCCTACTCCTCCCGCCCAACACACCCTGCTGACAGGCGCACGGCAGGGGCGCAATAGGGTAGGGGACGGAGGGGTTTCGTCCCCTGCCAGCCTCACATTGGTCCCCCCCAGATGTGTTAGTGGGTCCCCCCTGGCTGGGGGGGTCCCCCCCTGGCTCCAAAGTTATCTTAGGAGTAATACTTTTGAAATCCTGCGTTCATAAACGTGATATATTTTGAAGCATATATTTGATCCACCCCTGTTTAAATCCCAAAATGGTTTGGCCCGTTCTCTCAACTTTCGGAAGTTGGGAGTTGTTACACCGCAATCAGTGACCCAATGTGCTTTGCACTCTGTAATGATTCTAATAATACAGGAACAGAATTCAATAGGACACCACTTTTGGTGTCACGCACCACTTTGGCACCGTCAGACGATCAATAGATGAATGGATTTACTTTATCCTTTTCATGTCAAGGACCCCCAAATGGACACGTATTAGCCTGCGGACCCCCCCCATTTGAAGAGAAGAGGACCCCCATAAGAGAAGATTTATACAGCTCGGACGGACCCTATTTTAACCATTTCTAGCGGTGGGACTCCAATTGATAATCAATGTTAATTAAAAAAACTGAGAGCGTCCACATGACATGCCACAAACTATCATGTAGTTGTACCTCTGGGGGTCCCCGGACCCCACTTTGGGAATTATATTATTATTTTGGGGGATTTGGGGAAAGGAGGAGATCGACGCCGCTATTAACTGTCAAGACCAGGTAAGGCGCTGCAGGTTTTTCTTTCCTCTCGAGTTGCATGGGTTGAACTAAACTACATTAAAACATCCTCTCCTGAAAACCTCCCAGGTGTTGTACATTTTATAGGATAGGCTAACTTACAGATCAGATGGTCAGTGAGTTTTGACCTGTTCGAGGCGCTGCTGATAATGTGGTTAAACTTTTACGTTTTGAGACAAATGGGGAGGAGGAGGAATCACAGCCAGGTAATTCATAATAATAATAATAACTGTGCCAAAACGCAGTTTTGTATGTACATTGAGTCACTGGAACAACCTCTCTGTAGTTCGACCCCAAACCCTAACCATAACCCCACGTTTGTGGTTAGACCCCCCCATCCCCCCCTCTCCTAGGGTGGTGGGGGGGACGGGGGGGACGGATTTTTCGGCGGCGCCGCTTTGCTATATGTCCCCCCCTAGCGTTCGGTCCGTGTTGCGCCGCTGGGCGCACCACTCCAGCTTGTATAACAATACATGCAGTGATATTTTAATACCCTGCAGTCACAACAAAGCACTGTGGTGGATCAGCACAGCACCCAAAAGAAAGAATAGGTTATTTATTCATACATAAATTAATTATAATAATATTTGCGAAAGTGAAAGGGAATGAGTACCTTTGCAACTTTTCAATAGCCTATTGCACAACATTCCTAGATTAGACATCCACGAAGTTTCCTTATGACTGAATTGATGATGACGATCATTGTGTTAGCATTGAATGACAGCTGGTTTGGCTTGTAGTATCAACCCAGGGTGTTGGCTGATACCAAGGTTGTTTTGACAAACCCAGTGACCTTACAGGCCTATATGCGAAGGCTTAACCTATATTTAGATTAGATTACGTATAGACAGCACATAGCACTATAGTGTTAGTGTATGCTGTAGCTCATACAGTAGCTTTACTGTACAGAGCTTCTCTTCTTCCCATTGAAGTCCTGCCCCAGCATGCGGGAGCTAACTACTTCCATTGACAACGCCATGGTAGCCTCAGCCTCAGACAGTGTTGTCTTGGACAGTCAGCTCTCGTTCAAAGCACACATTACAGCTGTCACTTGATCCTGTAGGTTTACATAACATTCAGCGAATTAGACCCTTCCTTACCCAGGAGTCAGCCCAGCTCCTTATCCAGACATCAGTCATGTCAAAACTTGACTATTGTAACTCCCTCTTTACTGGCCTACCGGCCTGCGCACTTAAGCCTCTCCATTTGATCCAAAACAGCTCGCTTGGTCTTCAACCAGCCAACATTCTCACATGTCTCCCCGCTTCTCCACTCCCTCCATTGGCTCCCGGTCGCTGACCGCACAGAATACAAAACTCTGATGCTGGCATTCAAAGCAACCAAAGGCATATAGCACCCCCATATCTTGCACGTCTGATCGTACCCTACAAACCCTCCCGCGCACTCAGATCAGCCAACGCAGGGAAGCTGGAAGTACCTTCACTAAAAACGCCGGGACAGCGCTCCACACGTCCAAAACTCTTCTCCCTTCTGGCTCCAAAACTGTGGAATGCACTTCCCATTACAATCAGAATCACTCCCAATATTCCGCCGTAGTCTGAACACCCACCTCTTCAGACTCCATCTTGGCCCGCAGCACTTGCTGTAGCACTCACCCTAGCCCAACAACCTTACAGGCGAATGCTCAATTTATGTAACTTAGATAGCATTTTATGTAGACATAGCACTATATAGTATATGCATAGTTTCATTATATAGATATATTCCACTGTTATGTTCGTAGCTTACTTATGATCCTTGATGACAATGTTTTATGTATTTGATGTATTAACATGTGTTGTTCTTGCTTACTGTAAATCGCTCTGGATTAAGACCATCTGCTAAATACCTATAGCCTACATTCTAAATTGTAAACCCAGGGGGTGATCAGCCCGAGGCAGTAGTCACCATTGTCCCTATTCTGGGCATAATAGGTGAACAATCAGCAAAAATAGGCGATCGCCGTTCATTCAGTGAAAATGTGAGCTTATGTGCTACTTTCTGGCAAAGAGATTTGGTGTAGAGGGGGAAAAGGAGTGGAACAAGAACAGGCAACAAAGAGGAGAATATGAGTCAGCTGGTTGAGTCCCCTCTGGTCCTGAGGCTGACCTCCACCAATCCTCCCCTAACTCAGGACTGCCCGCTCAGACAACCTGGCCTAACCAATGAATTATAAAAATACAACTAGAAATTTAGATTACGCATTGGAAAACAACTACTAATTTTTTTTTAAATAAATAAAATAATTATTGATTGCTGTTTTTGGGGTATCTCCAATCGAGGAACGGCTCACGGGTCTTCAGGCAAACGCTGTGGCATTCACAACAAGCTTTTGGCTCGTAGATTGATACTTCGACAATGGAAGTCGGGGAAACCTCCCTCGTTCAAACAGTGGGTCAAAGAGGTTCTCTCCATGATTCCCCTAGAGAAACTAAGGTACAACCGTAGTGGTTCTAAAGATAGATACATTATGACTTGGACCCTTTTCATAGAGTTTGTGGAAAGTATACCTTTCACTTAAACCCATATTCCCTTGTACAATCTGTTACCTCACACCAAATCTGACATTGGGCGACCTCTGGTTAGAGGCCCTCAGTAAGTACTAAAGTAGTCAGTTGGATATAGAGCAATTTACTATCTAAACTGAATGATGGATACAATGTATGTAACCTAGATACCATACCCTGATGATTTTTATTTTATTATTATTATTTATTTTTTCTTCTTACTATGTTCATTAGTACTTTCAATACTAGTTTACTAATTACTTTTACTGTCTTGTACTGTCTGTCTTTGTTTTATTTGTCTTGTCTTGTTCTGACCTTGATTGGGGGGAGGGGGGGATATTTACATGTCGGATACAACAAAATGTACACATATGTTTATTCATTGCTGCATCAATAAAAATAAAACCTTTTTGGCGGAAAATATGTGTGGGGTTGCCATTAAATGAGGGATAGCAAACAAACAAACAAATAAACTTCACTGAGTGATTTATGAATATCATTACTATCATTGTTTTATTTTATTATTTGCCTGTTGTGACCCAAATAGAGCTTATAGATCTACTAATTTTGGTGAAGATTTTTAAGTGGTGCAACCACTTCAAGGATCAGCAATGTCCCTATATTATGTATGTTCTATGTATGTATGTCTGTTTGTTTAGGGTACCAACAGGTGCAAAAGTGGCGCTGCTGAGCTAGAAACAGAGAGAGAGTGTAATGTGGAGCATGTGTGCATGCGAGAGACAAAGAGAGGGAGAGGGTGAGAGGGAGAGAGGGAGAGGGAGGGAGGGAGGGAGAGAGAATACTACTCTCTTGTGTGAGAGAGAGAGTGTTAATTGTCTGCTAATTCCCCCACACGTCGGTAACTGTCATTTCTCGACCGTTTTGGACGTGGGGCGCCTCGCCGGAACCGGGCCTGCATGCATCCTGGGCGTGTTCCTGTGGGTCTGGAAGATCCTGGGGCCCCGCCGAGGACCCCCACATGGAGTTGCACTTACTTGCACAACTCATTTATGTACAGTAAAATGTAAAAAAGCTGGGGGCCAAGTATACCTCTGTTGCTGGTGGACACTGGTGGTCAGTGACGTACAGTATAAGGTTAAGGCCGGGGTTACTTCAACTTAACTTCAACTATAGGCCTACTGTACTGTAGTATATGCATTGCAAACGTAAAGCACTTTATCATGCCAATTAAAGCTTTTTAGTTTTTCATAGATTCCTATATGTATTTAATTTTGAAAGTCAGTTATTACAATATCTCAAGCAAGACTGGGTTTTAATAGAAGCAAACAGACTTCCCGAAACTGCATTGAAGCCCACTGAAACTAATGGAGAATGGCTCCTCAAGTTAGATTTGTAAATAATACATGGCTCCAGTGTGGTCTACCAGCAGCAACAGTTTGTCTGCCACAGGTAAGGCCCAGGACAGAAAATATTTATGCGCATGTTGCTGCATGTAGACCACACCACACACACTAATACTATCACCTGTAAAGTGTGAACACACCCGAATCCTTCCAAAAGGGGTTTTACATGACAATATTTGGGCATGACAATATTTGGGGCCAGCGGTGACCAAAAAGTTAGAGGAGCGCACTTGTCGCCAGAATGCTCCCTGTTCGATTCCCCTGAATCTAGAAGTGAACCTGGAAGTTACCACTCAACCCTTCCCCCAACCCTGCTAAAGTGCCATTAAGCAAGGCACTGACAACTGTTCCAGTGGAGCTGGCTGCTGCTCAGTGGCCAAAGGCCAAAAGGCTCAAACCACACTAGCTGCAACTCCTTGCAACTACTCGCAACTCCTTGCAACAAAACAAACCACACTAATGCAACTCCTTGCAACTGCCATTGGGAATAATGGCAACCATTAACCAAGTAGTTGCATGTGGTAAGGAGTTGCATGGAGACCCTCTGGTGTGTTTATAGGGCTTTAGACTCGATGTACTGGTCAGCTCAGCTCCCAGGTTTTAATGTGCAGGGGGTTTCTGAAAATGAGTACTTGTGCTCAGCTACTATACCTTGGGTAAATAAAGGTAAAGTCTGTCGATCCATCTAGCAAATTGGTCCTAAACGTTATATATCTTGAAAACCAGTGGCTGGATTGCCTTGGAATTAGCTGTGCTTTTTTCGGTGTGCTCCCCCAAGGACGACCCATATTGATGACCTCAGGGCCTTGTGTCCAGGTCAATATGTCAATATGCATACTGTACCTAAAGGTCAATTTACTGGAGTACGAACCAAGCATCCTTCATGCTTCTCTTTACACCTGCCTTTGAAGGTGCGAGCCTGCGAGGTGTCATATGGATCCAATCATGGTGACCGTCTCAATCCTGGTTGTAGGCCTACACAAGCCATAAAATGAAACTAGCTGACAAGGTTTATGGTGACATCAATGCTCTCACAATGGCTCAACAATGTGGCCATGGGTTGGCAATAATTGGTGGAATGAACAGAAAATATGGTTGTGTTTGGTGGTTTTATTTTGGTTAACTTCGCTGCACCAGTGCACCTGATTCAAGTTATTTAAGTCAAATAATGTGACAAATGCTATTAGTTAGCATTTTTCACCTCAATTCTGCAGTCACAAACAATCAATGTTACATGAATCAATAGACTCGAGCAACACTTTGAGAGCTACAGCTTCCACTTCTGTTCTTATTACTAACCATGGTGACCACAAGTGATAGGGAATCAGGGTTTGATTAAAGGGAGGGTGCCATATAGGACGGAGCCCATAAAACGGCTACCACATCAAAGGGGTACCAGGCACTGGGGGGTGTGGGGGGGCTATAATTAGAATGAGAGGACTTTCAATCTAAAAGGAGAAATGTGCTGTAAGGGTATGTACATCTAAAGGCAGGAAAAATCTGGGTGGGGAAGTGATTGTCATCACTGAGTAACCCAACACCGCTGAAGTGCCCTTGAGCAAGGCACTGAACCCCCAACTGCTCCCCCTGGAGATGCTTAGTGGCCAACAGTATAAGACTGTGGTTGTACTGGTCAGCTCCCAGGTTTTAATGTGTGTGTGTGTGTGTGTGTGTGTGTGTGTGTGTGTGTGTGTGTGTGTGTGTGTGTGTGTGTGTGTGTGTGTGTGTGTGTGTGTGTGTGTGTGTGTGTGTGTGTGTGTGTGTGTGTGTGTGTGTGTGTGTGTGTGTGTGTGCCTGTGCGTGTGCGTGTGTGTGTGCGTGTGCGTGTGTGTGTGTGTGTGTGTGTGTGCGTGTGTTTGTGTGTGGCTGTCTGTGTGTTTCTATGTGCAGGGCGTTGCTGAAAATGAGCACCTGTGCTCAGCTACTTCCCTGGGTAAATAAAGAATAAAGAATAAAAATAATAATTTCCTCTCTATTCCATGCATTGCTTTCATGTCAAAATATATTAGTATTTTGCCCTTTAAAATAATAGGCAACAAAGACTTATGCACACCTGTATGCTCTGAGGCGGGTGCGTAAAGGCAGGGCTCAATGTATTTCAGAAAAACCAACCAACAAAGACCCGCACCGTCAAAGACCTTCTTCAGGCATCTGGAAGGTTTCGATATCTGATGCCTGAAGAAGGTCTTTGACCGAAACGTTCGTATTGCATGAAGTGCAGGCGGTGTGTGGGTCTTTGTGCACTTTATGTGCATTTTTCTGAAGCCCTTTAAAATAAACAAGCGTGTTTCAGAGCCCTCAGTTGTTGAACCAGAAATAAGTGTATTTTGTTGGTCTTTCGGGGTGATTTTCTTTATTTATATTTTCACCTTATAGATATAGTACACATTGAGAGATGATCAATGTGTGGATCTCAGGCAGTCACTAGTACCTACCTTTGTTTTGCAGATGGGTTTGCAGATTGCTAGTACTGCAGTAGGCCTATTGCATGAAGTGGTGGGAAAAGTACTCAAAGTTTTTACTTAAGTAAAAGTACCAATGCTGCAATATAGAACTACTCTGTTACAAATAAATGTAGTGTAGTAAAAGTACAATATTTGGATCCAAGCTGTAGTGGAGTAGAAGTAAAATATAGGCTGTTTGAAATTGGAAATACTCAAGTAAATTACAAATAGGCCTACCTCAAAATTGTACTTAAGTACAGTAATTAAAGGACCACTTTTCAACCTATCTTCATATAATAGGTCCTCACTAATAATCATGATAAAATGGTGCAATATTTTTCTACTCTGTCTGTGTCTCATAGGAGGGCTGTGGGCAGTTCAGAAACCGTCTTCCAGTGACATCATCAATGGGGAATACAAGCTAATAACAAGCTAATGAAAACGGCAGGCTTTCTAGTCCTGAAAAGTTGCAATGCGGAAATGGAAGCCATCGTTCTCACGATAATGAAAATCTAAACATTTTTGTAAAAAAATCTTGTTTAAAAAATAATCTGCCTAATGATGATGTCACTGGAAGACGGTTTCTGAACTGCCCATAGCCCTCCTATGAGACACAGACAGAGTAGAAAAAAACCCATGCCATTTCATCATGATTATTAGTGAGGACCTATTATATGAAGATAGGTTGAAAAGTGGTGAAGTGATCCTTTAAGTAAATGTACTTAGTTACTTTCCACCACTGTTGAACATAGTGACTGCAGCGGCTGCCTAGTGACCATGGGGGTGACCTCATGGCTTTTCCTTTGGCACCACCTTCAGGCCAAAAAAGCCAGCTTTGCATACATACAAGTTACCTCAACATCTACACTCATTTTGACACTCGTTGAGTGCGCAACGACAGATCACAGATGTTACAGACTAATTGAATAATATATTTATGTGTATTATGTATTATGTCTGCTGAGTGCTTGATTGCTTGTTTAGTTGCACATGGTGCAGGGCTTTGATGTCAAGTTGATTACTCAGTCCCTGCACCTTGTAGGCCTAGTAGAAAAGTTTGCCAGTGTGGCATTTTTCTGTTTGCCAGTACAGAGAGAGCAGCAGTTTTACAGGATCACTTTTGCCAACATGCATGTGCGTCCATTTGAACTTTTGAAGTGAGTTATGCTAATCCAAATGAATCCACAAAACTAGCGTCATAGTGCACGTTCACACTGGTTTTTTCATCATCTTTTTGACCTAAATGTAACACAATCACAATCAACAGCCAATGAAGGTACTGGGCCTCAAACCCTGTACCGGGCAGTCCTGTTTCCCTGAAGGGCCCCTGGGCCGCGGCCCCACTGGCCCAATGGCTAATTTGGCCATGTCTGGAGAGTGAAGTCTGGAGCTCTCTGCTGGAACTGTTGCCCCCGCGACCCAATTCCCAAAGCGTTTGAAGATGGATGTCTTCCATAGAATTCCATGAGACTTAATTGGCTGCCACTATATGTTTATTAAAAAATCAGACTGTACTGTACTGTACTGTACTGTACTGTACTGTACTGTACTGTACTGTACTGTACTGTACTGTACTGTACTGTACTGTACTGTACTGTACTGTACTGTACTGTACTGTACTGTACTGTACTGTACTGTACTGTCTCCTCCCTGGTGTGTGTGTGTGTGTGTGTGTGTGTGTGTGTGTGTGTGTGTGTGTGTGTGTGTGTGTGTGTGTGTGTGTGTGTGTGTGTGTGTGTGTGTGTGTGTGTGTGTGTGTGTGTGTTTCACTGCGCAACAGTGACAGTGGTCAATTGCCGTGCTTGGACGGACACAGGGACATAGGGACAATGAGACAAAGGGACACACATTGCTGTCTATAGGACTGGTTAGCACTACTCAAAAATCCCCAAACAAACATTAAAAGTCCATAGACTTGGCTGCCACAGTGGCAGCCAGTGCCACTCTATTTCTGTTAAAAGTACTGCCATATGACGTAATTCCTAAAGCCAGAAGTTGGAGGAGCTAGCCACTCAAAAAGTAGTATAGTAGCACGCAGCAGTATAGTTTCTGTTGTATCAGTAGTATAGTAATAGAAGAAGTAGGCTAGTAGCAGCAGTAGTAGCAGTAATAGGCTAGTATAGTATAGTAGAATAAGTAGCCTAGTAGTAGTAGTTCGTATAGTAGTAGTAGTGTAGTAGTAGTAGGCTAGTAGCAGCGGCAGCAGTAGTAGCAGCACAGCAGCAATAGCAGCAATAGCAGCAGTAGCAGCAGTAGCCTATAAATTCGTTTTTGTTAAGCCAACTAATTTATAATGCCTCAGTTTCATATAGTTTCTATATCTCCAGTTCTTTCTCTGTGTGTGCTCTGCTCTCACACCTCGCGTTGTCTCCGTCTCCTAGACTTCATTTTTGGACAACGACAACGAACGATAGGCTAAAAAAAAGCCTACTCGTCGACAGTAGCCGCTGATCTATGTTATTTGAAGCTTCATACAGAATTATCATGAAGGAAACTAAAAGGAATGGTTTCAACATTCACTATGAACTGAGCTTGTATCGTTCGCGCGGACTGAAGCACCAGCTACAAAGAAGACATTTTTTTTGAACCGCTGTCTCTCCATATGCGTCTGGAAATCATCAGGTGGGTGCGCACATCCATTGTCGCCGCCCCTACCAGCTCAAATTTTGCTGTTTGTTTCAGCACCACGGCCAGTTCCCAATACGGTCAATGAGCACAGCTTTGCCTTTTAAAGGATCGTGGCGCTGGCAATCAATATGCCATTGACAAAATCAGTTAAAGAGGCATCAGGCGACACGCGACGCTTCGGCACTGGAAAGCAATTTCTCTAATGTTCTCCCATCCAACCCCTCCCCCTTATATATCCTCCTAGCAAATCCCCGATGGTGATGGAGAGTTGAAAGACTGGGAGCACGCAACTAGGGCTACAATAATTCCGTAAGCAGGGACTGAATCGTCTGCAAACAGCATTTTAAACAACAATCGCTCTGCTTTGGGGGGCAAACTCGCTCGTCAATTTCTCCGTCTTCAGTTGCAGAGTTTTTCTGGATCTTTTTTCCTACTTTTCCTCGCGCCGACGTTGCCAACAGAGGTGACTATAGTCTCTAACCCCTGGTCGACTCGGCACTGACATTCATTGGTGTCTGTTCTTCACATCTTTGTGTCACAGTCCCCATCAAAGACCACCAACATGTTGGACCCGTCTTCCAGTGAGGAGGAAGGGGACGAGATTGTAGAAGTAGAAAGGAAAGAGGTTACGGCTCCAAAGAACGGCGGAGCTCGGGTGTCACCAAACCGAGCCACGGACAGCGGCGGTGGGCTTCAGCCCACGAGCCGAGGGAGCATGAGCGGCCGACCCTCCAGCCCCAGCCCATCCGTGGCCAGTGACAAAGAGAAAGAGGACCTGGAGAAAATGCAGAGGGAAGAGGAGGAAAGGAAAAAGAGACTCCAGCTTTACGTGTTTGTCATGCGCTGCATTGCATATCCATTTAACGCAAAACAACCGACTGATATGGCTAGACGACAGCAAAAGGTAAGATCAGTGTGGAAACCAGATATCAAGAACCACTCAGACCAAACTCCAATAACCAACGTTACTAAGGCATTGTAAACTCATATACTGTTGGCATGCCTTTATATCCACCAGCACACTAACTGTTGCTCATTAAAGGGTGGCCAAAGAAGCACCAAATCCTATGTTGAGGTGATATCACTATTTGAATGAAAATCGGCTCCATATTTGACACCAGTCAGACAGTCAGTGACCACCATGTATTCCTCATCAGCTGCTGATCGATATGTCGTGCATTTTTAATTAGAATTAACTGTCCCTGTAAAGTAGTCAAAAGCTCAATTATGTAAGGGGGGAAACTGCCAAAGGCCTTTCAAAGGTCTCAGAAAAAGCATTAATGTCCCCCCCCCCCTACATTGTAGACAGTTAGAGGTCTCTTCTCTCTCTCTCTCTCTCTCTCTCTCTCTCTCTCGGTGTGTGTGTGTGTGTGTGTGTGTGTGTGTGTGTGTGTGTGTGTGTGTGTGTGTGTGTGTGTGTGTGTGTGTGTGTGCGTGCGTGCGTGCGTGTGTAGAGACGTTCAGTGGTTCTGAGACTGATCACTGATGCACACTACATGTAGTGGTCCAGGTCCACCCTTTGTAGTAGGTCTTGCATAAGTGCATTGCCCTGTAGGCATGCAAGTATACAATTCCAACTGACTGACATCAAGAAAACCTCTTGCCAGAACATTATCATATAGAACATGATACAGAGTCTTAAGTGCCCCTCCGCAAGCCCACTGAATCAATGCTCTGCTATCCGGTATTGTTTCATTATTGATTATGCTCAGTGGCAATAGATATTCTGTTAGAGAGATGTGTAGTAACATTGATCATGATGATAAATGCACATTAAAAACCAAATCTCCCTAAGTGCTGACAAGAGAAACACATTTCTAAATAGTAGATTTGTGTCACAACTAATATACTGCCTACTGCTCCATTCACAATGAATAGGAAACTGACCTTTGTCTTAGACTTTGTCTAGACAAAGACAACGAATGAGATGAATAATGAATGAGATGAATGAATGAGAGGAACACATTTCTAAATAGTATATTTGTGTCACAACTAATACTGCCTACTGCTCCATTCACAATGAATAGGAAACTGACCTTTGTCTTAGCAATAACACTAACAAGTAACAACCAAAGTGAACTTCATGTTAATGTTGGTCCGCCCCCTCCACACACGCACGCGCGCGCACACACACACACACACACACACACACACACACACACACACACACACACACACACACACACACACACACACACACACACACACACACACACACACACACACACACACACACAACACACAGTCACACACACACACACATACACACACACACACACACACACACACACACAGTCACACACACACACAAGAAGTCTCGAAAAACTTCAATAATAGCCCACAGAAGAGTAGGGACAGGAAAGCGGGTGGTGACAGGTGATGGGCCCAGAACCCAAGACGTTGCGATGAGAGCTACAAGTGTGACAAAATGAATAAGCCTATACGGTTCTCTGTTACGGTTGAGCTGTTTGTTCTGCTAGATCCTGGAACCTAAGCTGATTGTATAACACATGCCAAATTGTCCGCTGGCAAATGTGAAGGATCACAATAAGAAAAGTGGGTATCTGGAGAACTCGCCAGTTTACCAATTTTAATTTTACTTCACCTTCATTTAAATTGCATTGAATTGAGAGAGAGGATAGTTGTTTAGAGTTAACATTAGAGAAAGTAGGAATGCTAAAAGTACAGAAACAATGTAATTAATTAGTAAACAATTCCTGAAATGGTACTGTACTTATCATTGATATTCCCATACTACTACTTTTTATCATCATCTAGCTGACCATTTCATTGCACAAAATAATTGGATCACTTTGGAAATGAACTATAACATCTGTGAGTTTGACATACTACAGACAGAATGTTAGCATAACGATGAAGACATTGATGAAGAAATCTCGCCGCGGCGACTTGGTAAACTGGCGAGTTCTCCGGTATTCAATTCCAGTCAGTGCACACACCTCTACAGCAATTACCAAGAAATGTTGGTCTATGCTTGTTGCAAAACAAAGGCAATGAAAGATGCACTCATGAGAATTCATTAACAATTATACAGTGTTTGGCAGTGTTACGATTTTTTGTGTTTTGTTTTTCCCAGAAACCAAGTCTTCTTCAGGCAAACACCTTTTTTCATTACTTTGCTCATGTATATTGCCATTCTAATAGGGGTCCCAAGTTAAAATGGGAGAATATATTGACCGATATATTGTTGCAACACAACGCGTTATGAGCTTGTAGATCGGCCAATTTGTCATACAAAAAGTATATGACTTTACAACCACTCTTTCTCTCACAATCAACCTGGGTGTCAACATGTTATGTTCACCTTGTTGATCTCAAGAGACTCTCTACTCTGGGGAGAACATGATGAAATACATCAGACAATGTGGCTTCAGATATGCAATGGGGAATTATACGTTCTCTGTTTGAAGCAAGGATTGATGCAGTTATGGTAAGGCAGGAGAAGACTTTCTTCTAGGTCGTCCTCAGACGAGCCCTCCATCGTTGTTTCCAGTCATCCCGGTTCTCCATTCATCTGGCCAGCTCGTTGGTGCTTTGCGCTCCTGCGTCTTTCTTGAGTACATCCACATACAGTATGTTAATGTGGGACGTCCTCCTGACCGGTGTCCGTGTGTTGGTTCCCACGGCACTACTTTGCTGGCTGGCTCTTGGTGTCTTTGGCAGTTTGGCAGTGTCCTGCTATAGTTTCATTCTCCTGGCTGCTATTTACTGGCTCACCCTTGGCATTCCATCATAGGGGTTCTTGTTGGTAACGTGCACTCTTGCTGATGTAGATTACTGCACGCAGCATTCTAGTGTAACACCCATCTAGAGACACTGTACTCTACCGTTGTATAGAAGAAGCTGAGTTTGGTTTGGCGCGAAGGTTTGAGTTCCATACGCTGGCCATGCCATTCAGGGCACTCCATGCAAGTGCCTTCCTCACTTTAAAGGACAACTTTAGTTTTTTTAGGTCGTTTTTAGAGAAAGTAAAAGATGAGTGTTAATTATTTTTCATTTGCTGCTTTCTTTTGTTTTAGGGATTTTAGCTGTTTTTGACAGGGGGGTGTGGGAATTCGAACATGGGGCTAAATATGGGTTTTTATATTTGTCCTATATGCCACAAAAGATCACGGGATCTACTGAATGTGTCAAATTTACATTGAGCCTATGACAGTGTGGCTTCCCCTCAGTAGGCTATCTTCACATTCAGTAGATCAAAAAATAGCTAAAATCACTAAAATGAAAAAAAGCAGCAAATGAAAGAAAATAAATAACACTCATCTCTCTTTTACTTTCTCTAATAACAACGTAAAACATGGCCCAGGCCGTAGCGTAACGGTCTGGGCACCGGACTGGTAATCCAGTCGCAGTGTGCCGCGGGTTCGACTCCCGGACCCGACACGGCCTTTACTGCATGTCATCCCCCCATCTCTCTCCCGTTTCCTGTCAGCCTACTGTCTGTCCCTTCAAAAATCAATAAAAGATATAAAAAAATATATATTTAAAAAAAAACAACGTAAAACATGAACCTTGGTTGAAAAAAACTAAAGTTGTTCTTTAAGATCTTGTTCCGTTGAGTTGACCCATGAGCCCAGGTACTTTAGTACCTGGAAGTCCTTGACTTCCTTCAGAGCACTGCCTCCTGTTGCTGTCAGAGGTGGATGCTCTGATGGGATGTTATAGGTGATAACTTCAGTTTTCTTGGCGTTCAGCCGGCGGCCCACTCAGGCTCCGCTCCTGAGCTTGTTCCACGTGGTCGGAGAGCAGGCTGATGTCATCCGCGTAGTCCAGTTTGGTCAGGTCTTGATGCCCAAAATCGAAGCATGTAGCATGTACAGTACACACTATGTGCAAGAAGATTACTGTCCAGGTGTGAACATTGTCACTGGTATTGCAGCTCATTGTCAAATGTATGTTTGTCTTATTGAAATCATACATGCCACAATCAACCATATTATACCTTCTCAGATCATTACCTGGCCTACTGTATCATTCTCTGCAATTAGAGTGAATTGAGTTTTGAGTTTTTCTGCCATCTTCTTGTCAGAGGAGGAAGCTATAGTCCAGACAGGCAACTCAAAGGTCTGTTGCAAACCATAATTTGTCACCATCCCCATATCCCCATCCGATTCAAAATCAACATGAGCAGAGGCCATTATGTTTGCTGACTGCCTACAACTAGACTGATTGGACTGTTGACCCTTATACAGCTCCACACTGCTAAATATGTTGCTAAACTGTCACTGCTGTGTGTGTGTGTGTGTGTGTGTGTGTGTGTGTGTGTGTGTGTGTGTGTGTGTGTGTGTGTGTGTGTGTGTGTGTGTGTGTGTGTGTGTGTGTGTGTGTGTGCATGCATGCTTGAGTGCGTGCATGTTCGTGTGTGTGTCCTCACTTCAGACGTCAGACACTTCAAACACAGAAAAATAATAATGAATTAATTAATAATAATTACGATTAAGATTGAATTATGTTTTTGGCATTGAGCATGGGAACATTTGAATAAATATTAAATATGGAATATCTGTTAGGCTTTCAGGCTTCGCAAAAACAAAGGTGCTTAGATAATCTAATAACTTTAATACTTTATATGAATAGTGGAAATTGCCGATCTACGAGCTCAAAGCGCGACGTCACGTGACGCGTTTTGAGCTTGTAGATCGGCAATTTCCACTATTGAAAATCCAACATGGAAATGATTATGACGATTGTGCAAATAATACTACACTAATAATTTTTTGTAATGATGACCGTGTGATTGATACAGTTCAGATTTAGACCCAGATTTAGACCCAGATTTAGACCCTGCTGGTTTCCACCAGCAGGATAGGAGTGTTTGTAATAGATAGTGTAGGCTATATACCGATTTGCGTGATACAGTATATGGATAAATTCTGTACAAGTAATGTAAAGAAATGTGTTTAGCAAAACTCTGTCTCATGGTGGAGCAGATGTGAAAAATGCAGGGCAAAGTGTTGTCCTTGGCCTATAGTGCCACCATGAGACTGATGTGAATTATTTTAAGTGGCAGTCCTATAGTGGGAATGTAGATGCGTAATTTCACGGAAATCGCATGCTGTGTTCATTATTTGAGCCATTTTGTTCTAAACGGGCCCGTCGTGCAGACTTTAGATCGTAGCCAATCAGGATGGAATATGAAAAATCAAACAGATCTGTGTTGATCACATGACTATAGAGATAGTGTATACCGATATGCGTGATGTAGCCTATGTATACATAGTTGTACACAGATCGTGCAGTTATAGGTTAAAACAGAAATTGTCCTTATATAGCGCCACTGTGAGGCTGATTTGAAAAATGTTAAGTGGCATTTTGGCCTCGACCTTGAGAATTTCACGGAAATCGCACGCTGTGTTCATGATTTGTGGCATTTTGTTCGAAACAGAGCAATCCTGCAATCTTTGTAGCCTAAGGCAATTTACAATTTAGGCATTTAACAGACGCTCTTAATCCAGAGTGATTTACAGTAAGCAAGAACAAAACCTGGCAATACATCAACTACATAAAAATAGTCTTCAAGCATCATACGTAAGCTAAGAATCTAAGAACCTAACCGGACAGACACACACACACACACACACACACACACACACACACACACACACACACACACACACACACACACACACACACACACACACACACACACACACACACACACACACACACACACACACACACACGTCACACACACACAAACTCCGTCCTTGTGAGTTCATGAGACCCACTTGTAGTCTCCTGATGTCATGGTAGGTGTCATGGTAGGTTCTAAAACCAGCTGCAGATCCTAAAGATCTCTTTTTGAACCACTGTAGATGCATAATAACATTCCAGAAACATGTCTCTCCCATTACTTATTTATGTGCACAGGTATATCATTGTTAATTAATGACAATTTAACACTGCATATTTTACTGTTGGTTATTGTTAGAACATGAATAGCTGGAATTGATCAGATGCAGACTGCGGCCATGTTGCCATTGGAGTTTGGAAGCACTCGTTTTCTGTAAAGCAACATCCTGCTGAATCCTGCATTATGTGCTAATTCAAATCAAGTGGTTGAATGATATCCAACGAGCACTTCCAAACTCAAACACTTAGAAAAATAATCACCTGAACGGAATTTCAGACAGAAAGTAGCTCATATGTCTACAATGGATTTTTATGAAACAAACGCTCTTCGTACAGCTGCAATGCTGGTGAGCTTGACGTCGTTCCGTTTAATACAGTCAGATACTGTAGGACTTTTCTGTTTGGATGTATCTGTCAATGGCAAGCAAATTGCACCTAGTTACCACCCTGCCATTAAGTTAATAACAAGAAGGCCGGTCAATTGAAGGCTTCTAGCTCTTACTGGTGGTGATGAGATTCAAGTCATGCACCTAAAGGTTATTGGTATTGTTCACTGAAATGCACAATATTGATCATATGTCAATATGCATGAAGAGTGTACATAACTGAAGAATGACAGATAATCATTTCTCTTTTATTTTTAAAATATGGTTCTACTTTTTTCCCCTTTCTTTATTTCCTTGTTTTTCCTGATGTGTCAGTTTGTGTTTGTGTTTAGATCACACACTCATTCTCGACTCTGGCAGTCAGCTGTAAAGTGGGTGGTATGGCAACGTGACAGTCTGGAGGCCTGGCAGTCTGTGGCCTCAAAACGGAGAAAACAGAGGCTGCTCCTTGTTCACAAATTGTATTTAACTTAGAAGTCTCATGATATTTGTATTCTGGTGCACAAAGTTTGGTGAAAAAACTGTGGGTCGGACTTGAGACCCTATCGAGGGTTGCAGGAGTTATGTGTAGCTCAGTAGGTGATTCCTTTGATCCCCAGCTCGTCCTGGCTTCCTGTTGAACTGTCCTTGAGCAAGACATTGAACCCATTATAACAATAACAATATGTTGCTTATAGTTAGTTATAAGTGCTTATAGAAATATAGGTTAGCACCTTGTATTTTGTGTGCTCAATAACAATAAAAGACGTTTGTCCTTGTGGCTAAGGAGACCTGCTCAGTGAGTCAGAATCAGTATCCCTATTCACAGAAGACAGGTCATTCTTTGCCCTGAAGCTGAGCTGGAGCTCATTTTGCTCATAGTGAGTGATACATGCTGTGAGGCTCTATATGGCTGCTCTTGTCGAACACGTACAATGACTTACGGAATGTGCGTGCAAAATCTCCACAGCATACACATGCACTCTTAATGTAGGTTATCATAGTTGTGATAGTGAAGCTCAATTTAACTTAATTGCCAATAGTATGTGAGACTAGTATAGTATCTGATGTTTTCATTGCTTTCTTGACAAGACGATGAGATGACAGTAAATCCTGACACATTCCCCAGTCAGATGACATGTTTACAGTACGTGTGCAGTGTCGAAGCATCAATGAACAACGTGGGACATCTGTATGTACTCTTTAAGATACTAATCCCCAAATAGAAAGAGGTTTATGTATGTTCAATGTTTCCAATTTCCAATTTAGGCATTTTAGCAGACACTCTTAATCCAGAGTGATTTACAGTAAGCAAGAACAACACGTTGTAATAAATGAAATGCATCGAGGATCAGAAGCAAGCTAAGAACCTAACATCCGTCTAAGATGCTTTTTGAACTGCGTTTATTAACTGATTTTGGCACTCATTGATTTTTTTTTTTAATTTGTTTTAACATGACCCGAGAGACGATCAGATGTTTAAAAAAAGAGAGATAAGCTTAATCTGTGATACACACACATTTCACACTCCTTTTGGTGAATCAGGTCTTGTAATTAATCATGAGCCCCGCGAGGCCCATCCATGGTTCAATATGAAATATGTTAACTAGTTGTTTTGTTGCTCTTCATGTGTTCTTTGGGTTTACAGCATTTAAGATGCAGGAACAAGTTGCTGCCATAGCTCTCTCTCTCCTTTGCATTTTATTCTTTTTCTTTGTTATTAATAAGGCCTGGGGGATCAGTGTGCCCAGGTGGGCCTGCTTGTCATCAGCATCACAATGGGACCCCAATGAGTCCGGCCCAACTGTTCTCCTCTGCTTCTATCTATAGCATTTACATTATGCTTCCTTGGGAAGATTCTCTTGGCATTTATTTCAGTTGTATGAGGACAGAAGGGAACGACAGCAGGACATTTGCAATACACTGAATATACTGTCAGTCTACTGTAGCCCGGCTACTACTGTACAGTATGTGGTAGAGCTGCGAGGGTGCTCCCATTCAGCCATTATAGATATTTTTTTTGCTAAGTGGTGTATATCTAATTGATTTAGTCAGAAACAAATCTCTTCTCTCTCTTCTCTACTGTAGAGAAATATGAGGTCACAGGTCAGAGACAATAAGAGTAAAAAATAAATAACAAATAAAATATAAAAACAACTAAAATCTCTACAATGAATTTGTATCGACTAACAAAAGCACCATACATGCACATTCCTCCATTTAACTACACATTAACATGCAAATGTTTCAGTTGAAGACAATGACTTCAATTTGACTATTCACACAAGGTGCTCTTTGGACTGTCACAGCGCTGGCAGTTGCTTGACGGAGTGTGACGTGTGAGGGCGGTACAAACTACAGAGGGACTTGAATGAGTCAGCTGGCTTCACAGTTTAGCCATCAGTCTCCTGGGGATCATTTAACGGCAGGTTCACTTGGAGGTCCTGCTCTCGTTATTAGACCGTCCCTCGTTTACTTCTCCCTCAACCTGCACAATATGGTCCAGTCCTCCTGCTCACCCCTTGTTAGGGCTGCATCTATCCATGATCTCTATGGTGGTGTGGTGTATATGTATATATCATACTATAATCATACTATATCATAATATATCATCATACTATAATCATCATCATACTATATGTGTGTCTGTCTGTGTGTCACTGTGACTGCCGTAGCTCCTCACTGCCTGCACTAATCACTCCCACCTTTCACACAGGCATTGACCATAATAATTAACGAAGGCCCTTTTCCAATTTAACTAATTATAAATTAATAATGAATTTATTAGTGAATAGAAAATGCGAAAACGCACCCAGGGCGCAGTAACCCCCGCGGCCACAAGGCGGCAAGTATTTCACTACGGGTAAGGGCTAGTATATATATATATATATATATATATATATATATATATATATAGAGAGAGAGAGAGAGAGAGAGAGAGAGAGACATCATCATCATACCCGGAAGTGGGAATGATGTGGGAAAAAGGCTACTTTCTGGCCTTGACAGCCCATAAGTCCATACAGAAAATCTGATTGCATTGAACCACGTTACACTATTGTCATCGCACGGTGTGGTGCTCATATAGACCGATTCCGTACCGGTTTCATGGTCGCAGCCTACGTATTTCCTGTAGGCGGACTCGACATAGCTGCGGGAGTAAAACCCTCACCAGGCGCACCTCTTCCACTACAGTGAACGGCAGAGTGACTGATGTTAGTTTGCCTCAAACTTTACTCCTTTACCTGCTTTTTTACTAACACTAACATTACAAAGATGCCCAGAACATCGAGATGAACCTGTGTAGTTTATGGCTGCTCCAACAGTAGTGGCAACATAAAAAAAAAAAAAAAACGGAATGTCTAATATCCACCGCTGTGGCGGAGACCAGAGCCATTGAGTAATGGTTGAGACAAAGCAGTGAAAGATACATAACGCAATACCAAATCTTTCTGTTTATTAACACAAGGCTGCTGTAGGCTACTTTATACCTCATACTTTAAATGCTTAGTATGAGGTATAAAATACAGCAGCCTTGTGTTCATAAAACAGAAAGATTGGGTATTGGGTAAGACTGAAATTACGTATCTTTCAGGACCCTTCACTGCTTTGTCTCAACCATTACTCAATGGCTCTGGTCTCCGCCACCGAGGTGGATATTAGACATTCCGTTTTCTTTTTTTTTTTTATGTTGCCACTACTGTTGGAGCAGCCATAAACTACACAGGTTCATCTCGATGTTCTGGGCATCTTTGTAATGTTAGTGTTAGTAAAAAAGCAGGTAAAGGAGTAAAGTTTGAGGCAAACTAACATCAGTCACTCTGCCGTTCACTGTAGTGGAAGAGGTGCGCCTGGTGAGGGTTTTACTCCCGCAGCTATGTCGAGTCCGCCTACAGGAAATACGTAGGCTGCAACCATGAAACCGGTACGGAATCGGTCTATAGTGAACATAGCTGATCTACCAGCTCACGTGTAGAGCTTGTAGATCAGATATTTTCACTATCTTTGAAAGTGTTTGATATTTATTTCTAAAATGTTCACCTGTAAAACATGCCCAAAATAGTGATAGATTATTAATCTGCTATTTTGTTGAATATTCAATGATCGATTAGCTCATTTAATAACAGATTAAATTGATTCATTCAATTATGCGTTGCACCCCTAATCTCTTGTTTCTTATTCAGCATTCCAATAAGCAGAATGCACCGTAGTTGCGTATAGGTACATACAATTAATTATCACAGTTAGATCACATGTTCTGCCCTGTCTGGTGTGTGGTACCGTTGAATCGCTTTCATGGCTCATCCCAAGATGCCATATGTCCTAATGAATATCTTCATTAGAAAATGCAGAATAATAAATAAGGGGAAATTTATTTATTGTGGCAGTAAGCAGGATCAGATTCCTGGCAAAAATCTGCCATCTCAGTTAACCCCACTCTCTATACAGTATAATTATTCTACTCTAACTTTTGTACTCTTTCTTTATTGTCTGCAAAATGTGACCAATCAATCAGAAATGGAAGAGAAAGCAAAGTTTGATCAAACAGACACTGCATAGTGCATACCTCTGGTATAGAACAAAAACAGCTATGAAAAATATACCGCTGTGAGTTATGCCATTAAAATGAAATTAAAGTTTGTCATGTGACTGCTTGTAGTGTTCGGTTGTAGTGTTTCAATACAGCCTGCATAATTCATGAGTACAGTGTGTACTGCTAATGATGAGGAAATCCTTGTCAACAGGCCTGCTGCGCTTTCTAACACACACACACACACACACACACACACACACACACACACACACACACACACACACACACACACACACACACACACACACACACACACACACACACACACACACACACACACTTTAACCATTTATTTATGTCCACATAAAGGAGAAACATACAGGGACACAAATATATCGTTGCAGTAAGGTTACTTTCACAAAATCATGGCATATGATTTCACGATACAAGTCGAGTGTCTTCTGTACACACTACAGTTTCAAGTACACAGTTGTTCCTTACTTAGTTAACTTTGTTTTCAAATATGATGCTTTGTGTAATATATATTGTCATGAGGCCCATAGGGCAGGAGCCTATTTCCTGTTTCTGTAGCGTGAGGCAGCTTGATGTACAAGTACACCCCCTGGACATGACGCTAGTATGGACTCGCAGGGACTTACCCCCAATCCAACTCTTGATGCTGAGTGTCAAGCAGGGAGGCATTGGGTCCCATTTTTACAGTCTTTGGTATGACCCGGCCGGGGATTGAACCCCAACTTCCCAGTCTCCGGACACTCTAACCACAAGGCCACTGAGCTATTGTATGTACTGTCCCGTTAATATTAACCTTGCAGCAAAGATGCATCAGGGTCCTTATGAGAGGATTGTTGAGGCTAGGCAATTTTCAATCTGATGGCGGTTGTTGGTTGCAGAATACATACTGAGGCATGTCACTATATACATCTATACATCTGGTGTTTTAGAATATGATGAGTCATCAGGCATTTGAAATACTGTGTTTCTTGTGTCCTGAACATCATTCAAATAAGATCTGGTTGCAAAAGGGGTGAAGTACGGCGCTTTAAGGAATGAATGTGAGACAGAGTGATCAGCAGAGGGAAGACATGCGACCACCCGCAAACACATGCAAACAACAGCACACATAAGTGTTTACTTTTTACGCAAGCGCACAAGCACGTGAGAGAGTGGTCCATTGCCTCAGCCACTCGTAGACAGTGGTCCACATCAGGCTGTGGCTGGTGACTCATTGTGCCAATCTGATCGAGTTAAACTGTAATAAAGTTCCCATCATTGCCACCCAACAGGGTGGCATTTAAGCATGGAAAGCCATTATGCCTGATGACATGGATCACACCTAAAAGAACATTGTAGTCTCCTCCCACAGCCCTGCATTCAGCTTTGCCAAACCTGAACGAAAATGAACAGAGCTGTAATATTCTGGTCCGTTCAGATGCTCATTGCTCAGCATAGGTACATAACATATCAATTATCATAGTACTAACGAGGTACCTATTAATGTCACCCAAGTGACCCCATGTCAATACAAAGTCCACTGCCATGTCACTTGTCTGATATAAAGTTAAACTCCGTTTTGGAAAGGGACAGGGCAGATTGAGTCAAAACAACTATACGTCATCCTGAGACACAGAGAATGATGAAGCTTTGAAACGCAATCATTAAAAAAAGCTTAGAAAATGTGCTGCACTAATATCATTTTGGATCATTACAGCATTTGTAGATTGTAGTAGAAAATCACATTCACAGTCACCTGGAATGCTTTTGTGTTAGTCTAGTTTTAGTGTAAAATGACTTGTGTCTTTTACTAAACCCTGACACTCCTTTTCCATTATGCCTCTTTGCCATCAAATCTTTTAACTGTTCCCAAAATGGAACTCTAGTTTTCATTTGGTACACACAGCCATAATTCCAAATGACACACACTTGTGTGTATTCCTTGAGTTGAGTACACACAACTAAGCATTTCCTGCACACTACCAAGCATTTACAGCACAATGAAGTGCAAAATTCAAAACACAATCATTCATAGAAATGGAACACACATGGATGACAATGACTCTGGAGAATGAGCCTTTTGTAAAATGATGACTCCGTGTAGGCCTACGCTTTCATAGTAAACCAGCCTGCTCACCCCCCCCCCCCCCCCCCCCCCCGCCCCCCCATTATTCCTCCGGTTCCTGTCTGGCCAGAGGGCCTCGTCCACATCGCAGGCCATGTTCTCCCTGTCCAAGCAGCGTTGGAAGAAACGCCTCGAGTGGTGCATAAAGCCCTGACAGGCCTCAACACTCACGTCGCCACAAGCCTCCTCCATGGCCCGGAGCAGTGTGACCCGGCTCTGTGGGTTCCGTTCATATACCTTCTACCTCCAAGCTGAAAAGAACTCCTCGATAGCATTCAGGAAAGGAGAATAAGGTGGAAGGAATAGAACAGAAAAAAAATGTTCTAATGATGCCAGCAACTGTGAAGCGGCTGGGTTGGACTGATCTGGCTCATGGTCAAACCATGATTGAGCACATGGTCAACTACAGTTGCCCGAATCTCATTAGATATGAGTTATATAGTTCACCTTCTTCTTTCTCCTTAGTTCATCCTCCTCGTCCTCCTCTCACTCTTACCCCTCTCTGTCTCTGGCTGTCGATCTCTTCAAGGTTCTCCATTGTTCACCAAACAAAACAGAGGCTCTCAAGTTATTTTTATGCTGCAGTCCCTGATTGCAAATTGCTCACCAGATCTGAATGTACAGTATAGAGATTTGACTATTTGTGTGTTGTACTGTAGATGCTTTGAGATTTTATGGGAGAAGTGTGTGCAACAACTGAACATTGTGTGTATAGTGTTTGGACAACAAGGTAATGTGTAATTGACATCAGAGTGTAAAGAAGGAAAGTCAGAGTCTAATGCAGATAAGGGAGTGTGATGTATAGCGCAAATTGAGTCGAGCGATTAGGTACATGATTTTTGTGTGTTAACAATCGTGAAAAACTGTAATCTTAGTTTTAGTCATCGTATATTTCTTAGTTTTCATTTAGTTTTCGTCAGTGAAAAAGTATAGTCAACGGACATTTTTCATCATAGTTTTAGTCGATAAAAGGTTGTTTGTTTGTTGCTCTGAACTGCTGCCGCCTGCAGTTATTGTCCATATACTGTACTGTGGAGGGTACCATGTGTTATGTGTATGGAAAATAAATACGTGTGTCTGATCAGAGACCATCACGTATACAGAGCGATGCTTAAGATCGTTGACAAGGAAACAACCATCCATTATCTCACAGCCCCCTGCTGTGGAATGCGACCTATACAGTATGTTGACAGAGCTCTTGTACTGTTGATTGATTGATGCGAGGGAATTATATACATAATGCAATATTCTGTATTCACTTATTCCCACTTCTTGTGTGTTTCCTCGTGTACGTCTGGAGACCAGCCTGAGGCCGGGATATGAGCAGATAGATAAGCAGAGCTCACATCTGTTGGCCGTCATCATTTGGAGAGAGAAACTTTCGGGATTCTCTGTGAAAAGATTCTTATTGGCTGTTGACCAAATCCACGGAGGTCCGTTGTGTCATGTCCAGCTGGGGGAGAATTCCAACCGTCCTCACGGGATGGATTGAATTCAGGTCAGGTTTGAGGGATTTGGTGATGGGAGGGAGAGAGAGGGGCTCTAAAGAGAGAGGTGACTTGGCTTAAGTTGGCTATACTTTTTCCTCTTGAAATTAATCTAATTTTTTCCTTTAGAAGAAATTTAATTTTCTTCTACTGCAATTAACTGCTTTAATGTTTCCACCAATCGTGTACCAACAAAACAATTTCATTTTTTGTTGAACATTTAATTTATTTTTACGACCACGAAAAATACCAGAAGACACGGACAATGCACTGCTGTCACTGCGCTGCCACTAATACTATCAACAGTTAGCAAGGTAGTTACAGAAACATGTGTGTACTCACTGTGGACCCTTACAGACCTAAATTATGTAGATTATACAATGTAGATGTGGATCACAGAGAGAACAATTTGGAAATGCAAAAGTTTGAGAATCACTAGATAACGCTGATAGTTCTAGATAATGTAAAGTGTAAAGACCTGTTCTCCTGTTTTTACAAAATCAAATAGTTGTGTTACTGTATGTAGTTGACTGTTTCTTTTGCCTCAGAAGCATGGCTGAGTGTTATACAGTATGTGTCACCGAGGCGTGGGGGAGGAGACATGCTTGTCTGTGTGTAGTCATGTGTGTGAGTATTTGACAGTGTCCTGCATTTTGCGAAAAGCGCTTACAGTATATCTGTGTGTGTGTGTGTGTGTGTGTGTGTGTGTGTGTGTGTGTGTGTGTGTGTGTGTGTGTGTGTGTGTGCGCGTGTGCGTGTGTGTGTGTGTGTGTGTGTGGGTGGTTGGGTGGTTGGGTGGGTAGGGAGAATTCAAGCTCATGGCCTGATGAGCACTTTCTCCATTCTCTGTTGAATGGCTGTATGTAATCTGGGATTACCCATCCATTTGACGTTGCATAATCACCAGAGGGCCTCTCGTCTTGCACTATAGCAAGAAAGACTAGGAGAAAGAGTCTACGTAAATGCCTATGTGTGTGTGTGTGTGTGTGTGTGTGTGTGTGTGTGTGTGTTCATATAGTATATAGGTCATTATGTATGCCAACATGCCTGGCATGGAGGTCACATGTCATGAGTGGCAAAGTGCCACATTCTAGGCATTTATAAGTGACACTTTCGTGATCACGTGGCTCAGGAAGAGTCCACAACGTCATGTGCCCAAAGCTTTATTTATTCCGTATATCTGTTGTCTGCAATTGATATAAAATTCTACCTTTTATATCGCACATAGTGGCGTGAACTGTGAATTAACTGCACCTCTTGACCGTAGTACTGTGGATCTGCATCTTTAGCAGAGTGGGACCCTTCATGTTGAAAGCACCAGATTATACTGTATCTCATATATCCATGAGCAGACAGACACCATTGGCCAAGGTTGTGTTTGGAAGGCTTCACAAGTTATGATTATTAATGTGCTTCTTGACTGAAGTTTGGTGATACGTTGCCTATAGCTGTTAATTATGTAAGTATGTGTGGGTTTTTGATTGATTGATTGAAATATTGATTAACAGTTTGTAGAATTACAGTACATTTCAAGCACAAACTCAATACAAAGACTGTTAACTGTGAGTGGACGACCCAATTAAGCATTACACTTGTTTACAACAGGGTCCACATTGTTCAATTCATCAAAACATTTAGAGACATACAAATAGACACTTCTATGTAGTTAAAGAACAGAACAGGAATTCATCATATAGGAAGCAAAAAGGGAAAAGATACATATACAGTGAGGGGAGAGGGGGGGGGGTGGGGGGATTCAGATTTTACAGAGGCCAGTTTCGAATTGCAGCCATCTGTAGGTGCCCTTTGAGAGCGGTTTTGAAGGAGTCAAGGGATTCACATGTCTTAATGACTGTTGGTAGGGCGTTCCACATTTTGGTGGCATAGGAGCGAAAATAATTTAGTCCCTTGTTTGTGCCGAATCTGGGTTGTACATGGTTTGTTGCACTCCCTCTGGTGTTGTGGGTGTGGACTTCATTGCATCAGGTTATCTCACAAGCTTGCACAAGGAAGTAATTAAATACTGATGTGATTTACCTGACAAGGACGAGAATGAGGACAGATTTTAATCTGGGCCTTTTTAAACCTACCACATTTGTGAGCATCAAAAATGTAATCAAACAAATTATGCAGACTGATTCATTAGGATTTAGTTAAATCCACCTGCCACCTGGATGTAATACCTGCTTATCAAGTCCATATTGTTAGCATCTCCCAAACTAATACACTGACTGAGACTGCCCTGCTGTTGGATTGTAATGTAAAGGTGTAGGCCAGGGCAATGGAAATGGTGGACATTTTATTTTTAAATTTTAGCTTCAAACGCTGGCTCTGAAGTTTCTGAACCACTCAGAGCGTCGCATCCCTCCAGGCTATGGGGTCTCAAAGTCTGTGACTTCCTAGTGCATGTGAGTTTGTAAACAAAGTGACAGGGAGACATGACAAGTCACTGAAGTCAGCGTATTATTTCTAACCTATACACAACCTATATACATATTTTAGCGTGATGACTAAGTTTAAAACAATTAAGTAATACACTTTCTGGATGTCATCTTGAATGAGAATTAAAACGGAGTAGTTCTTTAATCAAAACCAGCTGTGTGGAGGAGGAGAAGAAGCATGGGAAACAAACTGCATGGTGAGCTTCATTCTTATTGGCTTTTATTGATGTGTATCTCTACACGTCATCACGCAGCATGTTTCCGTTTTCAGGAAGTAATTAAAAATATATTTTCATGGACTTTTGATATAAAAACAAACAAATTTGAATTTCCCTTTTTTTGGCATCCATTGTTAGGTATGCCCATATGATGACCATGGATTAGACTAGTTTAGATCCCCATTAGCTGGTGCATAGCAGCAGCTAATCTTCCTGGGGTCCACACAGAACATAAAAAGTTAAAAACATGACATTCGACATGAATGACATTACAGGACAATGATATATAAATAAAATAAAATAAAATAAATATTTGATCAACAATTTCCTCATCCACTTTCTGATTTCCCATTTTCTTGGAAGAGAAACAAACCAAAAAGCATATGATTATATCTGCCTCAGTTGCCTTCCATTCTCCTGGGGTATAAAACAAAAGTAGAGATAAAAAATTGAAAATATTATCCTAATCATGATCATGTGTGTGTGTGTGTGTGTGTGTGTGTGTGTGTGTGTGTGTGGATGTATGCGTGTCCGTGCGCATTCGAGCGCCCTACAGTTTTTGGGTTTCAAGATGCCTCTTCAATTGTCTCTTGAAACTTGATTTAGTTTTTTCTTTTGTGATCATAGCTGGCAGATTGCTGGCACATTTCACTACGCCTTTAATCCTTAGATGTATCAAATTCTAAATAACATGCATTGACCTGTGATCACCCAAACTTAGTATAAACACTTCAATATCAAATATTACAAGAGTGCAAAACGTGTACAATCACAGCAACACACAACTAATACCAAATTGTGCCTAGTGGCACAGCCAGTGCTAAAACCACCAGTTGTGAGTCACAACTAGTGAGTCACAGGGACCCAAGTATCACCCCGACTCCTGCTGTTTTGTCACAGCCCCCCTTTCTCTGCCCAGTCAGATATGTTGGCTGCAAAATCACCTGCAGGCCACATTGGGCCATTATAGGAAACGCATGCACGCAGTGCACAGTGCACACACATACTATGCGCATGCACACCTGTGCGTGTCCGTTTGCGCACACACAGACGTACACTTCACAGACTTATCTCAAATTGTTAGCTCCCAGATGGCAGCCATAGTGAGTAGCCCTTCCCTGCTCCCATGGCACCATTATCCAACGCTGTCTGTCTGTCTGTCTGTCTGTCTTTGTCCCTCTGATCCTTTTTCTGTTTCTTTCCGGGCCTGTCTTTGCCCTACTTACCTTGTCTAGCTTTCTTTACTATCTGTTTGATTTGCTCTCTTTCAACCCCCTGCTTCTTTCCTCTCCACAGTTTTATTTTTGTCTCCAGGCGTTCTGTGCTGCTCCGCCTGTTTCATCGCCTCCAGCGGAGCATTACATTGCGTATACTCCACCCAGGAGAAGGTGCACAACTGGAGTGGAACCACTTAATACGACAGAGAGACAGAGACTGGCAGGCAGACAGACTGACTGACTGACTGACTGTGTGTGTGTGTACAGGCTGACAACGTGTACCATATGTGGTCTTGTACATCGCATAATGTTATCCGCACACCATCGTGCGACGAAAGATAATCCAGGCTTGAACCAATAGAGACAGAGTTATATATTGAACTTGTGGCTGCCGCATCATCAGCATCATGCATGGCATGGCATTAAATATATTCCGGGCGCAACACTGTGTAACCAGAGAATAAATTGGGTGTTTAATACTATATTGATTGCAGCTGCTCGTCAATGCAAAGTCTGTTAATGTTTCATCGACGTTTAGGTTGCAATTTGGAATAGGCACGTTATATAAAAGTTTAAGGGGATAGGATAGATATGGACTGTGTGTGTGTGTGTGTGTGTGTGTGTGTGTGTGTGTGTGTGTGTGTGTGTGTGTGTGTGTGTGTGTGTGTGTGTGTGCGTGCGTGCGTGATCACTGATCAGCGGGTTTATTAGATTTCGAAGTGAGTATAGAGTTCTAGGTAGACCTGCCTCCCTCTGTCTGGCCTTAAAATCAGTTAAACCCTATATATATTTAGTTGGCCAGTGTCCATCAGGGCTCTATATGGCTCTCCATAGCATAAACCTGAGTCTAAACCAATTCACTTCATCGTAAAACAGCTACAACGATTCCCTCTTAATGGTCCACTTCCTTAACGGTTCCCTTTAGTGATTCCTAGGGGGTTCCAAATGGACGCTTACAGGTCTGTAACTCTGAGAATTTCAAGTACCACCATAACTGGTAACAAATGGAACCTTACGGGTCCATTTGTTACCAGTTATGGTGGTACTTGAAATTAAAAAAAAAGTTTGAGAACTACTACTACTACTGTAATTGTACCACAATCTCGTGTTAGCATCTCACGCAACATGGTCCGTGTTATTGTTGTTTCTCCGTGAATATCGTGGGTACGAGTGAGACACACACACATACCGTACATTTTGAACGAAGGAAGACAGCGGTGTGTGTTTGCCCGTGAATAAGAGAGAAAGAGACAGAAATAATCCAAGTGCATCTGTGGTGTTGTTGCATTCCCTTGTTCGGTGTGATACAGAAAAGGGCTACAGAAAAGGGCTCTCTTACTTTCACTTTCAACACAGCGACAGACTGCTGTTTATAGGAAATGTAATTGGCCAGTAGTCACACACCCACCCAGCTGGGTTGAAGAGGCTGAGGTAGCATCAGTGACGTATCATGGCCAGAAAGCACATGGGTGTAAACTCTGCACACGTCATGGTCTATGACTTCACTTATTTGCATTGTGGGCGTGGAATTCTCTCAAATGTAATAATAGATAGCTGAACGTAAAATATGAAGACAAACAATCAGCATAGTGTGAGTGAATGTGCGGATGAGTTTGTGTGCCTGTATCTCTGTTCAAGAGTGAAATTAAAATGCATTATGGATATACAGACAGTCTTTAGGGTCCTGGCTTTGGTCTGTTTCATTCAGACTCTCAAAATGCACCTGTAGGGCCAATATGCCTTTCTTTCTTTTATCACCAGAGATATACGGTTTGACAACGTGCTCACACTTTGGGACTTGGGCGTCTTGTTGTTTACTCACTTGTAGTTGTTTGTGGATGGTGATTGATGATGACTGCAACAGGTTGATATTATACGGTAGGAGTTTGTGTTGTGAGTGTAATGGTTTCAAAATAAACGGGTTGTTTGCGTTGCGTGCGAGCTGTTGAAATCTGTATCTCTACTGGCGTCTTTCCACCTACAGCTGTGGGCCTGTCGCTTAATTAAAGGGAACCATGGTGCCATTTCTCAAGGCAACCAGTGGGGGCGCCATTTGGTCACGAATATGTCAAATCAAATAAGATGGCTCCTACAGCACCTTTACATGCCATGTATGTCATTCTTTGAAAAGCTCATTTGTACGAAAATATACAGTATACATTATTATTAATCAATCAACTGTGGACAAAAACCTGTACCATCTAATGAGCTATCGTTTTTGCTTCCAGATTGGCTCTAATGGGTGCACGCACACACGCACGCACGCATGCACGCACACACACACACACACACACACACACACACACACACACACACACACACGCACACACACACACACACACACACACACACACACACACACACACACACACACACACACACACACACACACACACACACACACACACACACACACACACACACACACACACACACACACACACACACAGAGATTAAAACTCAAGGATTTGAGTAGATACAGTAAGTAATGTTACAGTTACAGTAGACGTATTTAATTGGTGCATCATGAGTATAACCATCCCCCACTCAGCGCTGTGATTTCTCCTTCCATCCCCAGCTCCCTCTATGTCCTCCCTTCTCCTGTCTTTTCCTAGCTCCTCATATCCTTCCTTTCGTCTCAGTCAGACAAACATAATTTGTCGGTGGAATCCTTGTCCAAAACGGTTACTTTACATGTTCTAATGGTTCCATTGAAGTCGTTTAGTCACTAGCTCTTAATATGCCAATTGATTCCTCCCCATGCACATTTATGTGTATGGGGGGCGGAAGTGGCTCAGGGGTAGAGTAGAGTGGCTGGATGGTAACCACAAGGTTGCCAGTTCAAACCCGGGCTCCCCCAGAGTTAGTGTCAAAGTGTCCTTGAGCAAGACACTGAACCCCTAATTCAATTGCTCCCGATGTGCTGGTTGGTGCCTTGCATGGTTTCCGCTGCCATCGGTGTATATGAATGTGTGTGAATGTAATGCACAATCTATGTAAAGCGCCTTGGAGAAAGGCGCTATATAAATGCACCATCTACCATTTACCATGTGTTGAGCACTGCTGTTGTACTGTACTGTACCTGCCGGTGAGGAGTGCCCACCAGGAGGATAAGGAACCTTTGTCCTACTCCTCCCGCCCAACACTCCTTATTACCAGGTGCTGCCCCAGCCCGTAGGAACTATACCACCCTTCCCGTCTGGCTTCGCCCCTGAACACGGGCCAATTGTATTCATATAGACAGTTGACGAAGCATGCACCCCCAAAACTCAGCCCTAAACTTAACCTCACAGGAAGCTACGGGTTAGTTGTAACCTGCCGCGGGTTAGTCATAACCTGCCACACATGTCGGGAGCCACGGGTTAGTTTTAACCTGCCGCGCATGTCGGGAGCCACGGCCAAGTTTTTAATCCGCAGCACTCTGACATGCGCTGCAGGTTGAAACTAATCCATGGCTTCCTGTGAGGTTTAGGGTTTTGGGTAGGGTGTCGGTGTCGGACTAATGACTGTAGGACTGTTAGTATAACAACCTCTGCCGTGGTGGGCAGGCACTCCCTGCCCCAGGCGCCTAATTTAATGCTGGATTTATGGGTCTGTTTGGGTCAGAGTTAAATTAATAGCAAGGATTTTACTGTGTATCAGTAGATCATTATGCTAACATTTTGTCCAGGGAGAATGGAATAATGTAGAAATATCTATTTGTCTTCGCACAGTCTCCTGAAGGCACAGACATATCTCCAGACTAGCTGGCGCGTACATGTTAAATGTTACGCGCCTATAATGATCATTTTCCTGTGTTTATTTCTGCGCTGTTCTATTTATGTATACATGCTCCGTTTTCTGAGCTGAGGTTCGAACCGTCAATTCTGTTCAGATATGCAATATGCATTATTAATTATATATTGAAGATTTCATATTGAAAACATGCAGTAAAATTTAATTTGATCATTGTCTCTGCATGCTTTTCATTTGACTTTTCATTTGAAATGTACCCATTCTGCATACTGTGAAGAAGAAGAAAAAAGAAATAAACAAACAAATCAATCAATCACACACACCATAATACATCACAAAATATAATATTTTGTTTTTCAACACATTTCCTAGATTAATGACATACATTGAAGGCAAATAAACGTACAGAAAACAGCTGGCTAGTGTGGATTTGAGCGGACCTTTGACCCTTATTAAACGAGCGGTAATCTGCATATCCTGCTGTGGTGTCGGCAGCAACAGTAACCAGGGGCAGCACGGTTGTCTAGCAGGGAGGGCGGGGCTTGTGCAGTAAAGGGTCATTTTGGGCTACAGGTGCTGTGCAGAATACATGCAAACAACTGTATGTGGTCCCACATAATATAATAGATAGATATGACCAGGTTGTCGAAAGACAGAGAGAGAGAGATAGGGAGGGGGAGAGGGAATCTCAACCCATTCCTCGCCATCATGCACATCTCCATTTGAGGCTTTGGGGAAATGCAGTAGTCAGTGACTGTTTCCTTTATACATTTTTAAATTCATTCATGGTCAAAATAAGTGTTTTAATGAATAGCTCTCACCACACTTTTAGCAGGGAAATAAATAAAGGAGCTGAAATGTCATACATCGGAGGATATCTGAGCTGAGTGTTCCCACAAGAAACATTCCAAACCAGTAAACATACACATACTGTACATACGTGCCTGACATACATTATACAATCACACATACACAGTAAAGACCTTCTCATCTTCTCCAGTCCCTTAGCTGCTGCACGTAACCCTACTTCAGACTTCATCAGCTAAAGTTATTTATAAAATAATGCTACTACTACTACTACTACTACTACTACTAATAATAATAATAATGATAATGATAATGATAATGATAAAGGAAAAAGAATGTCCGGTCTAAATTAAGCTTTATTATCTCGATATTTATTATCTGCGTGGTGAAGTGGTGAAGCCACTCCCTTGCAAAGCCGTCCTCGCTGCCTCCAGTCCCTGCACTGTCTTGTATCATGTCCCCTACCGGTACTCCTGTCAACATTACCGTTGTCACATTCCCCCGGGGACATCTAAAACACATGCTCATCCTGGTGCACAGACTATAGCATCATCAGGGAATGAAATGCAACAGTTACCATGGAGATGAACACCATATCCAGCTCTGGGCTAACTCTCTGGGATCAGCGTGTCCTCTTTAAATGCCTCCAAAAAAAACGAGCATGTCAATCAGCTTAATCCTCCGCCGTAAAATGCCCAGACAGCAGGCAGACAAAATAGTTGTTTTCTGCTCGTTTTTCCCCGGAGCACTGAAGTTTGCCACTCTCACGTTGCTTTCAATTGCAGTACCACTTAAGCAGCTTTGCTGAGCGCCGTAAGCACACATTCACCAACTAGAGACGTGCACTGCACTCCTCTGGTTTCCTACCCAGGGCCCGCAAACCTTGTAAGTGAGCCATGCAGACAATCGGAATGGGATCTGAAACATTACACCAAATGTCTTCACCGAAAATAATATCCATTCTTCAAGCTCAGACCAGAATGCGACTCGTTGTGATCTTGTAGATGTGCTTTTTTTGGCCGAATGATCGTCTATTTTTGCAGAATGTGTGCCCAGAATGAGGATACTAGGGGTTAGTTATTGTTTTACTGTACTGTACATGTGAAGAGTTTGCTGTGTGTGTTATTATCTCCAGAGTTGCTTTAACATGAGGCACTGAGTCAGGGTTCTTCTCTGCTCTCTCCTTCGTGAACAGAAAGTATGGCTGCAGAGCAGGGCGGACCAAATCACAGCATGAAATGGAGGCTGGTAATTGCATCAGGGGACTGACTTATGGAAGGGCTATGATTGGGGTCAGTGATGACTAACTTAATTATCTGTCTGCTATCGATGCTGGTGGAAAACAGTGGGGTGAGAGAGAGTAGAGCTTCTGCTGGAATGAGATGACCAATTAGCTGTTACTCTGCAACATTGTATTACGGTAGTTTGTTATGGAGTGGACTGGAAAACCTATTGTATTACTTTGTTTTGAAGTGGACTGGAAAACCTATTGTATTACTTTGTTTTGGAGTGGACTGGAAAACCTTTTGTATTACTTTGTTTTGGAGTGGACTGGAAAACCTATTGTATTACTTTGTTTTGGAGTGGACTGGGAAACCTATTGTATTGGTACAAAAATTCAAAGTACTCGTCTCATACATTGATTTTTCAACAAAATTTTCGCCTTCTAAAGTAGCTTGTTAATGAAGTAGTCAAAATCACAAAATCAAAACCAATGAAAAGTATATACTATGATAGTTCCATTGATCAAAGCCGGAACGGGACAAAATCGAATATGCTCTGAAAATACATCCGGCCCACCCACCTGACCACCGATAACACAACCCTATCTCACAGAATAGTACAGTATACAAATACATGAACCAAATTGCAATTCCGTAGATAAACGACTAATAGAGCCAAAAGTCAGTTCAAATGACCTCCCCATAGACAATGACACTGAAATACCTCCCCATAGACAATGACACTGAAATACCTCCCCATAGACAATGACACTGAAATACCTCCCCATAGACAATGACACTGAAATACCTCCCCATAGACAATGACACTGAAATACCTCCCCATAGACAATGACACTGAAATACCTCCCCATAGACAATGACACTGAAATACCTCCCCATAGACAATGACACTGAAATACCTCCCCATAGACAATGACACTGAAATACCTCCCCATAGACAATGACACTGAAATACCTCCCCATAGACAATGACACTGAAATACCTCCCCATAGACAATGACACTGAAATGCCTCCCCATAGACAATGACACTGAAATGCCTCCCCATAGACAATGACACTGAAATGCCTCCCCATAGACCATGACGGAGGGGCGCCGTCTTTACCCAACTTGAGCCACGCAAAGCACCGCAGAGCGAGTCGCCGTGCTGAGCGTGGCGAAGTTCGGTAGAGCCGACTCAGCCCCGTCCGAGTTGCAATCCGATAGGCAGAGAATAGTAAATAATATAGTATATATGAACAGACTTTTAGGTTTTAGGTTTAGAATTGCAATTTCGTTCGTATACTATTTTCCATGAGATCTGGAATAACAACGCGGCTGTGTTAATTGTTCAGATGGGGTGGGTCCAACACTTTGAGATGTTCAAATTATCCCTGTTTCAATAAAGTTTTGGAACCACTGCTTTAGATATTATTTATGTAGATTGTTTGTTAGGTTTTTTATTTGACACAGATAGGTTTGATGTTTACTTGCTATCAGTCAATCTTACTCTGTTTGTTTACAAGGATTAAATTAAGGCACTGACTCCCGTCTTACACTCGTGCTGCTGAATATAAGCGTGTACTAGATGAATATAAGCGTGTACTAGATGAATATAAGCGTGTACTAGATGAATATAAGCGTGTACTAGATGCCCAAGTTGTAAATTGCAAACTGACACCAAAATGAGACCTTGATTGCTCATCTCTCTGCTGTTTGTCTCCATGTTCTTCAGATCAGTAAGCAGAATTTGCAGACGGTGAAAGAGCGCTTCCAGGCCTTCCTGAACGGAGAGACCCAAATCGCTGCTGACGAGGCCTTCATCAACGCTGTTCAGAGCTACTACGAGGTGAGACCCATCTCTGCATGAATGCAATCACTACACTGTCTCTCAAACAGGGTACTCAAATGGGTCTGTTATTATGAGAGTGTACAAAATGGAACCATTCCCTTTTTCTTTTGGGACTCCGATCTAAACAATTTGAAATGATTATTTCTAAAATGTTTGACTATAATGACTAAGGAAAACAACCGCTCACTGTCTTCAAATGCAGTGACCAGCTTTTATTTTCAGGGAAATAGCAACGTTTCGGCCTATGCGGCCTTCATCAGGCTATCTTTATTTTAGATTTTTGGGGCACCGTACCCTCTCCTACACACCTGTCGCCTGTAGGTGTGCAAAAGCTTTGCTTTTCATTCTTCTTCTTCATACAGTAGACTAGAGCAGTTTTTCCCAAAGCTTTTAGCCTGTGACCCAAAAGAGATCATGCCCGGGACCAGTGAAAATAGCAGACCTACAAGCTCACAATGCGTCGTTCGCGCCACGTTGTGAGCTTGTAGATGGTCTATTTTCACTAGTTCTTAAACATTTGTTTTCTAATTTATGGAATGTCTTAGATTTTTCTTTGATTTCTTCATGCAATTGTTTTTAATTCATGAAAATCCTTTTTAGGGAATGTTTTTTTCCCCCAAAATAATAATCATTAAAAACAAAATGTAGGAAACAAAAAAAGAAAGGGCCCATAAAAATGGGTTCCGACCCACTGTGGACTAGAGTATATCGGTCCTCACTAGTACCATTTGTCTGTACTGCGAGTCCCTGGGGCGTTGCGTGGCTGCATTCAAATTGCCCCGGTTCTTTTTCTTCCGCACGCGACGGAGACGCAACGCGCCCGGTGGAGCCCCGCCGTTAGACGCCATCATGGTTAAAATGAAAACACATGTTACATGCTTCTCAGGGAAATGTCAAGGATATAATAAAAACACGATCACGTCAGTGACATTATTTCCATTGTGGTCCAGGCAAAACAGTAGGCTACAACATAAAACAGGCAATGACTGATTTGACTAATTGTATAGGCCTACTATATTAATTAAACAAAATAAATGTGTTATTGAGGCAACAACCATGGCTACTAGTTTATCATGTTAATGTGCCAGGAAGAGAAAGGCTTTAGTCTCCAACCTTTCATTATTTCTTAAATCCTTTATTATAAATAATCATTATCATCAATTAATTTTCTTATGGTGAGCATTTGTGAGGATCGAATTGGCCTACAGTATGAGATGAGATTTAAAAGAGGCGAATATTTCCTTTAAGACTTTTAGGACTATCTAGAAGATTCATATGTTTTATTAATCAGAAGGCCCATTACATTATAGCACTGATGTCATTTCTCATACATGGCCTGACGTTTTATGCCTCTTGGCCAGTTAGTTCATGGTTTAAAAAGAGACCCTGTCTCACTGTATCTTACTAGTTAATAAAGGTTATAAAGGAATAAGTTATAAGGCTATTATACCCAACGTTTCCTATAACGTTTATAATTTATAGGACATTCATTAATAGTTCTATAACTTACCCGACAAGCACATATACAGTATATTACTTTATCTATCTGTTTCTCCCAATTAAATACATTCCTCACAACATAACTGAAGCAGGGACTTTTTAAATATAGACTGAACTCATTACTGTGATTTATAATTATACGCCTGCAGTGGTTTCTTACTGAAGCATGATTCCAAGTGGAAACACCTACAACACTTATTTAGTCTGTTTAATTTGACATTAAACTGACTTCATGGAATACATTTGTTAATTTGGTAGACTATTACTTGGGAGAGTTTGGTTTGGACTTTGGACAGACAGACAGACAGACAGACAGACAGACAGACAGACAGACAGACAGACAGACAGACAAGTGATTTGTGCTTAAACCTAACCTAACAGGAAGCCATGGGTTAGTTTTAACCTGCCACAGGTTAGTTTTAACCTGCTACACATGTCGGGAGCCACGGGTTAGTTTTAACCTGCCACGGGTTAGTTGTAACCGGCCATGCATGTCGGGAGCAAAGGGTGAGTTTTAACCCGCCACGGGTGGATTTTAACCTGCCACAGGTTAGTTGTAACCGGCCACGCATGTCGAGAGCGATGATGTTGTCAGACTAATGCCTGTCGGATTGTTAGTATATCTAACCAATGTATCCCTTGAGGATAACAGTTGTCAGAGTCTGTGGGAATAAACGTTAGAGAAGAGACAAGTTGACAATTGTAGAACGTCTGCCAAATAATTTGAATCTCTATGAAGATATTTTCTTACCAGACACCACCTTCATCTTAGTGGGTGGGTGCAATGGAATCAATAACATTTACCATTTTAGAAGTTCATTGAATGAGACCCAAGAAAGGGCAGGTTTGGAAGAGAACGCCTGAATAAAATCACAGTTGTTTCCAGTAATACATTGTAATCACCTGTAGACCATGGTCTCCTTAGCCACTTACATTATACTTAGTTGACTGCATGGTGTTCCCCAGGGGTCTATAATTGGCCCAAAATAATCTACAAGCTCATAGCGTGGCGTTCGCCCATTATGACATGCTCAGATGCTAGCTATCAGGGATGCTAGTGATTATTTCCTCTTCCCCTAGAATCAGAAGCTCTCTCATATACTGTACATTGCGCCGGAAATGGGGCATAAATCCAGATGTATCCAGATGCTGGTGAGACAGTGCCTGTAGAGAGAAAGTTAAGTTATATTAAACTAGAGTGGTGTCACCGGCCTGCTTGGGAACAATGAAAATCAGGAACAAGTCTGTCTTTTTGCCTTTCATGCCCATATATGAAGATTTATGTCTGTCTGTGTCCCTTTTATGAGTTTAAAAAGCAGGTGGCTTGCGCACATCCAGTTCTTTGCTGGGGCTGGACAAAAGGTAGATGCATACAGAGAAGGAGTGGTCCGCACACAGTCTTTGCTCCAACAGTGTTTATTGTTTCAAAACACCATTCTCAGTCAGGACACAACATTTCGGCCGTGAACGGCCTTCATCAGGTGTCCCTTTTATGCCCATACGGAGTTCTGTGTCAGGCATACCCAAATATGTATAATATAATAGGCCAGTCTATGAAACCAGAGCTCCATGAATGGGAATTTGTGTTAGAAGCCGGTCGGTCGGGCAGGTGGGTCTTGAGAATCGTGATACACACAGATGCACAGATAGTGTGTGTTGTTGAAGTCTCCAAGACGATTATCCTGTTGTTTAATCTGAAATGAAGGGACAAAAACAGTGTGCTGGTCTCAGCGGAGAACACTTGCCTTTGGTTTGATAAATGATGCGGAACACACACCCCTCAGAGCAGTCTTTACTCTTAATCATGTGCTGCTTGCATGGCCAAGTTCAAACTAATTTGAACATGAGGGACTATTACAGCTGTGTTCTCTGTTGTACACCTCATATATCCACAAATTGTAGACTGAGGAATAGGTTAATTCTTTGAATTGACATACAGTACAGAAAGTGTGCAGACTTTCTGCACAGATTGTAAAGCCTACAGTTTAGGCTTTAAAAAGTTATAAAATAAATTACTAATGATAACGATAATAATAATTCATAGCTCAACATTTTGTAGATTAGCTATTTTCACTATTTTTGAGTGGTGCAACCACTCCAAGGAACAGCAATGTCCGTGTTCACCTATATGTGTTCACCTATGTGTTCACCTATGTGGCCATGAGCACCAGTATATGACTATGAGTACCAGTAGGGGCGCTGTTGTGCTAGAAACAGAGAGAGAGAGAGAGAGAGAGAGAGAGAGAGAGATAGTATTAGTGCTGCACTGTTGCCTGCTAATGAGAGAGAGAGAGAGAGAGAGAGAGGAGAGGAGGGGGGGGAGAGAGGGGAGTTGCACCACTCAGTTCACACAGGTGTGATTTCTTTTTTAAATAGGGCTAAAATCACAATAGCCTTTTGTACGTTTGTGTTCCGTCTCCCGGGGCACTCCAAATCTCATTTACTCCTTGCATTAAAATACTATCTGCATTCTGGATATGATATGTCATATTATTTGGATACTGAACGATCAAATCTCATCCTCGCGTACCTGTCTGACTTTCTTGGAGATTCGATCAGAATGACGTGAGCCAGACCACCTCCAGAAGTGCTCTGCCAGATCTCATTGTAATGTGCGCTGCGTAATTTGCACAGCTGCTATAAGGTCGCCTTTCTTTGGAATCTTGATTCCAATCTCCTGGCACTTCTTCCTCCCATATGTTCATGAAGAGTGGATGAAACAAACATCATCGCCGTGGTTTCTAGATCTGACTTCAGTGCCTCCGCGGGAATGTTTTCTGGTCCTGCAGCCTTTCCATTTCTCAGCTGCTTCCATGGTTTGTGCGTTGCACTGCCGTTGCAAGGCTATGGGTAGGTCCGTGTCAGCCTGATGTCTGGTGGGTTCTGTGGTGCTGGCCAGTTTAGAGGTTCTTAAATTACTCCATGCATCTGTCTTCCCTCTTTGTCCTTCTGGTTTGCTGTACTTTCCCGCCAGCTTCTTGGTGATGTTGTATAGTTCTCTCATATTTCCTCTCTCTTGCTGCTTGTTCTGCCTCTGTTGTCACCTTGCTGTGAATTATTCAACACGTCATTAGAACAGTGCTTTCAACCCAACAATAACATGTCTTCTGCGCTGAACTGATTTGAAGGCAATTTTATGCTTTGCCGAGAAAGTTTTGCTACACACTACGCTGAAGAAGCTACAGGCTTGAGTCACAGAGTAGTTCATACAATCACAGTCAGGAATATGGCGACCCTCAGCAGTCCTTGGTGGTAGGGTCCATGAAGTTCCCGCTTAAATAGTAGTTTAATAGATAGTTAGCCTGGGCCGTGGCTCAGTGGTCCAGGCACCTTGGCCGGTAGTCCGAGTCTGGCAGTGCCGGTAGTCCTTTACTGCATGTCACTCCCCATCTCTCCCCATTTCCTGTCAGCCTACTGTCTGTCTATAAAAAATATAAAATAAAAAGGCGAAAGCCACAATAAAAACATTTAATAGATAGTTAGCGACCAAATGGACCCTTATGGGCCTGTAACTCAGAGCGAGTATAGAAATGTAACCGAATTAGACCCTTATTTGTTTCCATTTGAACACGTAGTTCAATTGACAATGAAGATTTTACAGTGTAGATTGGGGTCCCAGAGATAGAGATATAAATCGGATCAAATGGCGGTGGTCCGTGGCCTGATGCCTATCAAACTGGGGGTCCTTGAAATGAAAAGGGTTGAGAATCACTGGTGTGCAAGTGCAGCATGTTTGCCTCTAGGCTCTCTTGGCGCTGAAGATTGTTTTGTGTTGTTTCGTGGGATCATATTAATGACAGATGGAACACATCGGAGCCATGGAAATGAAGCTAAATAGTGGGCTACTGTATGTATTACACATCCTGGTGTAAAGATAGACTTGTAGCCTACAGCTACAGAGGCAGCGGTCCCTCGCAGCAGCGGCAGCAGCAGGCTCTGTCCTGATGTGAGCCAAATGACCAGTTCACACCACGTCAGCAGGCCTTAAAGCCTTATGGCAACAAGACCCCGATTTCAGGTTCACCCCCCACAGGTATTTCTAGCAGTATTTCTGCATGCTGCTATATGGCTTGAAGAAGGAATAGAGCGTCGCAGTCCCACCCCCTTTCAGAACGACGAGTGGCCCAGGAATCCCAATCCCAATGCATTTTGCCCATAGGCTTTTCTTAAAGTATTTATTGAAATACGGTTACGCCGCGGACAAAGCCAACTCGGATCGTGACAAATCATGACAATGAACACTATGTTTTGAGCCGATCAAATAATTTATAAGAAGAAAAACAAAACAAATAGTGTTGTCTCCTGCCTTTATTTTCTTCTTTTCTTTTGATCGGCCCAAAATATTGTGTTCATTGCCATGATTTGTCACGATCCGAGTTGGCTTTGTCCGCGGCATAACCATCTTTAAATAAATACTTTAAGAAAAGCCTATGGGCAAAATGCATTGGGATTCATTTCCTGGGCCACTCGTCGTTCTGAAAGGGGGTGGGACTGCGACGCGGTGGCATGAGTCACAGTAGTCGCAGTTAGGTCTGTGTGCCTATACAATCATGTACTTTATATTGAATTAGTTTTTATATCTAATAAACTGCTTAAATTTGGGAAATGGGAAAATAACCGTCTTCCTCACTCTGCATAATGCCAATAATCAATGCCCACGTGCATGTTCTGATCGATTGGTCAACCCACTGAGGAGCAAAACAGATGAGGACAGTAGAGGATAGTATAGTATGTACGTATATTGTCAGTATATTATAGCAGTATAGGATAGCAGGAGGATTTATAGTGAAGGATAGTATGAATAGTAGGTTTTCAAGCTCATATACTGTACATGATATGACACAACAAACAAGAAAATATTTTAGGAATAATGACCAAAAAGTACCTTTTTAAATAGATAAGAAAACATGTCTAGGGGCTAGTCAAATCTTAAGGGTCTGAAAATATACTAAAGACCACACCTTCAAACAAACAATCAGACTGGGTATCAGATATTAAGGTAGAAACAGCATTGAAATTGATGAAAATGCAAAACATTTTCATGCTGTTTCTACCTTAATATGATAATAAACCATGTATTGGAATGGAGGAATGAAGGGAGGAGAGTAGAGGGAGTACAGATGAAAATTGTGGAAAAGCTGTCTCCAAAAAGTAGACGGTCCACCAGTACAGTTTTGGGTCATTTTATTTACCTCTCAAAGGAACAAACTTCGACTTCAAAATAAATTATAAGACTGGTCAAAACAATGTCCCAAAAACAAGAAACATAAATTTGCACTTGACACTAAAGAAAAACAACAAAACAGGAACTTGAGATACTGCTAACAGGCTATGCCTTCCATTAGGCTCTGGCAGCTCTCTCCTGATGTGGTCTTACTAGCCTCACCTGTAGCATGCATGCAGCTTCAACCTTTGGCACTGGTGCCAACCTTGGCACAAAGGAGGGTGATCACTGGCACACTGGCATCAAGAAAACCAATTACCGGTAAATAAACAATTAAAAAAATGTAGTCAAATAAATGAATTCACTCATATTTGTATGTAAATTACATCCTGCACATCATTCTACATTCATTAAAACTCTGAACTCTGACTGGGGGAGGGAGATATAGGAGGGCTATGCTCTGAGTCTAATGATCATTATAACAATGTGAAAGAATATTTAACAAGGGAAAAGGTTATATTCGTGGACAATCAAAACATGTTGGAATTGTGGTGTGGTGACATTAAAGTGACACGCTGACTATCCAGAAACTAAAAACATGGCACTTTGTTTCAAAAAGGTTGCAGACCCCTGCTGTAGATAACATAACATTCAAAACAACAAAACAACAAAAACACAGCAAGCATAGCAAACAAAGGGATAGTTAGTTTTAACCTGACACGCATGTCCGGAGCCATGGGCTAGTTTTAACCTGCCACGGGTTAGTTTTAACTGGCCTCACATTGTCGGGAGTGACTGTGTTGTCGGACTAATGCCTGTCGGACAGTTATGTCTAACCAATGTATGCACCCCTGTTTCCCCGGTGGCAATTCATATACACAGTAATAACACAAAAGCATAATACAAACATATGAACACTCATATGAACACTCCTCCTGCTCTACAGTGTTTGGCACCTTCCATTCAACAGGAGTGCCAGCACTGCAGAGAGGCAGGTCTAGTGACCCCTTCACACTATAGTGACAATAAACAAACATTTTAAAAACCCTTTCAGTCCTTGTGTGAAATATCAGATGTCCACTGCATTCAATCCAATCCAATCCACTTTATTTATATAGCACATTTCACAACACAAGGTTTACAAAGTGCTGTACAGAAAGTTAAAAGCTAAATACACTGTAAGTAAACATGCAACACTACACTAATAAACCCACACTTCTCAGCCGATGGTGATTGCTATTGGAAGCAACTGTGTAGTGTGTGTCACAGTCACAGACTTTTGTCATTTATTGTACAGTCTAGATCTTGTATTTCTATGTAATGTTCTCTGGTCTAGTTTTCATGTTTCTATGTTTGTTTGCTCCAGCTGTGTCTCATTTTGTAATCAACCCTCATGTATATATCAGTCTTGTTCCCCAGTCAGTCCTGGTTGAGTCATTGTATCCTGTCACCTGTTTCAGTCTGTTTTAAGTTGTTCATGTTCACCTGTCTTCTGAATTAAAACAGCACTACATGTGGCTGTCCTGCGTTTGGGTCCTTAGCTCACCTACACATGACAGCGTGTGTTTGTGTGTGTGTGCATGCATAGTTCCTCAGTACTGTCTAATAGGGCACGGGCTGCCCTGTGACAAAAACGTAATATAAATGAATTCATAATCAACCCCTCTGTGCCCTCAGGTGTTCCTGAAAAGCGACCGCGTGTCTCGGATGGTGCAGAGCGGCGGCTGCTCGGCCAGCGACTCGCGGGAGGTCTTCAAGAAGCACATAGAGAAGCGCGTGCGCAGTCTGCCCGAGATCGACGGCCTCAGCAAAGAGACGGTGCTCAGCTCCTGGATGGCCAAGTTCGACACCATCTACCGCGGAGAGGAGGACCCGAGGAAGCACCAGCAGAGGCTGACGGCCAGCGCGGCCTCCGAGCTCATCCTCAGCAAGGACCAGCTGTACGAGATGTTCCAGGGCATCCTGGGCATCAAGAAGTTTGAACATCAGCTTCTCTACAACGCCTGCCAGGTCAGTTTGCTCTCGCAGTATACCTCTCATATTATATACAGTATAAGTCTAGTGTTGGTTGATGAAATCCAAAAGTGGTCCAATTTCCTAACTTCTTGCGAAACATTCTAAATATATAAAATATTGTTTTATTTTCTCTTGTGTCTTGTTTATCTTGTCAAAAATACTGTCACTGGAAAAACCTGCATGAATCCTTAGCTCACAAGAACACACCTCATTGATGCATATGAGCACAAACGTGTCACTCAAAGTTACTATTTTTCATCCCAAGGAAGTCAGTTTCCTTTTGTAGTTTAAGATGTTGATGTCATAAAGGCTGACCCACAACTCACGTCAGTTTTATCATTGCATTGTAACTTGTCCATATTCAGTATCCATACACTCTATATGAACAAAGGGAAGATGTTTAAATGTACACTTAAATACGAGCAGATTCATTACTTCGGTTTTGTAGAAAATGGGTTGAATGAACGCAGCTTAATTCCCCTGCATATATTATGCATGTGCAATGTACGGACGTACGCCATGTGAGCAATTATGCATATCCTGCTTTCTTTTCAGGAAAACAGGAAGGAAAATGTTTTAATGCAATTGTGGGAAATAAGCATGTTCTCCCACCCAATTATATAGCTCTTTATCCATAACTCTATTTTATATCTAATATTTCGACGGCACACAGCATGGAAGTAAGTGGAACAGCTTGTTTAAGTGCAGTGGTTTTCCGAGGCGCTTACTGGCCTGATAAGAGATAATTGAGGATTGGCAGGGGTTTGCAACATGCATGCACACGCAGAGACACATACTCAGCATGGTCCTACCCAACGATTGATTGATTGATTGAAGAATTTATTTTGCCGAATGGGTACATTTCACATGAAAGCACAACTCAATACAAAGACTGTTACTGTGGACGACACACTGATAAATAATTACACTTGTTTACAACAGGGTCCACCATTTTCAGTTCATCAGAACGTACAAATATACACAGGAATACATACAGGAAAATCATGTAAAGAGGTACAAAGGGAAAAGTAAGGGGGAAAGGGAGTGGGGCGGATTCAGATTTTACGTTTTGTATTGCAGCCGTCCGTAGGTGCCCTTTGAGAGCGGTTTTGAAGGAGTCAAGGGATTTGCATGTCTTAATGGTTGTTGGTAGGGCGGGCGAGACTATAATGGCTTCCCAAATGAGGGAAGCGGCATCGTGCTGAGCCATGAGGCCCATAGGGCAGGAGCCAATCTCCTGTTTCTGTCGCGTTAGGCAGCTTGATGTACAAGTACACCCCCTGGACATGACGCTAGTAGCCTATGTCGCAAAGACTTTCCCCCAGTCCAACCCCTGATGCTGAGTGCCAAGCAAGGAGGCATTGGGTCCCATTTTGACAGTCTTTGGTATGACCCGGCCGCTGATTGAACCCCGACCTCCCAGTCTCAGGGCGGAGTGGCGGACACTCAAACCACAAGGCCACTTGGCAGTGGCGCTGGTGGAAGAAGTACTCAAAAAGTGGTGGGAAAAGTACATTGTTTATAAGTAAAAGTATCAATACTGCAATATGGGAATACTCTCTTACAAGTCCAGGATTCAAAATGTACTTTAGTAAAACTGCAAAAGTATTGGCATCAAATTTTACTTAATGTTAAGTTAAACAGAATGTGCCATTTCAAGGGTTAGGGTTAGTTAGGGTTTTTTAGTATAAAAATCTTTTGAAAAAAGCAGATCTGCAACGCATTGTGAGCTTGTAGTTTGACTATTTTCAAATGGCCAAATGGGCTCAAGTGGTTAATGTATGTTTTTGTAATAATAATCAAAATCTACAAAGTAAGTAGTAACTAAAGTTTTCAAATAAACGCAGTGGAATAAAAGTACAATATTTGGATCTGAACAAGTATTGAACATTGGAAATACTCAAGTAAAGTACAAATACCTCAGAATTGTACAGTAAATTAACTTAGTATGCCCAAATGGAATGCAGACGCACAGTGGTCCAGGTGTTTTGACAACCACACATTATTGCAATATATTCAACTAGCCTATACAAATAGCTATACTTTGTGGACACTCATTTCCCAATACAGATGCAAATTCTATACACCCAAAAATATATATTAAAATAATATATTATTGTAAACTTTTTAGGGGGCCTTAAAAAAACAACAACATTTACACAGTGATAATACAAAATACAATACAGAATATGTACGTGACCCACAAATGGGCCCTCGACCCAGTGTTTGGGAACCAGTGCTGAGTGTAGATGAACCATGAGTTAGTTCACTGATTTATCTCAATGTTGAAATATTCCAGTGACACAACTCAATGTTATGTGGTGCTTTGACCACAAAAGTCCACATTATTTAGCTCAGTGGTTCTCAAACAAGTTCATGTCAAGTTCAAGGACCGCCTTCAGAAAAGATTATATTGCTGCAGCATGTGGGCACCAAACGGCAGGGAAAAAGGAAACTATCGTGGAAAGACCAAGGACATTTTGTAACAGTGGCTGCTGAGGAACCGATAAAATAGTGAAACGTGTCGGCAGTATACTCGCTTCTGAGTGTGTTGTAGCACTGGGCACCACTCCGCCCCTTCCCCTGGGGGTCCAAATCGCCGGACCCCACTTTGAGAACCATGTGGCTTATGCAGTACAGATCGACCAGTGTTGTGTTGAAGGACAAGTGGCTGTCTTCACACCTCTGCATTCCACATTTCTTCTATTGTAAAATGTGTTTTACGCGAGTAGATTTCTGTAAAGCAGAAAGGGAGCATTTGACACAAGACATTCTTTTTGCCGCTGCTACAGTACCATAGAAATTGGAGGAGAGAAAAAAGAGATGGTTGGTGCCGCTATAGCTGTGGGCGAGGAACAATGAAACACATTTCAGAACACGGGGGATAACTGCGAATGTACTGTAGGGTTCCTGTAAAATGTGGTGTGCAAAACTGTCACTGCTGTCGGGAAAGAAACCTTGTATCTCCATATTTCAACCTTTTGATGTTTCTTCCCGTAAATTAAAGCCTTATTAATTACTTCGCCTATTACGCAATGTCACACAACGTGTAGCGATGCAACGTGTTATGCATGAGCTTGTAGATTTGCTGTATTTGCTATTGGGTTTTTACGAATATTTAACCAATGAAAAGTATTAACAAAAGAGCTTGTGACTAAACGGTAACTATACGCTGGATCCATCCATACATACATACATGGCTTTCTCCATTTCCTAAAAAGTTGCGTTTTTTTGACCCACAAGGTTTCCAGCCAACACAGGCGTGCACATGTAATAAATAATAGGGCATGGTATGGTATTACGTTGGATGGCTGCTGGAAGTGAAAGCCAGAGAAAAGTGTGATGGGGTAATAGTGTGTCCAGTCAAAGGCCACCTCTGAGAGGAAGGCTGAAGAAGGCCAGGTAATCAGTTAGCCTTTTGTCAGTGCCGAAAGCCACCATTGTTATATGCTTGAGCAGGGCAGACACACAGAGGAAAATCCTCTGTGTTCATTTAACTCTGATATTGTGCTAAATGTGACCTTTATGGAAAAGGAAAAAGAAAAGAAAAAAAGAAGAACAGATGTGTACACTCTGTGTTACAAATGGATACATTTACACCAGGGATTTTATTGTGCACTGCATGTGTTGAGCCGTATAGAGGAAGGAAGAAGAACCACTGGTCTATAGTGTGTCTGGTGTGCCGGGCAGGCTACGAGGAGCCTTGTCGCCTCACAGCTAGAAGGGTTCCCGCTGTGGGCGCTGGCGGCGTGTTCTCTCCTCCGCGTGCGTCATCAGTGCCCATACCCGAGGTGGGGTTGGTGAAAGGGCCTTTCTGTGTGGAGTTTGCATGTTGTCCCCGTGTCCCCTATAGGCCCTAGGATAGGTACCCTCACAAAATACATGCAGTAATCCTGGTCTCTAAACTACCTCCCCCTGGCCAGCCGGGGCGCCTGATGGAGGTGAAAGGAACTGCTCGGAATGACATGTTCCTTCCACTCACTACGTCCGGCCCGGGGAAACTCTCCACTGGTTGCAAAATCGTGGGATAAAAACATTTAATCAAACATTAGGTAATGGCAGTCCGGCTTCCCACCACACACCTGTAACCCAACATGCATTGCACTGCATTGACGAAGGAATTTGTGGCGCGATGCTAGGGGCAATATTGGCGAAAATAAAGTAAAAGAATATATATGCAAGCACATTGAAGGTGGTGAAAGCAGCCTACATTGATGCCAGAGCAGAGGTCAATGTCGCGTGAGGGGCGTGGAGGCACGTAGAGCGCCGTCACCTTTGGAGATAGAACTGGAAACAGTGTTATAGCGTAGCACAATGCTACGGAAGAAGGGGGCGTGGAATTAACGCAAATGTATTTATGATATGGGCTTTCGGTAGCCGCTCAAAGTATTTCATTGGTGAGCACGGGGGAAAGTGTGGCCGTGTGGTGGTTCTTGTTCCGGCAGAGAACTCGGGACATGCGTGCAGTATAGCGATAGTGAACCTTCACCGTGAACATTCCTTTGGCTCATTCTTGTAGGAGTATACTTGTGTTATTATTTCAGTATTTGTGGAAGGCTAGTGCCCTTTATGATATTGGAAAGACAATCATCAAAAGCTCACCTCCCTCCCGAAGAGCAGCAGTGTGACTCATCTCTTCTCCGGCACTGCAGCGGCAGTGATGGGCCCTGATGTTCGGGTCGGGGAGGTGCTCCGCAATGAAACTTGTCTAGCGTGTTCACTGTCAGCCACATTTCCCCTCTTTGCTCTCCTTGTCATGTACAGTTTCCTCCTCAGTTACCACTGTGAATTAATGAGCTGTGAGCCGAGGAAACTGTCTCTGTCTTGCTGTGTCTTAATAGAAGAGTGGAAAAGCTACAAGCGCGGTTAAGGGGCAATGGATGAGAGGATGCATTCGTGGTGTCTTGGCTGTTGCTTTCTACTGATGATGACGCTGCTACAGTAGTGCTATCCGGGGCCAGTTATTGTTCGTGGTTACTCCTTTCCACATGGTTTGGATGTACTGTATATACACTGGTTTCTCCTGTGCCTGTGCCATATTTACTCAGAACACAGGGACTTCCCAGAAGGACTGGTTGTGACTGAGAGTGAGAATAATCTCAGTTATAGCCTTGGATCCTGTATACTACCTAACACATACTGTATCGGATACATAGTATTAAGCAATCCTTAACCCATTTTTGACCCGAGGACAATATTCTACAAATGTCTTCTAAATCCAGACAGTTTTCTGAAAAACTTATGTTTCTGTCAGTCGTTCTCAAACATTTTCATGTCAAGGACCCCCAAAAATTATATGTAATTGGCCTCCGACCCCCATCTGAAAATATGTTGTTCCAGGGACCCCCCCCCAGAAGCCAAGATTTGAGTTAAAAACGTTCGCTCTGAAAGAATATATATTCAAATATTTGCACCACATTTTCACGATTTTTCAAAAATAGCAGATCTACAAGCTCATCTGCATAACATAATGCCAAAACCAAAAGAGGTTCCCATCCAGACACGTTACATGTCAAATGTAAAAAAAAAATGTTAAAATATTCCTACATTTCAAATTGATCAAAAATCATATTACCTTGTATTAGTTTGTGGCTAGCTAAAATCCTTGAAAAGTATTACTGCGCTAGTGCATCTTACTAAACATTATACCAAACAAGAACTGACGAACCCACGATCTTGTATTTGTATCTGTGTAGCCTACAGTATATAAAACATTAGTCCATTTCCAGGGGTGCGCGCAGACGGCAATACATAAGTATTTGCAGACTTTGAGTTATGTGCTGTGTATACAGTAAATACTGGTATGCCGTAACTTTTGGAGATGTGCATGGAATGCATATCATTTGTATTGCTGATCATCCCAGAACTAAGTAGGTGGCTATACTGTAGTACCTTTCATATTGTAATGGTAAAAGAGAGAAATTGACTTTGGGGATAATGTCAACATTGAGGATGTCTTCAGAGCTGTTGGGAGGATAGAAAGAAGAAAAGAAAGTCAGGAGACAACACTATTTGTTTTGTTTTTCGTCTTATAAATTATTTGATCGGCCCAAAACATTGTGTTCATTGTCATGATTTGTCACGATCCGAGTTGGCTTTGTCCGCGGCGTAACCGTCTTTAAATAAATTAAATAAGAAGTGCCGATGGGAGAATGCATTGGGTTTTCATTTCCTGGGCCACTCGTTTTTCTGAAAGGGGGAGGGACTGCGGTGCTCTATAGAGGGCAAATAACCGCCATCAGATTGAAAATGGACTAATGAAGGACTAATGATGTATCTTTTTTTTATTTATATATTGCTGCAAGGCTAATATTAACGGTACCATACAAAGCATCATATTTGAAAACAAAGTTAATCTAAGTAAGGAACAACGAACTGTGTACTTGAATCTGTAAATGATGCATGTGGACTGAGTGACTGCTGTGGACTGAATGATAATTATTTTGTTTGGGGGGGGATGGGGCTTTTATGTCTTCATTGATAGATTGGTAGGCTGACAGGAAATGGGGAGAGAGAGAGAGATGGGGAGTGACACGCAACAAATGGCGTTGGGATCGGGACTCGAACCCACGACACAATGTTATTGTAGTCTATAGGTGCCCGCGGACCGCTATGCCACCGGTGCAGGCCAGAAGATGATGTTTACAGTAAGCTGTTTGATATACATGGAAACGCCCTCCCACTCTTAACACACAGTGTGTGAGGACTGGGGACGTAAGGCCCTAAATGAAAGAATACGTTTAGAGGTCTGCAGCGTCGGTGTCTTCTCTCTGTGTGGCAATGTGTATAGCCAGCAGCTAGAAAGGATCCCAAGGCTTGCCGTGGACTGTGGCCACGGCATCACATTGTGAGCTTATATATGGAACGTCTATTTCCGCTTTTCACCATACTGTACAATGAAGTAAATAGGGCTTAAGTGGTTAAACCATTGTCCCTATGGACCAACCCTCTATTAAATGATATCCTTTGCCAATGAAACGTAATCCTTGTGACCAGTCAATGACCCCATTATGAACCGGTTCAACCCATCAGTCTTGGCATCTGCTTTGGGGCTGCTTTTGAACTAGATGATGATCAGGGGCCTCCCCTCCCACCACGTGGGTGATAAGCATGAAGCTGCTTCCCTCATTAGGGGAGCCATTATAGTCTCGCCCACGCATTGGAAGAAAGAGAGCCATTTGACGCTGAACCGCTCTCTCTAGCTGCACCCCTATTGTCACACAAACTTGGGCTGGCAAAACATGTACGCTTATACTTCTCTGTGGACAGGAAAACAAAATGACTGTCCCTATACCGCTGCACGGGTATAGGACCATGCTGAGTTTGTGTCTCTGGCAGGGGTTCACAACATGCATGCACACGCCATGCATGTTGTGAACCCCTGCCAATCCGCCATTAGCTCTTATCAGGCCCAGTACGTGCCTCAGAACGGCAACAATGATATGATTACACGGGTAACAAACTAACACACTGTACTGTACGCCGCGTTGGGAGTCAGAAAGGGAAAGGCCATCTCTTTTGATGAATGTGCCTCGGGCAGTAATGATGGCTTGAGCTAGGAGACAAATTGAATTGCGGGCCATGGCAGCGGATACGTCGGCCCTGTGGAAGAACAGAGTGGGTGCCTTCCTCTTTATCAGATGTGGGTTTGAGCCATTATGGGTGCGGTGAAGTCAGCAGCTGAGTGTTCTTTCCCTGAAAGCCTCCAGCCGGTCAGAATGGAAAGCAGAGCAGACAACACACAGTCATAGAGAGAGAGAGAGAGAGAGAGAGGAGCTAATGGCTGCAGGCAGCCGCCGGGGGGAGGCGGAGTTGGTCAAGCCCCGCCCACAATGTGATTTTAGGATTCATGTTTGTGACCTTTTCCCTTTCAGCATGGCAGATTGCCGTGTGCGATATTAAAATATTAAATACGTTATGCAACTCGGACAGCTCTGAGGATTATACGACTGCAATCGTTTTCTTAGTTTGTGAGGGGTGCTAACACAAACCGTTGACAATGAATGGACAATTTTGAGCGTTTGTGTAAACACAAACGTTGCGTAACACAAACATTGAAGACGATGGTGAGGACGCAATCAGTGGTTCCTAAACCTTTTCTTGTTGAGGACCCCCAAATTGACACTAATTAGCCCGTGGACCCCCCATTTGAAAAGATATGCCATGAAGGACACCCATAAGAGAAGATTTCTTTACGGCTCTAGCAGTGATTCTCAACCCGTTTTTATTTCAAGGACCGCCAGTTTGACATGCATTAGACCCCCATTTAATAGTATTTCTATCTCTGGAACCCCCAATGTACAGTATATTGTAAAATCAGAGTTAATTTAACTCTGAGAGTGTACAAAGGTCCATTCCATTTGTACACTCTCAGAGTTACAGACCCATAAGGGTCCATTTGGTTCCTAACTATTATATAGGTGGGGACCACTTTGGGAACCATTGTGCTAATAAGTGCTACGATGAATGAACCTGATGAAAACAGCAGGTGTGCTAAGTGCTATGATGAATGAACCTGATGAAAACAGCAGGTGAAAATATCAATTCTAAAATGTGTCAAAGAAATTGTCAAAAGTCACAAGCTCACATCGTGTCATATAATCACAACACACTGTGACCTTGATAGATCAGCTATTTTAGGATTGAACCCATTAAAACTGGAGATCGATTCCACAACTGCCTTCAGCAGTTCTCAGCTCATACTTAAAATGTACTTAAACAAAATGTACAAAAATAGCAGATGTATACAAGCCTGCAGGTGAGCTTGAATAGCCAACACTAAAATCTAAAAGGACTCATGCTTGCCCGGTTTTGAATGGGTTATCTGATTATGGGTCCTGGTCTGGGGTTTGGGGAAAAAGTCTCCCTACCCTACCCATGTGTCAAGTTGCTGAGCACAATGCCTTTCATCCTATGGGACATGTTAATGACAGGTACACAAGGAACGAGGATGTGCTGCATTTGATAATCACAAACAAGTGCACTCACACAATGAAGCTGCAAAACCCTCGTTCGCTGTGCATAAATGTGGGCCTATTAGACGAACGAGAAAGGCGGGGCCAAAATGATCATCACCATCAAAGACGCTGTCGCTGTTATTGTCAAAACAGCTTTGAAGCACAATCTCCTCTGTCCAGCTTTGCCTCACAATTGTGCGGTGTGTGACGTGCATGTGTGACGTGCGTGTGTGTGTGTGTGTGCGTGTGTGTGTGTGCGACCCGTGCATGCGTGCGTGTGTGCGTTTGCATTACTATACTAGTGAGGACCAAGGTTTACAATAAGAAAAATATTCAGTTTGGGGTAAGGGTTATAGGATTAGACATTTAGTAGTTAGGTTGAGGTATTATTGTCTCCACCAGGCCGAAGGCATGGGGGGAGAGTATGTTTTGCACTCCGTCCGTCCGTCCGTGTGTGTGTGTGTCCGTCCGTCTGTCCGTGTGTCCGTGAGCAGCTAATCTCGGCCACCGTTAACCCGGTCGATGCCAAATTTTGCACACACACTCCCTGGATGCCAACGATGAACCTCTGCCCCAAACTTTCCAGACGGCCTGTTATAGCGCCACCAGGAGGCCGCTTTGTGCAAAACAGGTTTTTGCACAGTACACCTACAGATTTTGTCCAAACATCGCGCAAATTGGTACACAGTCTCTCTAGAGCCATTCAACGAAACGGGTCTTTCAGATTTCTCAGACTCCATCCTGATTGGTTAAGATTGGCTTCCAAAGTTCACAGGAGTGCTCAGTTTCAAACAAAATGCTGCAAATCATGAACACATCGCGTGATTTCCGTCAAATTGTGCACGCACATTCCCACTAGGCCGAGGAAGAAATGCCACATGAACAATTTCAACTCAGCCTCAAGGTGGCGCTATAACTGGCCGAAAACAGTTTTTACCTCTAACTGCACGGATCTGTGGATAACTTTGTATGCCAACTCCCTAGTTTACTTTTGTTGCCCTTTTATCCAACCACCAGATGAAGGCAAGCTGCAATGTCCTACATTCCTATCCTGGTGGAGACCTGTGCCCAGAAGGGCACTTTTTCTAGTTCTCTCTAGGTCGTCCTCAGACGAGTCCTCCATCGTCGCTTCCAGTCATCCCGGTTCTCCATACATCTGGCCTGTTTGTTGGTACTTTGTGCTCCTGCGTCTTTCTTCAGTACATCCACGTATGTTGGCGTGGGACCTCGTGATCGAAACCCGCGTGTTGGTTCCCACAGCACCAGTTTGCTGGCTGGCAGTTATTGAAGTCTTTGGCAGTGTCCTGCTAGTCTCATTCTCCTGGCTGCTATTTTCTGGCTCACCCTTTGGTTGGTATTCCCTGATGCAGTATCCTGTTAGTATAACGTGTGCACTCTTGCTGATGTTAAGTACTGCACGCGGCATTTTGCTGTAGCACTCGAGACTTCTGCAGGGTTGGCTGCAGGGTTGGCTTCACTGCCGCATCGGAGAACAGACTCCACCGCTGCGTGTATATATAAAATAAGTTCCACACACTGGTCATGCCATTCAGGGCCCTCCGTTCAAGTGCCTTCCTCACTTTCAGGTCTTGCTCGGTTGAGTTGACCCATGAGCCTGCAGGTACTTGAAGTCTTTGACTTCCTTCAGCACAGCTCCTCTTGAGATATATAGCCTCATGTATACTTAGTTGCTCCCTGGTGCACAAATAGCTGATCTATAAGCTCACTTTGGGGCTTGTAGATATGCTATTATATGCTATCTCTCTCTCTCTCTCTCTCTCTCTCTCTCTCTCTCTCTCTCTCTCTCTCTCTCTCTCTCTCTCTCTCTCTCTCTCTCTCTCTCTCTCTATATATATATATATATATATATATATATATGGAACATTGACCAAATCTATCTGTCATTGTCATTTCTTGTTTTATATCAGAACAGAAACAGTTTGTTTGTTTTTCTGTCTTTGAGTCTGTGTACATATTTAAGTCTGCTGCTATGTCCTTTCATCTTGTAGACCTATGTGAAACCTTTCCTCTGCCGTGCACACACACGCACACACACACACACACACACACACACACACACACACACACACACACACACACACACACACACACACACACACACACACACACACACACACACACACACACACACACACCTACACACACACTCCCCCTGTGCCTTTGTTCTAGTTGTCATGGTGATTGTAAACACAAGCACAGGAGGGCCCTGTCAGCTGCTGTCCCCATGCGTGACTCAGGGGCAACAGACAAGTGATTGCTTCTCTATTAATCACATGTGGTGTCAGGGTTTGTTTTTGGTGTGCTAATCCCTCCAAAGGAGATTGTAATGTCTATGTGTTCATATCAAAGGAGAGGAGAATGGCAGGGGAGGGGAGAAGCAAAGAGGCCATTTTGGGCGGGAGCCGGGAACCCCTTTTGGTGTTTTAAACATTACGTTATAATTTAGCTATTGAAAAATTGCAGACCTACAAGCTCGTAGCTTGTAGGTCTGCAAATCTTTGAAAAATCGTGAAAATATTTATTTCAGAAAACTGGCGGATTTTAGAATATTCTTTTACATTTTGAGGTCAGGCCTAAATAGGTTAAAGATCTATGCGGTGGTGAAGGGAAAGGAGACAGAACAGCAAGAGGAGGGAGACAGACAACAAGGTAGAGCAGGACACAAGGAATAGAACATGTACATGAGAAGGGAAAATAGGAGTGGCATGGGGGGGGCATACAATATGTGTGCTAGTGAACTCAACTCAGGTTAGGAGGGGAGTGATAGTGAATTGAAGTTAGGAGAGTAATAGTGAATGCAGGCTATAGTGAAAGAGAGAAGGAGAGTTGGGAATAGCCTGTGGAAGCCAAGCCTGTTAGTGTTTGACGTGTGACAGTTAGTCATCCCTGTATGAGTCGGGGACCAACCTTCCACACCACAAGAATGATAACTATACCGATAACTATAAATATATCGATTAATTAGATTTAAATATATAGTTCTGACTGAAGTGGATGGCTGAGTCCACACACCACTACTATAAGAACAATGGCAAACTATAGGGATGTGCCGATGAGACATTTTGGATGATATCGATAACCGATATAATTAATTGCTGTTATGGCTGATAACCAATATTATCGATGTTGAATAATTTTGTCCATTCTGAAAAATACATGTAACTGCACTGCAGTCTTAGGCATGTCAGATTTAACTTAAATACCTTTATATATAACTAGAATTTCGCGGCCCTGACGGGCCGCTCATCCCAGAGTTACGTTGCAGCGCACTATGGGAAGAAGGAAATTGCGGGAGTGCACATGTAGTAACGGATGGGTTATTAGTTATTATTATGTGTCCTTATTAGTGTAGTGTAGTCAACACGTTATGGCTCGTACACACTGCCCGGTATTTGCTCCGATTATGCTGTCGGGAGCATTTTTGGCGCTCGCCGACAAAACCCCTGATCTGACGTTAAGCGGTGCCCAAAAGGTAGATCACGATCTACCAGTAGATCACAAAGGCTTTGCAGGTAGACCACATGACATGCCTCTAAAAATATATATAATTTTAATATAAAAAACGATTTTTGCATCTGCCGCTTGAGATGACCTGAGATGACTTGATTGATTGACATCAAAAAGGGCCTGTCAGCTCAAACACACAATGCAATACTTGTTGTTGCGTACAATCATCAGTAGCAAAGTCAAATACCCAAAAAAACCCTACCATTTTCATGTTTCCCCCTCTATTTCCCATTCCATGTGCGTTTGTCTTATTGCGAACTCAGTGAGCACTAACTATGAGACCCTGCAGATCATGTCTGTGTGTCTGTCTCTGTCAGTGTGTGTCTGTCTGTCCCACTGTGACACCACCCGCCCGCCACCAGAGGGCGCAGCTGTAGCACACACACACACACACAAACACACACACACACAGTAGAAAACTTAAAACATTTACTAACTAAAAAGAAAAAAAAAGTACGTAATTTATTCTAATTGTTGTTATTGCAATTTACGAGCTGCGTTCGCTTCACGCGTTTTCGCGTCTTACTTGTATGTATAGCCTATGAAAAGCCCCTCAATTACATTTTGTAACTATTTTCAGTCAGCAATAGGATGATAGTTTTATTTGGTGGGTAATGGGTATATGTTGTTGAGCTGGTCGTTTTGAAAGTAAAAAAAAGTGTGGGCACCCCTGGTATAGATGATTAGAATAGATATATATATTAATTCCGTCGGTAAATCCCTGTAGGCTACCCACATATGGGTAGCCTATATTAGCCCAATATTGCCGTTACGCATTTCACTTGAATAATGTTGTGTGCGCGCGTGCGGAGAAAGACAGAGTTATTTAATGAAACTCAAGATTATAACGTCCTGTCTCGCTACATGCCGCGGCGCCGCCCTGTGTAGCCTGCATGGCTATTCCTGTGTGTGTGTGGCATGCCGAGAGAGAGAGAGAGAGAGAGACTCAGCGATCAATCGTTTAGTGTGAAAGCCACAAAGATATAATGACAGACGATTTAAAAAGAAAACACTGCTGCAGTGTGAAATGCACAACGATGTGATGAGTCGCCGACAACTGTAAAACTCCTCCACTGTGTAGGGGCCATTACACGACGTGGTGTTTGTCGATGACTCGATGGTGTGGTGAAGTGTTCGCCTGTCCGGTACTATTTTTTACAGTCTATGGTCCGGCACAGCAGCCAAAGAAGGAGGGGGCAGGATGAGCTGGTTTGGAGCAGAGGCTCCAATGAGAAGACGGTACAGTGTTGCCAGGTTCGCGAATTGTAAGCGAGTAGTGTGTGTAAGTAGCGTGGTGAAAGGCATTTTTTTGTGGGCTCGTTTTCATAGACCTGGCGAATTTTGCTCACAAATTTTGCGGACACCTTTTGCTCACATGTTTTCATTTGTAGTATAGGATATTGTGAGCTTGTAGTTCAAGCTGTTACTTTGGGCTTGTTTATCTGTAAAGACAGACTGATTAATCGGACAGATTAATTAATCGGTTTGATTGATTAATCAATCCGATTTGTTCGCAGATTAATCTCCCATCACTATATGTTTTTTGAGTGGTGCAACCACTCCAAGGAACAGCAATGTCCATGTTCACCTATGTGTTGGTTCACCTATGTGTCCGCCTATGTATGTGACGTTAATGAGCACCAGTATGACTATTAGTACCAGTAGGGGCACTGTTGTGCCAGAAACGGAGAGAGAGATAGTGCTGCACGTGCTGCACTGTTGCCTGCTAATGAGAGAGAGAGAGAGAGAGAGAGAGAGAGAGAGAGAGAGAGAGAGAGAGAGAGAGAGAGAGAGAGAGAGAGAGAGAGAGAGAGAGAGAGAGAGAGAGAGAGAGAGAGAGAGAGAGAGAGAGAGAGAGAGAGAGAGAGAGAGAGAGAGAGAGAGAGGAGGAGGGGGGGAGGGGAGTTGCACCACTCAGTTCACATTTTTGTGATATGATGAACCTTATTGTAAACACTGACAGCCAATGCTCAACACGTTCAACAATGTTCTGCAACACGTTGCAAATTTGCAGATCTGCTATTTTCGCGCTTAGTGTTAGGCATAGAAATTTCCCAAAATTATACCATCCTTTGTATTGTTGATGTCCTCACTAGCATAGTAGCTATACAAATATGTGCGTGCGTGCGTGAGAGCGTGTGTGCAGCCATTTAAAAAAAGGCAGGCTAGGAGTCGATTGGGAGAACCTGTAGCCATGACAACAGGCTCAGACAAGTAGCGTGTTTACTGAGGCAGAAACATGTCCAAGTCAGAGTTCCCCACAAGAAGCACAGCTTCGCAGAGCTTCACTGACACTCACACACTCACTCCACTGTCCCCCTGTACGTCAGTCATTCTGCTACTAAAGGTAACATCCAGTCAATTATTCTCTGCAATGTTCTAAATCAGGGGCCTTTCAAAGTGACTTGTGAGCCAGAGACTACCCACCAATCCTGACTAAAGAATCAACCTGGTGACCACTGTTGTGTCAGGTGGGGACATGGGTTGCCCTAGTATAATTGTCTATTCTTATAGTGGTGGAGAGGGCCTAGACTAGAGTGTCATAATTATCATCTTCTGGCTCCAACCTAAACCCGTTCTTCGGGCGTGTCAGCGTGGAGGAAAGCACACTCATAGATATTTACTGGAGTGGCACGGTGGAGCAGTCGGCAGTGCTGTCGCCTCACAGCTAGAAGGTCCTGTGTTCGATTCCCACTGGGGACGCTGTGGGCGCTGGGGCCGTGTTCTCTCCTCTGCGTCATCAGAGCCCATACCCTGGGTGGGGTTGGCAAAAGGGCCTTTCTGTGTGGAGTTTGAATGTTCTCCCCGTGTCCCCTAGGTTAGGTACCCTCACAAAAAAAACATGCAGTAATCCTGGTCTCTATACTGCCTCCCCCTGGCCAGCCGGGGCGCCTGATGGGGAAAGGAACTGGTTGGAATAACGTTTCCTTCCACTCGCTACATCCATCGAGAAGTGCCTAGTTGTTGCAATTGTACTTCCTATCACCATAAAATTGAAAAATCGTTTTCTATTCTTGAAAGCAAGCGAAGACATGACCCACACAACCGACACAATAGTGAGGTGTTTCTAAAAAAGTGTTGAAGCTATAATTATATCAGGCGTTCGTTTCTTCTAACGCTTTTGTCGTTTGCGGGGGTTGTTTACTTTCCTGCTGGTACAGCTGCCATATACATCATGTAGTAGACGCATCAATATGATTGACATGCAGTCCCTTCCAATCACCTGTCAATTAGCTTGAAAAAAGAGACGGCCTTCTTCAGCGATTGGGCAAAGATCCCAGATGGAAGTACGTTGTGAAGAAGCGTCTCTTCCATCTGGCGGAGTCAGGTTACTGCAGGGATGTCAAACTCAAATACACAGTGGGCCAAAATAAAGAAATTGGTACAAGTCGAGGGTCGGACTGTGTTTCAACACACGGGACATTTTTGGGGAGAGGGGTATAGCTGAAATTTGACCACAAGTGATATACTTTCACTGCTGATCAATAGTGAAGAGAAGACGCTTGCGGGCCCTCGATACACGTGTGACAATGCACTCGCAGTGCATTGTGGGACTTGTAGTATTAAAGTGGTCCGTGCAATATACCAGAGGGCCAGTTCTAATACTAATTAAATATCATCCCGCGGGCCAAAGATAATTCATTCACGGGCCTGATTTGGCCCCCGGGCCTTGAGTTTGACATATATGGGTTACTGTATACAGCGACCTTCTGTTTAAACCTAGAAAGTACTCCTCTAAACCAATACACCATCTTGACAATCTGGCAACAAATTAGACAACAGTCCTTGTGGACTTATCTGACACTACTTCTAGCTGCTACATCTATTTGTAACAATAAACTACATTTATTCAAGATTTGCCTGGTGTAGACAAGGCCTATATATCCTGCCTATGTTAACGACTTGTTTGCTAGCTTTGAACAATCGGTTCAACAGCTATCGAGGTATTTCCGAATTTGTAACGTTGCAAAATCCACAACATTAGAATTTCCGTAGCCTCACCATGTTCTTGCAGTTATACTGACTTGTTAAAGAGCGCTTTCATATATTCTCATCAGCAGTGACCACACATGCTCTGCATAAGATCAAGACAGGTTGGGAGACTGAACCGGTCGTCACATTATCAGATAAATGGTTGGGATGATGCGCTAAATGCAATGAACGCGTCGTCCTCCTCCTGTCCGTGGCTTAACCTCGTTCAGCCCAATGTACTTCATAGGATCCATTTTAGTAATGCTAGATTATTGAAGATTTACCCATACCTCTCTCGGATGTCTGTGACAGATGCCCTCAGGCATTAGCCCATTCTGACTTGAGATCAGATTCATACGAGGTTTCCACTGGACACACACTGGTCTGATTAACCCATTCTGACCTGAGATCAGATTCTAAAGATGTCAGTCGTTCTTCGATCTTTCAAAAATAGCAGACCTACAAGCTCGTAGCGCGCCACTCGGTGGCGCGCTATGAGCTTGTAGATCTGCTATTTTTCAATAGCTAAAGCATAACATGATGCTAACACCAAAATGGGTTCCCGTTCAGAATGGGTTAGCAGACCCACCTGACTCATATGCCAGGCCATGCTCTGAGCTTGATGGAATAATACACATATATGGATGTATTTTTTTATATCAGAACTGACTCGCTGGGACCATGCAGTGGAAGAAGAATTCCAATTCTTTACTGTTACAAAGAGTACAATATTTGCCTCTGAGATGTAGTAGTCGTATAGAGTAGGAATCTATAAAGCATATATGTCAAACTCAAGGCCCGGGGGCCAAATCAGGCCCGTGAATGAATTATCTTTGGCCCGCGGGATGATATTTAATTAGTATTAGAACTGGCCCTCTGGTATATTGCACGGACCACTTTAATACTACAAGTCCCACAATGCACTGCGAGTGCATTGTCACACGTGTATCGAGGGCCCGCAAGCGTCTTCTCTTCACTATTGATCAGCAGTGAAAGTATATCACTTGTGGTCAAATTTCAGCTATACCCCTCTCCCCAAAAATGTCCCGTGTGTTGAAACACAGTCCGACCCTCGACTTGTACCAATTTCTTTATTTTGGCCCACTGTGTATTTGAGTTTGACATCCCTGCTATAAAGTATTGAAAAGCCTGATTAGAGACTGAAGCTTCGTGAAGTATTTGAGTAAATGTACTTAGTTATTTTCCACCACTAAGCTAATCCTTTTTAATTGCCTGTCATCACATTTTTCTCCTATGGACAATGGCTAACCCCCTCAACGCCTGAACAATGTCATAAACACTGGCAGGCTATATCAACTCTGACTTTGAAACAATGCAATATTTGCCAGGAACGATGCAGGAACGATGCAAGTTGGGAACGGGAGTTGGGAATACATGCCCCACCATGTTATGAAATATCCGTTGTCAGTGTAGTCTACCCGTTGTAACCGTGAAGTGAAGTGTATGCACTGTAATTGGCAGTTACAGTATTTAAACATGTCGTGCCAATAAAGCTCTCTGACATTTTAAACTAATTGAAGAGGAAGAGAGTGAGACAGTAAAATGTTGGATGATTTGAGCTGTAACACCCTTCCTATACAGTATGTGTACAGTTACACCTGATACTTAAGCAACATAAACCCCTGCATCCGTATGCTGGGGAAAACTCTAGCAGAAAATAACAGATCGACAAGCTCCCAATTAACGGCCGGCTATACTTTCAGTGGCGATATTTAATGTAGAGTGAAAACAGAAAATACACTAGAATAGGGCCTTGAAGGGGCACGGTGGCACAGTTGGTAGTGCTGTCGCCTCACAGCTAGAAGGTCCTGGGTTCGATTCCCGCTCGGGACGCTGTGGGTGCTGGCGGCGTGTTTCCTCCTCCGCGTCATCAGTGCCCATACCCGAAGGCGGGGTTGGCAAAAGGGCCTATCTGTGTGGAGTTTGCATGTTCTCCCCGTGTCCCCTAGGGTAGGTACCCTCACAAAAAACATGCAGTAATCCTGGTCACTAAACTGCCTCCCCCTGGCCAGCCGGGGCGCCTGATGGAGGGTAAAGGAACTGGTTGGAATAACGTGTTCCTTCCACGGGTTCCGTCCAACCAGGGAAACTCCCCCCCCTGTCAGGTGTAAAGGAGCAACTTGGACAATCAGGCATGAAGGAAGCATGAGTTAAGGTCGGGTGAGAGCCAGGCCCCACCATGTCACCTAGCTTAGGGCTGCGAATCTTTAGGTGTCCCACGATTCGATTCGATTCCGATTCTTGGGGTGACGATTCGATTCAAAAACGATCTTTTCGAATTTTCCGATTCTCAATTCAAAAAAGATTTTTGTTCGATTCTAAATCAGTTTTATTTTATTTTATTAAAAACAATTAAATAGAATTTTAGCATGATCTACTCCAGTCTTCTGGCATGAAAGCAGAGTACATTTAGTAAAAAGCTTGTATAATTGTAAAGGTTTTATCAACTGAATGATTTAAACACACAAAGGTTAAATCCAAGAGTAAGAACATGTCTCATTTATTTAGCTTGCACAAATTTGAACCAGTACAAAAGTTACAAAATCTCTTCTCACTCAATACCAGAACAATACATTAGTATTAAAACAGGTGTAAAATGAATACAATTGGCAGGCTTAGCTTAGCTGGTAGTAAATGCACTATGCAGAAACCCAGGCCATAATGCATTGCATGCACAGGTACATTTGTGCAAGAAAAAAAAAAGAAATTTATTTTTGGAAAATGAGAATCGATTCTGAATCGGACAGCATTAGAATCGCGATTCTAACTCGAATCGATTTTTTTGACAGGCCTACTACAGTAGCTATGTTGGAGCTCCTGTTACAGTATGTCTTTTGAAATGTTCTGTTGGCGAATGTAGCACTCTTTGGTTGAACTTTACAAGCGCCTGTATTGCTTCCATGCAGCTTCAAAATGGCTCAATTTCACAATTGGCCAGGGCCAGTTCAAGTAGAAAAAAAAAAAATCCATCACAGAATAAGGGCTAAACGCAGTTCGCCAACGCGTTTGGCCGGAGGCCTTCATCAGGGTCAAGTTCATCAGGGTGAACTGTGTTTTTTAACCCTTGCTTCTTGATGGAATAAAATATTTTCTTCCTGAACTGAGCTGCCTTGGACCTTCTTTATGTTCACCAGCTTATTTTTTCTCCCACTATGACATGTACAAAGGAATTGAACTTAGAACTCTTGTCCTGTAAGTATATATCAGGCTTTAAAGGAGCATTCAGTGATTTGGAAAAAAACCCGGGCCGTCCCGGTAACAAGATGTGCACATGCACGCACTACAGTGGGGGGGGGGGGGGGGACAGGCCAACAGCACACACGCCAAGGCCCGCCCCCGCTCGATCATGATTGGCGGAAGGCCCCTGTCTATCCTGATTGGATGAAGGCTGGGCCACCTAGCCAAAAATGAAACCTAATGTTTTTTGACCGCCAGGGGTTAACTGGGGACAGGGAGGAACTCCTTATATGGTCAGCACACTCTATAGTAGGGAGGATTATCACAACAAAACAAGTGATATTTGAATTAAGTGTAATCACTGAATATACCTTTAATGTAGCTAACGTGGACCCACTGGCTGGGCCTACAGTATGTACAGTCCTTCACGTCACGCCTCCTTGCCTGCTGTACTTACTGTCGGCCATTAATTACTTTAGAAATGACACCAGCATGTTTCCATTGGGAATTCGGAGACAGAAAAATAATATTGCAATAAGTACATAATTTACAGGCATGTGCACATGAATACTGTACTACTACCACACACACACACACACACACACACACACACACACACACACACACACACACACACACACACACACACACACACACACACACACACACACACACACACACAAATTAGCTGGCTATACACATGAACAAGCACACATTCCCTCAAACAGATGCCATGGGGATTTCTGTGCTCATTATCCATTGGCTGTAGCAGGAATTGCTTTATCGACTCCTTCTCAGAGTTGGCTGTGAATCATGGTTGCTGCTCCTCAATTGCTGGACTCGTGTTCTGTCTATTCTATTCTATGTCCTGCCATGGGTACTTAATTTTTACTTAAATGGAAAGGTTACTGTGCATATAAAGCAACTGACATTGAAAACGCATCCCACCAACTGGTCAGCATTTCTTTTTTCTATCATTATGTTTTTGCTGTGAGGCAAAGTAGTCAAATAAGGGTTGATATGGCTTACGTATGAAAACACATTGAGTGATGGTGTGACGTTGCCCACAAGTCACGGTTATGATTATGTCTATTGCTGACAAATTAACTGCCCTAGAAGCTTTTGTTCAACCTCAGTGCTGAGTCTCTGAAATGTAATCTAAATGGTTGAAGCGGAGAGTTCTGTTGAAATCGGATGGATTGAGAATGCAATCATTGTGATAGCAATCAGTGTGCACGCTTCTTAATCCAAATAATGTGTTGTGTGTTATTTGGATTAAGATTCACCTACATAGGTGGGTTCACAAGCGTGCACACTGATTGCAATCAAAACACATCTAATTAGTAAGGTTATCTGCGATGTCACTGTGCCAGCAGTTAACACTAACTTTGAGCTGCACTAAAACGCAGTTGCTTTTTGACTGTGTGCTGTGATAGTATTATGCCAGGTCACACCTAATTGTATTTATTTAGTTACCAGGTACAGTGCACAGCAAATCAGCATTTTCCCATGATGTAATGGTTGGCTAACAAGAGCTAACCCCATGTAGGTGGTTAGAGGTAGGTGGTTAGAGCACAGCCACAACACTAGAGGGAGCATAAATAATGATCTGGTGCCACCCACATATAGAACAAATAATGGGTAAATTCACTTTCCACAGCACTGCCACTTAGATGTGGAATACCCTAGCTGCCCCCTTCCCTCAAAAGAAGCAAATCACTGGCTTCCTTTAAAAACCGGTCTGAGATTTCACCTATCCCTCCCAGTAAGGGTCAGCAGGTCAACAGGAGAGAAGGTGACTGCCTCCTTATACACCCCTCCGATTGATTTATTTGTATTTTGATTTATTTGTACTTCGACCTGTATTATCATGTTGTTGAGATATCTCGATTATTGTCATTGTTGTGTGTTTGTGAATGAATGCATGCGGGACTCAAATGGAAACAAGACTGCAAGGTCTTTCTTCGGTGCTATCCTTTTGGACCAATGTGCTTTGAGCCTTAATTTGACTGTACCATGTACTGTTTGCATTTTATTGTCTAATAAAATAATCAATCAATCAAAGATGTGATGATCTTCTATAACTATAAATACAAAATCCCTATGGTACATGGATACTGGTAAGAATTCCAACTGTGTCGGTTGGAAAATAGCAATGATCATTGCGCTGCGAGCCTGCCAGTAGATTGGGGTCCCAGAGATGAAAATAGTGGGGGGAAAAAAGGTAGATATTCACTGTATGACAGTGCTGGTTTCTCTCTTCTTCCCTGGCTCTTGGAATGTGGTTCCAATTAAGAGGGAAGTCAGTGGAAGCGTGGAATTCTATTCTATTTCCTGTATATTCCTGTGTGTGTGTGTGTGTGTGTGTGTGTGTGCATGCGTGCGTGCGTGCGTGCGTGCACGCTGGCTGGCTTGTCATCTGGAGAGGAGCAGGGAAGATCATATCCCTTCCTCTCGCCAACTGCTCGCGCACAAACTCCAAAACACTCACATGTGAACACACACTGCAGAATTCATGCACACATACTACACTGGCACTTCTTCTCAATCGCGCACGCACGTCTTGCATAACCTTGTTAATCAGAAGACAGTGCTGTTGTGACTATGAGTATTGATCATAGTCCTGGGGTGAGGCCCTGAGGAGTTCCATGCTGTTATCAGATTGATCTCAAGCCTCTAATTTTAGTCTAGGCTTGTGTGAGTACTGGCAATAAGGCCAGAGTGGGAGATGTGCGCTATTGATGCCTGCTAGCTACAATTCCCTAGGGGGAATCACTCTGCTGTGATTATGAGGAGGCCTGCCGCCTACTGCTGTGGCGCACCATGGGGCTGTGAAGTTGTGAAGATTTCTTGGGGGGGGGGGGTCATGTCGGGGGGTGGGGGTGAGGCATTATTGAGGTCTTCCTCTCAGTGGGATGGAAGTTTTTTGTTGTTTGTGTGGTGTTGCACACCGGTGTAACGGCCAAGAATATACCTCCGTCAAACTGGGGGTTAAAGCCCAGAATTTGAGCCGAATGCGAACGAAAATAAAGCCTGCAGGGTACCGAAGCTAGCCCACAATATACCCCGGGGTATAAAACAGGCGAGCCAACTTTACTCCCACGTATAGTTTGGCCGGGGGTATATCATGTTAAATAATGTTATAACAACCAGGGGACTTTTGAAATCTGTTACAGATTCAGCTGAAATTAGTTGGGCACTGCCACTTGGTGTCACACACCAAAAATAGCAGATCTGCAGTACAAGCTCAGATCGCAAGGTGTCGTGTGTGTGTGTGTGTGTGTGTGTGTGTGTGTGTGTGTGTGTGTGTGTGTGTGTGTGCGTGCGTGTGCGTGTGCGTGCGTGCGTAGTGAAATTAATGTGTACCATGTGATGTTTTTGTTTCTGCAGCTGGACAACCCTGATGAGCAGGCTGCCCAGATCAGAAGAGAGCTGGATGGACGGTTGCAAATGGCTGACCAGATAGCCAGGGTAAAGTAACCTCTGGTTTCCCCTTCATATTAGGCTATTATCTGCATAGGCTACCTGTGTACAGTATAACCAGGTTGAACAGAACATTAGGCCTACCAGTTGTCTAGATCCATAGGACTGATGTTAACAAAAATAGCAATGGAGGTAAAGTTATTCCAAAATAAATACAAATAAACAGAATACTCGAATGCAAGGTGTAATAATACCAACACAATTAATTATTGTAGTATTATGACCAGTGGACTTCTGCTCTGAAGGCCATGAGAGCAACTTTCTTTAGGAACTTTTATTCGTAAGCCATACTCAAAGTGTCACTGATGCAAACATTGTGACAACAGTGACATGCAGTATAGGCCTACTGACTGTGCGTCAAGCAATAATAAGAGGTTATCTTTCTGCGTTGCTCCGAGGACTCCTGGATGGTCTGTGCCACGTTGTCGATGCTCCAAAATAGAACGGAGCTATGTGCGCTTGTGCCTCTTACGCTTGCAGTGTGTCAGACCTGTAAATACATGGGATATGACTCGTACAGTACCTGGGAAAACAATGAGTCACATCGGCAGTGTATTGAGTTTACCTACTGTATATGTATTCTTTTGGGTTGTTTTTTTCCTTCCTTTAATAGCCTACAAGCTTACGGTGTCAATTGGTGTCGGGCTATTTGAAAAGCCAAGGGTTAAAGTGGTTAAACTGATTTTGACGCTATATTAAGTAACGTAATGTTGCCAGGAACCCCCCTCTGAAACTCACTCCACAACCAGTTTACCAATCGGATGTTTTGGTCAGAACTTGCCCGTTGCATATAATTTTAAATTACAATGCAATGAATCTGGAAAGCAAAAAGATGATTAATGGCTTTCATGTTCTCTGGCCGCAGGGTGGGAAGTTCCCCAAATTCGTGTCCAAAGAAATGGAGGCCATGTACATCGAAGAGCTCCGCTCCTCCGTCAACCTGCTGATGGCCAACCTGGAGAGCATGCCGGTCTCCAAGGGAGGAGAGTTCAAGTTGCAGAAGCTGAAGCGAGGCCACAACACCTCCATCATGGACATGGGCCAGGAGGACGAGAACACCCTGTCCAAGTCCGACGTGGTCCTCTCCTTCACTCTGGAGGTCAGTACGGGGTTAATGGGCTCTATATGCACACAGAATAACTCTAACTACTTCCCTATACTTCCTTCACAGGTGTTACAGATGATACTAAGTAAGGCTCTGTTCCGTTTAGTGTGCAGTACGTGGTTCTCAAACTTTTGAATTTCAAGGACCCCCATAACTCTGTACTCTGAGTGTACAAATGGAACCAAATGGATCCATTTGTACACTCCCAGAGTTATACACCCGTACATTTGGAACACTAGAGTGTTTCCAGTGAGCCAACACGCACAATAGCAGCACCCTGACTCTTGTTTGACCTTCATTAGTCGGTAACACCTGTGAACATGGCCACGGGAGATATTTACAGTAGCAGTGCATTTTCATGCGGAAAAAGTGGCGTTTTCTTTCCCTCTCCACACGCAAGTTATGAACAAACTGACGTCTGACGCAAGCAATTAACCAGGCTTAGCTGATACTGTGATACAGCACATATTAGGCCTTAGTAGTAACAGTAACGGCAATCTGTTTTGAATGATATAAATAAAATAAATGCAGAATTGCCACGCAGCAGGCTATGGTATGGCACAGAAACCCTGGCACACTGGCACAGTGACAGCGGCCATAGAACGTTACACAACAGAGGCACAGAAAGAAACCTATAAGCCATATTATATCGCAGTGGGCCGCCGAGCGCAGCCCGACCAGCCAGCCCAGAACACAAAACAATAATATCCAAGTTCAGTTGGGGCAGCCAACTCTCAGTCAGAGCACAAACAATAAGACAGTAGGAGGTCTATATTAACATTGGCAGCAGCCGGCAAATCATCAGAACACACAATAGTAAATGCTTACCTTCCCGTTCCTCCTCTTTCTCCTGGTCCTCCACAACAATTTACAAATCCTCCAACAAAGTCCCCAATAAATAATCTCCTCATCATCAACTTGCTTTTCGTCTTTTGTAGTAGGCCACTAGGCCTACAACTCGCTTTAGATTTAGCCCACCAAAAAAGAAAAAAAATTATTGACAGATTGACACTGCATGCCACCACCAGTGGTTCACATTGTCCTCCTCCTCGATAACAACGAGACAACATCTCCAATGAGCTCCTCATGATCGACAATACTAGTACACTTGCTTCTTCTATAGTTTGACGACAGCACTGACAGTGACACTCTCTGACCGGGAGAGATTCAATTCATGCCTGAACTGTTCCGGACGGTCTCTATTTCAGGTGGTGATAGTGGAGGTGCAAGGCCTGAAGTCTCTGGCTCCCAACAGGATTGTGTACTGCACCATGGAGGTAGAGGGGGGACACAAGCTGCAGACAGACCAAGCTGAGGCCTCGAAACCCACGTATGTCTACGCACGCACACACACACGCACACACACACACACACGAGCGCAATGTGCCGCATTGTGTGCTTGTAGATTTGCTGTTTTCAAAAGATTTTTGAAACCACCACTGACTGGCACTGACATTATATGAGTCATGCATGCAAGTAGTGGCATTGTCAATATTAATTCATTTTATTTTGTGGACTGGCAGGCCACAACCTGTGCTAGTGTGCAACTGTGTGCACACAGTAAGAATTAATAGCACAGCTTATCTATGCATTCTGATGATCTCAAATGCTATGACATTCAGAGTTTTTTCCATATTCCCTGGCTAAGTATTCAATCAAGTGTGATTCACCTCACCTCCTCTTTCACACGGTTTGTGGATAATGTTTCGCCGACACCCTGAGGTATTTGTACTTTACTTGAGTATTTCAAATTTACAATACTTTTACTTCTACTCCACTACATTTCAGAGGCAACTATTGTACTTTTACTACACTACATTTATTTGAAAACTTTAGTTACTAGTTACATTTCAAAACATACAGTAACCACTTCAGCCCTACATTTCGACCATTTGAAAATAGCAGATCTACAAGCTCACAATGTCACGCAAAAGCATCCAGCTAAAGTACCACTCAAAAAGTCTTGCATTCCGTCTTGCTTTGTTAGCTTGTAGATCGGCCAGAGCTTGGGAGCCAGGGGGGAGAATTGGAGTGGCCACTGGCCAGGGTAGGTATATGAAAGGGTGCGGGAACAGGTGTCCTGTGATTGCACCCATATAAAATAACTAGATACCTCATTGGCCGCTGCAATTCATTGGAGCGACCTGGAGGCACGCTGCCACTCAAGTGACTAAGACTTGTGACCCACCTGCCTCTGATTGGAATCATAGATCTATGTACTGAAAGTCGGCTCTGTTACACACTGTGAAGCTTCTGTGGCTTCCTTCCCTCAGTTCCCTGTAATATACAGACACGCCAGTAATATGTCTATTATTGCACTGATGGGTCTGAGTCGGAGTAGCCTCGGAAAGCCAGGCGTTTCTATTTCCAGGGAGGAAAAAGTCTGGGTCCGAGTCCACTTCAATTCGGCATAGAGTAGTGCAAACGTCGATCACTCTCTGCTGATTTCTGATCGTCTGCACCTTTGTTAAATTGACGCACACACTGCCTCTTCAAACAACAAATGGCACCAATCACAACATCATGCCCACGCCCCATTTTCCAGGAGTAGATCTTGCCAGGGCTATACCATGGCGGTATCCCAGTAAACATTGTGCATAAAAAACATGAGAAGCATGAGAGAGTGAGAGACAGAGAACTTCCTCTGCATGCCCTTCACTCACCAAGTCAAGTCACCAAGTCAATTGGTTAGAGATTTGCAGAATCCCCTGACAGAGCACAACGACTGGAAGCAAGCGTAGGAAATGAGAGAAATTTTCACTTCATTACAGTATGTATTATAGAAACAACTAGACACTTCCTGGCCAAGCCTCTGCATTCATCATTGGCTGTCAGGGGAGTGGTTTCCTCTCAAATATAATGCAAAACTTCTCTTTCCTCCGTCCATGTTTTATTTATGAGCTGCATTTGTCTTTGTTCTGTCTGCTATTGTAGAAGAAAATGTGTGTGATCGCTTGCCTTGAGTTGAGTCGAGGTATCACGGGTGCGTGGGAGGATAAATTGTAGACATCTGGAAAGACAAACGATTACTCAGCCAATAAACACATCACCTACAGCACTACAACACACGAGGAACAACACACACAAGGCTATGAACCCCCGTGGCTGTGTACTGACTATCAAACTTAGTGATTGTTCTTTGGCTTTATGGACAAGTGCTCACATCATTGGCACACACCCACATAGCCGAATGCAGTGTTTAATGGTGTATGTCCATGTACAATATGCACAAATTATGCTACATGTTCTGTTCATTCATGGTCTGGATCTGCCAATGATCACATGAAGACTTGATCGAATTAAAAAAGAAGCAGTGGTAAATTATTCTGAAAGTGGACTGCCAAAAAAAGAATGCAATTTACACACACACATATACCCAAAATGATCATCTGAAAGATGCATGAAGACTGCCATCTGCTGGTCTAACACAGAACATCAAATATTCAAGTAGAATAATTAGGTTTTACCATCCATCTGATCCCAATGCAGAAGAACTCTTCTTGCGAAATGAAAAAAATATGAAGGAAGATGAAGATTTATACCTGTAGGCTAGTATACTGCAATATACTGTTATGGCACATAAAGTGCACTTACATCTAAGCATCTTTAACCCATTTAGGAGTGAGACCAGATTCTACAAAACAGTTTTCTGAAAAACCTATGTTTCTATATCAGTGGTTCTCAAACTTTTTTCATGTCAAGAACCCCCAGAATTATATGTATGTGGCCCGGCGACCCCCATCTGGAAATATGTTGTTCCAGGGACCCCCCAGAAGCAACGATATGAGTTAAAAACGTTCGCTATGAAAGAATACATTTGCACATTTTCCAAATTGTTTAAAAAATAGCTGATCTACAAGTTCGTAGCGCAGCACTCGGTGCCACGCTACAAGCTTGTAGATCAGCTATTTTTTAACAGCTGCAGTTTAAAATAATGGTTAAAATAAAAGTTAACGTGATGGGGCGCCCGCTGGCCTAGTGATCCGGGCGCATGCCACATATCGGCTCTGGCCTGAGTCCTGTTCATGACGACCTTTGCTGCATGTTTCTCCCCTTCTCTATCTCCCTCTTTCCTGTCTGTCTTCACTGTAACTATCAATAAAGAGGCACAAAAGCCAAAAACAAATCATTAACAGTGCTTATTACCAGGCAGTGCCGTCCGTCCATTTGAAGTAAAATTACATTAGGTCAAGCTTAGATGCTGTTTTCTTCATGTTATAGATGCCAGATTTATTGCAATTATACAACAGTTACCCTTAAAACTAAGATAATCGCTGATTTTTTTTTTTTTCAATGACAGATGTATAGCCACTAGGACCACAAATGTCCCAAGAAACTAGCTAGCCTATAGCCACATAGAGTCTGCTGTGCTCTTGAGAGACAAGCACGGCTGAATCCTTTGTTTTGATTAGCCATGCCATTATTGTGGTTTAAGCACGGCTAGAAAGCTGTTTCAACCAATCAGATTGCTTCCCGCAGAACGACCTGTTGTATAATCTAGTCGTCGTGTTGTTGGAGGCCATGGATTCTATTTCTGGGGTCTTATAGGAGTCCATGTTTAAGCTCTGAGGAAAATGAACCACGGTTGTTGAGGATAGGTTGAGTTAATGACGGTGATTCATTATCGTGTGTTTGCGAGCCCATCTCTCTGTACCTTGAACACTTTCATTACGTCCACATCGGTTGTTTTGCAGTATTTTGCTGTTCTGCCTCATGCAGATCATATAATGCAGGAGCAGAGAGAGAGAGGCTGCTTGGAAGATGGCTCTAATGAAGCTGCCATTCCTTTAGGGTAGTGTGTGTGTGTGTGTGTGTGTGTGTGTGTGTGTGTGTGTGTGTGTGTGTGTGTGTGTGTGTGTGTGTGTGTGACAGCAGGGGGGATGACACAAATTAGCCATTCCTTCAGTTAGTGTGCATGTGTGCGTGCGGCTGTGCACACGCATGTGTTCATACTTCATACATGTGTGTGTGTGTGTGTGTGTGTGTGTGTGTGTCATAGTTATGGTGTGTGTGTGTGTGTGTGTGTGTGTGTGTGTGTGTGTGTGTGTGTGTGTGTGTGTGTGTGTGTGTGTGTGTGTGTGTGTGTGTGTGTGTTTGTGAGTGTGAGAGAGACGTACAGCAAGGAGAGCTGACAGAAGGAGTCAGTCAGCTCATCCGTCTCGTATATACAGCAGCAGTTTCAAAGCGCTCTCTCTCTCTCTCTCTCTCTCTCTCTCTCTCTCTCTCTGTGTCTCTCTATTTTATCTCATACACAAATGCTGACAGATTCACATATGGTTTATGGTTGCCTGCTTAAATTGAGTTTTGTTGCAAATGGATCATGAGAGCAGCATGTGCTCTGATCGTGCGTATGTGAAAGTTGCTCAGTCAGTGGTAGCTTCTATTTTGACCATTATACGTGTGTGTGTGTGTGTGTGTGTGTGTGTGTGTGTAGCTGGGGTACCCAGGGAGACTTCACCACCACCCAGCCACTGCCTGCAGTCAAAGTGAAGCTGTTCACAGAGAGCACTGGGGTTCTGGCCCTGGAAGACAAGGAGTTAGGCCGGGTAAGAGTGTGTGTGTGTGCGTGCGTGCGTGCGTGCGTGCGTATAGGTAGTATTGTGAATCTTCATTATATATTCGCATTATGTAATGTATATTTAAATTCCTACTGTACACCTTTCAATTTTTTATGTACAAAATGCTCCTGTTTGCTCATGTTTGTGTATTGCGTGTACATGCTCTCAGGTGGTGCTCCACCCAACCCCCAACAGCCCCAAGCAGTCAGAGCTTCACAAGATGACCGTGTCCAAAGGCTGCCCAGACAGCGACCTCAGGATCAAACTGGCCATCCGCATGGACAAGCCACAGAACATGAAGCACTGTGGGTGAGTGATCGTATAGTGTTCCCCGCACAGACTTTCACAATATCGCTTCGCTGCTGTTTTTGTGGCACGGCCAGACTAATATCACTCTGTAGATATTAGCCACTGTGTAGATATTAGTCTGGAACCTCGGTGTGGAAGATTTATTTTCCAAGGGGCGGTTATAAACAGCGTTTTGAGCTCGTTGATTTGCTACTATTGCTGTTTTTTAATTTGAATCCAGAAAAGTAACAGTTTTGGACACATGAGGTTTCCACCCGATGGGGACAATATAAAAAGATGGACAAATATATTTTATGCACTGTATGGGTGCGTTTGGAAATGCGCCCTGAACGCACTGGTGTGCTCTCTTGTCGTTCGTTTATTCAGTGCACTCGGTGCGTTGTCGTTCGAAAATCCAGTGTGCTGCGCACCGGGTGTGCAGAGTGCCCGCACTGAGCGACCCTACCCTGAAGCTGGGGTTGTCCGGTGTGAATGCGTCACAGCTGTGGTCGTTCGTAAATAAGGCACACTGAACGCACTCTGTGACGACACCGCCCACCACACTCAACAAACTGGCCACATTCCCGGTGCGCATTTCAGAACGCACCCAACATATACTAAACATATGGATGGCCAGCATATTGTGATAAATATACTTTCACTGTTTCACTCACCAAAATATGTATATTTGGACACGCTCCAATAGGGCTGATCAATGGCCAGCAACAGACAATGATGGACATGGCAGTATGTGAGTAATTAAGTATGCTAAATAAAATAGTTCAGCCATGAGCAAGGTTAACAAATTAAGCTTACATCGTTTCAACAAGGTTTTTACTAAGCTTCAAAGCTCTTGTATATGCATATCTAGTCTGCTGCCAGCAGATCTGTTAGAAGTGTTTGCATTTTCTGGCACGTACGGTTGATGCTCTTAAGCAAAGCAACAATCTACAATGCAAGCTGCCAATATATATATTTTTTTTTTATATATTTTTTTTTTGCGGCTTACGCCTTTTATTTATTTTTGAAGGGACAGACAGTAGGCTGACAGGAAACGGGAGAGAGATGGGGGGATGACATGCAGTAAAGGCCGTGTCGGGCTCGGGAGTCGAACCCGCGGCACACTGCGACTGGATTACCAGTCAGGTGCCCAGACCGTTACGCCACGGCCTGGGCCAGCTGCCAATATTAAGAATCCATAACACTTGATAATAATATCCCCTAGAGGCCTAGAACGAAGTTAATAATTTGTTGCCCTCTAGTGGTCACCAAACAACTTTGCTATTTCATCAACATCAAATACATTAAGTACATTTGTCAGACTAAAGAATATAAGACAAAAATAAATACAAAATAATCAGCAATCATGCACTATGCGCACTATATTGTTTTAAAATACAATTAACTCAACGATAAAATACAACAACTCACAAGCTGCTGTGATTTAGAAGATGGTTTCTTTGCAAAAAAGAAACCATAAAATACCATTTCCCCCAAAGAAAAAATTAAATCACCATTACACCACTGTTGGTAGGCCACTCTTGGGCTATATGGTTGATCACGTTCACCCCAAATACATTACTTCATGCATAATGCTATATTAATGCAGGATCTTTGACACCAGCGTACACTTTCCAATGATGAGCCAAGGCTTCAACTTCACATTATTGGCCCCGGACACAGATGGAGCGCCAACAGCCCATATCAGTATCGAGTCCAATAACTGCGAGTGAACTTGGTGGCGGGTGGAAACACTAAGTGACTTCATCTGGCTCCTCTTCTCATCCCAGATCACATGGCACATAATGATTCCTAATTAATCTAATCGCCAAGGAGCAACAGTGATGTGACACGCACCGCCAGCTCTGGGATGTCAGGAACTGTCTTACACATGCAATACACACACACACACACACACACACACACACACACACACACACACACACACACACACACACACACACACACACACACACACGCACAGTGTGTGTGTGGGCACACACAGCGACAGCATTGCTGTCTTATAGCTGTGAGGCCGCCTTTCTCCGTCACTCTCTTCCATATGCCTACTATTCAGGGAGGGGCTCAAAGAGGACGCGCCACCAGGCTGCACTGTATATATGGGCTCCTTATGCTCCTCATGCCAGCCTCTCTCTCTGCCTGGCAGCCTGTCAGTCAGGCTCTGGGCAGAAGAACCCTCATCTGCTGTCCCGACCCAGACGCTTTTATTCAGGACGACAGGCAGCACGCAGCCCTAGGAGGGCCTCAAGGAGGGGGGGAAGGATGGAGGAAAGGCACGCATGCTAGGTTGTATACCTCTAGCTAGCCTGGGAGATTAGGAGGTCCTCCACTCTCAGATGTTCTTTTACAACACTGTCCTCCTTGCCCTCTCCTTTCCCCGCTCTGCTTTCATATACGGCATGTAGCAAAAGAATCAAAGAAAAAGAGTCAAGGAGCCTCATCTGACGAGTGTTTTTTTTCTGGGAAAGGTTACAGTGCAGTTTATCGTGCACAACGAGAAAACAAAAGAAGACACTATTTAAACTAAAGAAACTAATTAAATCAATTATATCAAGATATCAAGAGTTTGGTGTAGACAGGGTAAAGGTCAGGGTCCTAGTCTTCTTTCGTATGTCATCATCATGTCTAGCTCAGTAGTGTACAGCCACTTAATTAATGTTAACAGGCCTACATTCAACTGTGTTTACTCATCAAAAGTGCCACTGTGAAAAGGTATATTATATAAGCCTTAAGGTATTCTGATTCTGACGCAGTCACTCACAATAATCAGATCGAGAGCTATGCCTTACTGTAGGTCCATAAGTTCAAAAGGCAGTGTAATATTGTGTAATATTTTTTTCTGCTTGCCATAGTTTTTTTGTTTTGCTCATTGGATATAATTGCACTGATATAAACAATTGAAAATGGGCTGTTACAATAAAACACCCCAAGCATTACAGAAAACATGTCAAATCTGGGTTAAATGTTTCAGTACCATTTGAATAGCGCTCATGTTAAGAACATAATGTGTGATTACGGTAAATGGGCAGCGTTTCTATATAATAGTGCCTTTCTCCAAAAGCACTTGCAATGTATTTCACATTCACCTATTCACACACCAATGGCAGAGGAAACCATGCAAGGCACCTGTGTTAATTTCATCAACAAACTATGAAGAAAAATTACGGTCAGCTACCTTTTTTCTGTGACGAAAACAAAATAAAAACTAAGCTATTATGATGACTAAAACTAAGACTGAAAATATTGTCAATTTCGTCAATACAAACTGGACTAACATTTTAAAGAGGGAATAGAGGAGAAGAGATCCAGTAGAACTAAAAGACAAGTCATTATGCTTGGTTGTGTGCATGTGTCGTGCTCCAAAAATAGCAGATCTACAAGCTCACAACTTGTCGCAGAGCGACAAGTTGTTAACAGTTAACTGTTAACTGTTATTAACAGTTTGTAGATTGGTGGGAATAGTGGAAATCATGCATGTGTTGATGAAGGGGGCGTCCCTTTTTTTTGTTGCCAGAACAGGGTGCATTTACAGTGACTGGAAGTGTTAAGAATTAAGAGCTTGTGAAATAAGTTCATGCCTGGCTGCAGTAATGTGATTCAAACAGGAGAGGGCAGCAGATCCTTGGCAAAGTTGCACGACTCACTTTCTCCCTTCATAACTGTTTTTAACACCAAATCTAACCTGAAGGACATCAATCACAGAAGCCTGCAACTATAAATGAACATATTTTCTATAGTTTGTTTTAACAATATTGCTAGATACTATGACCTACGACATGGTATTTCTTGAGCAATTAGGTTCTAAGTCTGAATTTCTTATTACACAGGTACCTATGGGCTATTGGGAAAAACGTATGGAAGAGATGGAAGAAGCGTTTCTTTGTGCTTGTTCAGGTAAGTGATGTAAATGTGTTGACACTGAATATGTATCATTACAAAAAAAAAGCAAACATGAGACAATTTACATTCGATAGGCTAAACATACAACAAGTTTAAGAAAGTGCCTTGTTTGTGTGAATGTGTATAATAATTAAACATCCTATAGCTATACAGGAAATTGGAGGCACTTTTAGAATTAGCTTTAGTCTACTGTCGCCTAGGGCCGGTTGCCTTATATGAGTGCATCATTCACAGCCACATTGATTTTTTTTTTATCCCACGATTTTGTAATCCATTTTTCACCCCTGTGTCAATCATCTATTGTGATCCTGGGCTCTACACACCCTCCGCCAACCTGGGGAGAGCAACGGACTTAAATCATGCTTCCTTCATGCTTGAGTGTCCAAGTTGCTCCACATTGACTTTAATAACGGCAACATAAAATGCCATATTACTCCACTAAACTGGGCAGCTATCCAATGTCATGCACATTCTCCCATCAACTGGTGGGGTTTTACGGCTAATATTTCCACCACACACACATAATATTGTGCGTGTGAGGAGCGAGGCAGAGATGTGCAACCAAGCTGTCAGAGGAATGATGGAGAGCCCAAGCAGGCTTTTTCTCAGGAGGACGGGGATATAGCGGCCATTTCCTGGTGGCTGTGCGTCGGGGAAGTGTATGAGGGCGGCTGGCTGTCGCTTATGTGTTGGACAGGATATGTCTCAGAGCTACAAGTTGACAGTCGATTGACAAAGCCGAGTGAACACTAGCTGGCTTAGCACTCGCAGCTACAGGAATGCCTGAGCGCCGCCAACTTCAAGCCTCACACTCGCTCCCAGCTATACATATAGCAAGTGACAAATACCGGTCAATAGTGCGTGCGTGTGTGTTAGGGGGTGGCTTGAGTGCAGGTCTGTTTGTGTGTGTGTGTGTGTGTGTGTGTGTGTGTGTGTGTGTGTGTGTGTGTGTGTGTGTGTGTGTGTGTGTGCGTTTGCGTTTGCGTTTGCGCACGTGCGTGCCTGTGCATTTGTAATATTTGTTGTGTATGCGTATGCTTGTTAGATTGTTAGAACCGCATGCTTGCTATTCACCATTATGAATGAACGATACATTCTGATTATTGTTGCATGTTATAATTTCTTTTCTAAGTTAATCTTATTTACCATGCATGTCTGTGTGTAATTTCTCTACATCCTTTTTCCTTTCTTTCTTTCTTTTCTTTCCCTTTTCACTTTTTGTTTTGCTTATATCAAGTCTCGTGTAAGTATCGACTATACTGTATACAACATCTGTCTCCATCATATCACACTTTCACCTAACTGCACTTGAGATCAACACCCATTACATCAAACCAATTATTCTTAGATTTGCTCCTATTTGTAGACATAAAAGATGTAATCATGTGGATCTTAGGATCCACTTTCGGAATGGCTTGGATTCAATGTGGATCTGATGTCTGACTCAAACGTTTGGCATGGTTTCAAAGTATTAAACATAATGTATGTGGAAAAAGTGAACAAGTGCTGATCACTCTAACTAGCAGTATGCGATACTGTATATTGCTTTTGTTTTGGACACAGACACACAGGCAGACACTCACAGGCGGCTATAGCCTTCTGTAGAGCCACGCCATGAAACATTTAATCAAATAAGAGCAAATATCTTGCTTGAAGTTGTCTTTGGACTCGCCCACACAGCTCAGCTGATCATTTTCAGGCGTGTTGCGCCAGAGCAAGCACATAAAAAACACATCCCCTGAGGATCCCAGACAAACATTTCTCCAGAGCAATAACAGCTGGGGAAAATGGGCATTTCACGGTTTTTTGAATGTCCAACACTTCTCATCCTATATCGGAAACTTGTATTGCATTTCTCACACCCTCCGCTCACACACAGCCTGTGTGTGTGACACACTTGAGCTTTGGACGTCACTTCACGAGGCCACGCCGCCGAAGGCCTGGTCGCCTACTCAGGGAAACAGATTAGGGCAGTGTGACTTGGAGTTGGAACCCAACGCTGGTTTATGAATATAACTCTGACAGGTCAGGAATAATCTGTGTTATTTAAACTCATTCGGCGCCAATTGCGCCTTTTGACGCCTACTGGTCCGAAGTCCCAGGGCGCCGATGTCGCCTTTTCATGCCTTTTTTAATATCAATTGATTAAAAAAAACGACAAAAAATTAATAAAAATGAAATGGAAATTCTGCTGGCTCATGCTGTCTATATGGGGATGCAGTTTTTAGAATCGTAATATCTCGGATTCTTCTTTTTGGAACAAAAACGAGCTTGATTTGCGGCTCATTTCTCTAAGCGATATGATGCTCGGTTACAAGAGTAGGTTTTGGGTGAATTAAATGACAATCGCGGGACATGTTACATAGCGGACTTTCACTTCCTGACTCCTGACTTTCCGGCTAGAAACCACTTTCAAACTAACCACTTTCAACGGCTGGCAAGCTATGAGTTCCTTTTCGCCCACGGCGATAACGCAATGACGGCGGTAAATGCCGTCATTGCCGGTCATTCTCAACGATTTTTCCCCCTTTTTTTGATGCCATTAGAGCACGGACCCCCATTTGATTTTCTCTCTATCTTTATCTCTGGGACCCCAATCTACACTGTAAAATCCTCAGTGTTTAAACTCTGACGGTCACAGACTGTCACTGTAAGGGTCCATTTGGACCCCTGGTGCTCTCCCGCAGATTGTCACTTCACTTTGTGAATGGCTTTTGTGTTGCCGACATTACACAAATATTTGTTGTATTCAGAAATGTTTTTTATTGGACTTCACCCATATATACGGCATAGGCTATACTGACAGGCATTGTCAATGTCATCGTTACATCTCTTGTTTCTTGCCCTCTCTCTTCTCTCGTCCTCTTACATTCTTCCTCGCCTCCTCCTCCTCCTCCTCCTCCTCCTCCTCCTCCTCCCAGAAGTGCTTGGTGCTGGCCCGGCGTGTCCCCTCTGCTCTGCTGGGTTAGAGAACAGATTGGAAGGCTAAAGCCTGTGTTTATGATGCAAAGTGATGTCTAATCACTGAGCGGTCCGCAGGCAACATCTGTAGAACGACACTAGCCTCGCTTTCTGCCCCCCCTCAGTCCGTCTACTTAACTGTCTATCTGGCTACACGTCTGTCTGTCTATCTATCTATCTATGTATCTGCCTATCTGTCTACCGACTGATCGATCAATCCACCGTGTAGTTCTCAAAAGCCACATGTCACCTTATCTGGCCTCTGTTCTGATTCTGCCAGTATACATACGGTAAACTCCATTTGGTACAAATTTATGTTGGGAGTTGCAAATAAATGAACACTTCAGAGTCCGATGGTCTTCTTCAACATGCCTCTATGATTGGAGGGTGTAATCAATGAGTTCACGACATTCCCCTTACTTCAGCTTCAGCCCACTTCTGTAGTTATTATCGATACACGTTTATATTATACTGTATCATTTTCATACCAAAAAACCTTATCTTACATGAAGCGCCGGTGATGTTGACATGTATGATCCAATGGGCTGCCTACGCACGACGACAACTATGAGTGGAGACTTGGGGCGTGTGTGTGTGTGTGTGTGTGTGTGTGTGTGTGTGTGTGTGCGCGCGTCTGTGTGTTGCTATACTTAAAATAGATTTGGGGAGTTGGGCTTACAATTAGGAAAAGGGTGGGGGGTGGAGTGGGTAGTTAAGACTCTGATGAGCCTGTGTGACGTCCTGGAGGCCAATAGGCCACCCAAGAGTTGTTGGGTTCTGCAGGGGTCCCGCGGGGCCCTCTGTCCCCTAGTCGGCCCCAGGTCTCATCAGCAGACAGACAGACATACAGACAGACATACAGACAGACATACAGACAGACAGACAGACAGACAGACAGACAGACAGACAGACAGACAGACAGACACTCATTTCCCCCAGCTGCTATGTGTGCTCAGCCCCTCCTCCCTCTTTGTTGATTGGTCCTTTCATTCCTATTAGAGCTGACATGAGGGCCTGCGTGCATAAAGACATGGACATGCCGTGTAGTCGCTCATTATTGCTGGTCATGAACACCCATTAACACCACTTTTATCATCACTACTAACTCTCATAGTTTACCCCCCGCCCCCCCCCCCCCCCCCCCCCCCCCCCAATCCAGACACTTCATTCAGCTTATTATAATGTGATTATCATTTACACGCACGCACGCACGCACGCACACACGCACGCACACATGCGTGTACGTACGCTCGCACATGCAATGAGAGGGTAACACAGCTGTCGCATACTCTTTTCTAATGCTGCCTTTTTAAACACACAAGTGCGTGTAGGCTACTACACATACACACAGACACACTCACAGATTATCTTTTATACTATTTTGAAAAACATTTTCAAATTGTTCAACTGGCCGATATACGTCGACACGTTGTGAGTTTGTAGATCGGCGATTTGAAGTATTCAAAAATGTTTTTCAAAATAGTAAAAAAAAAAAGGCAAAGAAGTTTAGGGATAAAATTGGGTTAAGGCACTGACAAAAATAGGGCTCTGAATGTCTTCATTGAGCACACAAAGTAGTACTTAATGTGCATGGCATAGATTTCCTTCCATTGTGTAATTTCCATGCTCATTATGTAGCCTACACATGCATACGGTATGCATATACCTATAATTGTAATCTCACGTTAGAATACGTTTTGTTCCCGTAGTTGGTAGCTTACATACGGTAGATCTTTTAGTTAAAGACTAGCGCTGCATCTATCAATTAGTTTCTTAATGAGATGGCAGGTGTTGGACACTACATTTGAAACGTGTGTGATAAGGCTGTGTGCTTTTCTTCAGGTCAGCCAGTATACCTTCGCCATGTGCAGCTACAGAGAGAAGAAGGCGGAGCCTGTGGAACTCCTCCAATTGGATGGATACACTGTGGACTATACCGACCCTCAGCCAGGTAACACCTGACAGGCACAGCCAATTACTTAACATGCCAACCAGCTAACATTAGTAAGCCTACAGTACATTTTAAACTTTGTAAATGTTTTGTTTATTGTAATTAAAGGTACTGTCATTGATATTTTTTGGGTTAGAAACAAAAAAATTTTTTTGTTAAATTGTTACTTTATATATTCCACTAATCATTGCAATACAATGTTTGTTTGGTAACGGGGTTCTCCTCATCTCTCTAGCTATTTTGTAAGCAGAAAATACACTGTATATTATGTTTAGGTCGTTTAAACATTACAACTAATCATGACAGAGAAGCCCACAATGATCATTTAAATGGTAAATGGTGCATTTATATAGTGCCTTTATCCAAGGCGCTTTTACATAGATTGTGCATTACATTCACCCATTCATTTATCAGCTGCGTTTGCAGTTCCAATTTTGTCAGCTAATTTATTTGTTTATTCACTTCCAATATCACTTGTTTATCTTCTGATTGGATGAAATTGGTCTGAAATATAGCAATGATTACTATCAGAATATAGAGTAATTTCACACTTTTAACAACGAATGTAATGGCTGATAAAAACTCAGCTTCCCATCATGCTGGTGTGCACATGCACAGTGCGAAACTCAACAGCGCCACATGGCTGCTAAAAAAATTCAACTTCCCATCATGCACCTGTGCACAGTGTGAAGGTCAACAGCACCGTGCTTTCAGGCCTGCTCCTGTTAGCGGTATGTACCGTGACACGGCCCTTTCCTTTCCACAACACCACAGGTCTAGATGGCGGTCGGACGTTCTTCAACGCCGTGAAGGAGGGAGACACTGTGATCTTTGCCAGTGACGACGAGCAGGACCGCATCCTCTGGGTCCAGGCCATGTACCGGGCCACCGGCCAGTCCCACAAGCCCATCCCCCCCACCCAGGTCCAGAAGCTCAACTCCAGAGGGGGCACCACAGGGGCCGTGCAGCTCGACGCTCCCATCTCCCAGTTCTGTATGTGTTGTTCCAACTTCTTTTTCCGCATTTTGTCTCGTGTAGCTTTCGGACAGCTTTTGGAAGCTCCAATTGACTTTGAGTCCAACTCACAATACCGACGTGATTTATTCACCCATTTCAGCTGGTTTGTCTCGTTCTCTGGGGAGAATGAATTCATGCAAAATGTTGAAGTATAGGATGACTGGTTGAGTTGCGTTCATTTAATCCCTTCTGACAGACGTCATTATGAATGTGTTAAAAACGGCCCCACAACTCCTTTAGGTTAGTCAAAAAAGAAAGAACGAAAAAAAACAAAAAAAACAAAATGACTCTCTAAACTGAAACTGGAAAAAAATATGCTTTTAATTATCGTAGGTTTTCACTTCTATCTATCTATTTGTCTGTCTACCTGTCTACTTGTCTACCTGTCTGCCTATATGTCTACCTGTCTGTCTATCTGTCTACCTGTCTATATAAGAAAGCATTTATTTTTTCCCATATCTTGCTTTTTCGGCATTCTCTCTTTTGGTTCCTTACCCTGGGGTTACATCGGAGAGTGTGATGCATGTGGAGCCCATCAAATGTTTTTTTTGCTGCTACACAAGGCTGCCGCAAGTCTATATTATTGTTTTTTTTTCTTCTCTGGAAAGCAGCTATTTATTCCTGCTGAGATAATAATAGCATAGCCAGCTGCAGTTAATGGCTGGTAATGTAGCTCATCTTAGTGGCATGTAATGGGGTGATGAATGCAGGCCTCTAGTTAACAATTGAATTGTACAATTGAATTCGCCCCCCTCTCTCACTCCCCCTCACTCTCTCTATATCTCTTTCTCTCCATATCCCTCCCTCTTTGTGTGTCTCTCTCTTTCCACCTGATTTTGCTTATCTGTGCTTCATGTCACCGCGTCGTTGACTCGCTTAAGTGTTGAAGTGTGCAGTGGCTGCTCTGTGTCTTTATGTGTCTCTGTACTTCTTCCTTCTCTGCTTCCTCTTCATCTTCTTCACTCCCCCCACCCCCCACTCTGCTGTCTTGTAGCTGGACTGAAAGGTAGGTGCTTTCCTCCCCCTTCTTTCTCTCTTTCTTTCTTTCTTTCTTTCTTTCTTTCTTTCTTTCTTTCTTTCTTTCTTTCTTTCTTTCTTTCTTTGCTACATTACGTTTGCCTACTAGTTACTACTCTACCCTTAGGGAGTGGCACGCTCCTCCATAGTTTTAGGAAGCATGCTATAACCTGCTCTGGTCTCTCTGTTGGTTCGATTTGGTTCGAACTGGCTTCTGATTGCCGTCACCTGTCCATGGGAGATGTGTCATGTCGTGTGTCACAGCTCACAGGACCGCTCAGCCCCTGCCCTGCTCTGGTCATTTTGGAATAGTTGTACTGCATTTTACCAGTGTGTCTATAATTGGGAGAAACTGTGGATGATTTGACCAAAACACCTGCATGAAGAATTCACAAACAGGCCCACTCATGTTCACGCACGTGCACGCACATGCAAGCACGCACGCACGCACATGCAAGCACGCACGCACGCACGCACGCACGCAAATATACATAGGGGAATGTCTCAAATTAAAAATACTTTTCTATTTGCCAGTGGCAATAGGCAGTGCGAATCCAGCATGTCTGCATTACAGACAAAAGTGAATTTTTTGAACAAGCTGTTTTTGACACAACCACTGGAGTCCCACTGTGTCTCAGCAGCTGGTAATTACCAAGTTAAAAGTGCCGCGCCATGAATAATACAGTGTGATTGCTGCACAATTATTTTGGGAAGCAATCAGACAAAATGTTACCAAATAACTACTTTGCAGTTCACACCTGGATTGGTGCAATGCATAATATAACATGCCAAATAAGACCCCCAAAACCAAATGGGGTACATTGAATTATAGCAAAACAAAAATAAACTGAGCTTTTATTATTTATTATTATTATTATATTTTGCCGAACAATGACAGTTAGTCAGATACTGAGTACGGTGCTCACTGTGCTTACTGTGTCAATATTATTAACGGTCAGTAATTATTAGATGTCAGTAATTTTTTGCAGTGAGTTCGTTCACCACAGAAAAAAAGAAAAAAAAGGTCATAGCTTACCATTTCCATTCGAGAGGGTTTCATGTCCTATTCTTTATTACTTGGTTTTTCGTTGCTTGCTTTAATGGCAAATTATGTTGTCAATTACGCACTTAGAGTAATATGAATGCTAAAGATGAGGTAAGCGTGGTGATGTGACACCACTTCCTGGTCTGTGTCTGTGGCCACCACTCTGACAATAACCTCTGTTAAAGGTTATTCTACTGTGGTGTTCCACTCTGATGCCACAGTCAGTCACACATCATGGTGTATAGCACTGGCGCAACACTTGTTCACCACCACTTCTATCTCCTGCTGTCTTTCTTCACTTCGAAACATCCATGCTGCTCTTGTCGTGTACATATAAGCAGTGGTTCCCCAAAACTTTTCATGTCAAGGACCCCCAAATTCTAGACCCCCCTTTTGAAGAGATATGCCAGGGACCCCATAAGAGAAGATGTAGCAGTGATCCTCAAACCGTTTAATTTCAAGGACCCCCAGTTTGTCATGAATATTAGTCTACAGACCCCCATTTAATAGCATTTATCTCTGGGACCCGAATTTATATTATAAAGTTAATTTAACTCTGAGAGTGTACAAATGGAACCAAATGGACCCATTTGATTCCTTTTGTACACTCTCGGAGTTACAGACCCATAAGGATCCATTTGGTTCCAAATTATCATTTAGCTGCATGAGGACCCCCTGGAACTCCCTCAAGGACCCCTGGGGTTCCCCGGACCCCACTTTGGGAACCACTGACATGCAGTAACTATCGTCGTTCACTATAGTCATAAGAATGTCACGCACATCCATTTTAGCGCTGTGTGTCCAACAAAGTTATACTAGATCAAAAGGAGAAAGCCTGCAACAGCTTGCTGCTCCACAAGCTTTGAGGTCCCCTATACGCACGTGTGCGTGACAACTAGACAACACGTGGCGAGTGTTTCACATCAAAACTATACTTAAGTGGATCAGGGCCCACTTAAATCTCACCACCCATCTGTCCACTTAACATCATAATCGGTAATCACCCCATGGTCAATTTGGTCATTTACCAATTCCAATTATCCAATATTGGCCCTCATTCATAGTGGAGGGTGTATATCTCTATATGCCTCCCTTTTCAGTATAAGAGGCTGTGGATATCCCCCCCCGTCTACGGAGAAGTACACTTGGCTATAACACACCTTGTAACTCTTATTTTGAAAGGCGCTTCATAGATAAAATGTACCGTATCTCAAATTAGACACTTAAAGTCTGTTGTGCTTACTATAAGCACACATTAAATATGTAATAATATGATTTGTTAATGCATACATTGTGTTACCTGTGTGTGTGTGTGTGTGTGTGTGTGTGTGTGTGTGTGTGTGTGTGCGCGTGCGTGCGTGCGTGCGTGCGTGCGTGCATGCATGCGTGTCCGCTATGTGTGGACAGCTGTGGTTGTTGCAGCTGTGCTGGCGCTGTACAAAGTGTACATGTTTGATGGCCAGTCCGTCGGAAGAAAAAGGCACAAAAAAAAACAAACCAACAACAAGCCGCATGCTAAATAGCCCCAAATGCTTTTTGACCACCAGCGCCGCCCGCTGCCCTCCTCTGACTCCCCTCTCTCCTCCCGCTCGCCGCTATAGCTGGGTTTGGATCTATAAAGGAGTAGCAGCCGTCAATCATTGTCAGGAAGGAACTCTCCTTCCACGGCCCAGCTCCAGACAGACAGGGGTGACTAATGTCACTGCAAGTTACTGTCCAAGCCTCATGCCTCCACTCCCCTCTCACTCAAATCAAATGGACCTGACAGGCCACCATGCAGCCACACAGACCAAAGGGGTCACCTTATGGATTTTTGGGCGGTGACTTGGACATGGGGGGGGGGGGGGGGGGGGGGGAGACACCGTTGGCGAGAGTCCACTGCTCTTTGTTCCTGTTGACTGACAGCTGGGGTGCCGGTCGGGCCGTCACTCGTTGCTGGTGAAGGGACGTCGGCGGCTGACGAATCCCAGGATTGATTTGCTATAGCGTTCTATAGACTAGATCACTGGTTCCCAAACTATGTTAAAAAAAATCCCTAAAAGCTAAACCTTTCATGGAATAAAAACTAATTCAAAGTTATTTTTCAGTAATTTCACGAAGAAAATCTAAGAAATTCCACGGTTAGGGTTCACAGAGCGGTGCGTCCCACCACGTTGTGAACTCTGCTATTTTCACTAGTTTGGGTCCAGGGGTGAAATCAAGTTTCTCTTTTGGGTCACAGGCTAAAAGGTTTGGGGACTAGATCTTTCATCATGCCAGATTAAGCTTACTTTGACTATCTGTAGACACGTTTTCACTACAGAGCCAGAACTTTTCCCAGCTAAAATAATTAGCATATCTTGCTGGAATGGCAATGGGAGAGACCGTTTTCACATGCCCTCATTGGCAGCAAAAGTTCTGGTATTGCCTGATAAGCCACCGTTTTCATTTGTTTATTTAACGGTATAGTACTTTATACAGTCGCGAGAAGTGACTGTAAGCACACAAGATTTCATTCTCTCTCTCTCTCTCTCAATCATTCAATGTCACGGAGACGCTGGGGTTAACAGGTGGAGTTGTTTTATTTTATTTTTTATAAGGCGACATTAAATCATACATCTGGTTCATACATTCTGGGCATCTGGTTAGGACTGGTTAGACCAGTCATTCCCGAAAAGCTCAGGACATGCAGACCCAAATGATGCTGTACTCTATGCTGTACAGTACTATTATACAAGTAAACGACATATCTAGCATCTATGTACATTAGTCAACAGTATATCTAGCATCTGGATATAAGTAGTCTATAAACAACATAACTATAGCCTCTATACAAAGTGAACAAAGGGCCCCAGCGTCCTGCTCGCTCATTCTAGCTGTTGTTTGAAAGAATTTCTCCAGACCTCCATTCGGCATTTATAGCGATACCACGCAAGAGTACAACCAGAGAGACAAAAACTAGCACCCTGTTGTCAGGATTAGGCCTGTTTGCCTTATAACTCTGCCTGCTAACTGGGAAAGCAAGAGAGACGTTGTTGTAAAATTTTATTCAAAGCCTCAAATTATGGGGACAAAGAAGATTAGCCAGAGTGCCCCCCCCACAGCAGGGCCCCGTCCCAGGCTTGCAATGGGACGTTCTGGGCGGTGATTAATTAGGGCCACTGTGGGGGTCCCGCGGCCACAGGCTCTTTGGTGGGACGGAGTGTGTTGTAGAGTAGGATACCTCTGTCGGAAAGGAGAATGAAGGGATGGTGTTATGGGTTTAGGTGTCGTGTGGCTGTATAGATTTGCTTGGGTGTAGTGTGTGTGGTATAAGGACATTATGGGCTGTAGTAGGAAATGTTATATTTCTAAATCAGCAATGGTGGAAATGGTACTCAAATGTTTTAATTAAGTAAAAGTATCAATACTGCAACATAGAAATACTCCGTTAACAAGTAAAAGTATTGGCATCACAATGTACTAAAGTACTAAAAGTAAAAGTAGCCTACTCATTATGCAGAATGTCTCATTACATGATTTCAAATGTATAAAAAATCTTTTTCAAATGGGCGACATGTAAAAAGGTCTGAAGTGGTTACTGTATGTTTTGAAATAATAGCCTACTTAACTGTAACCCAAATCTATAAAGTAAATAATAACTAAAGTTTTCAAATAATTGTAGTGGAGTAGAAGCACAATATTTCCCTCAGAGATGTAGTGGAGTAGAAGTAAAATATATTGGAAAATTGGCATTACTCGAGTAAAGTACAAATACAAAGTACTGTACAAAATTGTACTTTATTTACTTACGTAAATGTATACTTACAGTAGTTACAAATTCCACCACTGTAGATCAGTCAGATCAAGCCCTTGTCGTAAGCCTTTTTTGCACCAGTGTGGTCCAGTGCTGACTTTTCCTTTAGGCGAGGTTCTGCATGAACAGAATGTCAACATGACTCACGTCTACCTGAGCCCTCACATGTGAGAACTAACCAGTGGTACTAACCTTTAGACCTCCACTCACCTCCTGAGAGCTGCCTGTGAGACCCCCCCCCCCCCCCCATACCCTCTCGTACCTCCATGCCCCGAGAGGACCTGTTCAATCAAAACTGACAACTCTAATTAAAAGGTTTATACCCGAGCAATACCGTCAGCAGGAAAAAGCTTTTATACAGCCCCGCTCAACTCTTAAAGGGCCACTTCACCCCTTTTCCAATATTTCATTGTCATGAAAATGTGGTCTCACTTCCTTCCTGGACTACAAGTCACGCCTCCACGCAGCCTCCCCTCCTCTCCACAAGGAGGGGCAGTGCACCAAAGCATTATGGTCATTGTAGGAATTCCCGTGATCCAGTCAAACACACAGACTTCATAATTTTTCTGGCCATAGGGTGCACATTTCAAATTGTGCTACTGTTTACCGGTATTTACTACAAATACTATTAACATTGAGTGGCTGCAGTTTCTTCCAGAGGTGAAATGTCCCTTTAAGTCCTGTTGATCAATCCTAAGGGTCCTTTGGGACTGGATGCATATTTTGGGGCAAAAAAACCCGCAAAGTCAGATGAGATGACGAATGTTTTGATTGAATATTATTTCCCTAATGCGTTAAATATGGATTTCATTCTTCGGAATGCTTCTGACTGTCATTCTCTCTCTCTGTGTGTGTGTGTGTGTGTGTGTGTGTGTGTGTGTGTGTGTGTGTGTGTGTGTGTGTGTGTGTGTGTGTGTGTGTGTGTGTGTGTGTGTGTGTGTGTGTGTGTGTGTGTGTGTGTGTGTGTGTGTGTGTGTGCGCGTGTGCGTTGGACTGCTCCGGGGGTCCCAGATGCTGACCGGGCTCAGAAGCATGGCATGGACGAGTTCATTTCGGCGAACCCCTGTAACTTTGACCACTGCTCTCTATTTGAGCTGGTGCAGCGCCTCACTTTGGACCATAGGCTGAATGACTCCTACTCCTGTCTGGTGAGGAGACCCTGAAAAATGTTTCAATAGACCACTGTTTCCCAAACACTGGGTCAGGACCCATTTGTGGGTCGCGGACACGGTTTTACGGTTTTTATTTTTAATTATTATTTCAAAACATTTTCAAAAAAACATTCCCTTTTTGGGGAATGTTGCAAAGACTTTGGAGTAAATTCATGAAGAAATGAAACAAAAATCTAAGAAATTCCATAAATCAGAAAACAAATGTTTAGGCCCAGGCGGTGGCGTAACCGTCTGGGCACCCGACTGGTAATCCAGTCGCAGTGTGCCGCGGGTTCGACTCCCGAGCCCGACACGGCCTTTACTGCATGTCTTCCCCCATCTCTCTCCCGTTTCCTGTCAGCCTACTGTCTGTCCCTTCAAAAAACCAATAAAAGGCGTAAGCCGAAAAAAAAAATCTTAAAAAAAAGAAGAAAACAAATGTTTAAGAAGTAGTGAAAATACCCGATTTTCACTATAGTTTGGGTCACGAGATAAAAAGTTGGTCAACCGCACAACCACGTAATAGACCTAATGTACCGCTCACCGTGTGCTTTTCAGGGCTGGTTCAGTCCCGGTCAGGTGTTTGTCATGGACGAGTACTGTGCTCGCAACGGGGTGAGAGGCTGCCACAGACACCTGTGCTACCTCAGCGACCTCCTGGAGCGAGCGGAGAACGGCGCCATGATCGACCCCACTCTGCTGCACTACAGCTTCGCCTTCTGTGCCTCACACGTACACGGGAACAGGTAAAGGCAGGCCGCCGCTGTGATGGAAAATGTACTCAAATGTTTTTGCTTAATTAAACGTATCGGTACTGCAATGTTGATGTACTCTGTTAACACGTACAAGTCCTGT
>NC_139703.1:27032212-27274712 GCF_964188405.1 Protomyctophum parallelum | reverse complement strand
TACAAGCTCGTAGCGTGGCATGAAGTGATGCGCCTGTATATAGATTGTAGGCTATAATCAGCTATTTTTCAATAGCCATAGTATAAAATAAGACTTTGTAGCTCAAATGTAAACTAACACGGATGCTTTGCTGGTCTTAATAGGTTATGGTGAAAGTGGTTAAGTTTGTCTCTGTGCGGTGTATAAATATTGTACCAAAGAAACATATTAACAATTAAGACTGGGACTAAACAAAACTGGATCCATTGATACAAGTTCTTCTTTAAAATGTCTGAAAAGTGGGACATACAGTATGAGGTTTCCACCCCGTAGTGACACATTTATGGACAGGGAACAGAGCATGTCTGCAGACCAGGCCCTACAGGAGTTAATTAGTGTGAAGTCGTCTTATCATCTGATTTTGTCACATCATCAGAGGGAACTGTAATTTCTTGTTTCAGCCTTGTATTATTCTGTTTTCTCGCACGCACGCACTACATTGTGTCATGCTTTTTCTCTCTCTCAGACACAATTGTTTTGTTAAATACTGTACATAATAGCCTGCCGTGTATTATCAGTACAAACAGCTGTGTGTGCGTGCGTGCGTGCGTGCGCGCGTGCGTGCGTGCGTGCGTGTGTGCATGCGTGTGTAAAAGGCTGGTCTCCTTATTGTTTGTGACATGGCTGGGGTCTGGGTGGACTGTGAGCAGAGTGCATGTGACAGAAGAGGCGCTGTACTGGTGGTCATGAGGGGGGCGACTTGAGAAGTGTGTGTGTGCGTGCGTGCGTGAGTGCGTGCGTGAGTGTACTGTTAGGAGAAGAGGGATACCAATTTGCTCAGTGTCAACACTCATGGCAGACAGCCTCCTCCATTCTTTGCAGATATTTGTGTCAGTGGGTCTCTCATAACCACCTGTATGTTTTGGCCATATGTGGAGCCAGATAGATGTCTGAGTTTGAACTATTGACACGAAGCGGATGTTATTGCCCTGACATGGTAGCTTAAACCTTGCCAGTAGATGTATTATTCTTCCTAACATACTGTGTAGATCAGCGTCCAGGGCCCCTCAGTGTCGAGGGTCTCTCAGTGTACACAAGTGTCGTTGTACACTTGTGTCCAATAATGACATAATAAAATCCACCCATCCATCCATCCTCAGAGTTCCTTGAGGGGGTTCCAATTGGACCCTTACAGGTTCGCAAGTCAGATTAATGTTGGGGGAGGGGGGGGGGGGTCTCTAAATTATTTGTGTGAGTATTAAGCAAAATATCCTATTGAGTCAAATGACTTAGTCACTTTAAGCAAAACATCCTATTGAATCAAATTACTTAGTCACATTAAGCAAAACATCCTATTGAGTCAAATGACTTGGTCACATTAAGCAAAACATCCTATTGAGTCAAATGACTTAGTCACATTAAGCAAAACATCCTATTGAGTCAAATGACTTAGTCACATTAAGCAAAACATCCTATTGAGTCAAATGACTTAGTCACATTAAGCAAAACATCCTATTGAGTCAAATGACTTAGTCACATTAAGCAAAACATCCTATTGAGTCAAATGACTTAGTCACATTAAAGGTATATTCAGTGATTTCACTTAATTCAAATATCACTTATTTTTTTGTTTTGTGTGCTGTGTGCTGGCCATATAAGGAGTTCCTCCCTGTCCCCAGTTAACCCCTGGGGGTCAAAAAACCTTAGGTTTCGTTTTTGACTCTCTATCCTGATTGGACGAAAGGCTGGGTCCCACAGCCAAAAACGAAACCTAAGGTTTTTTGAGTGAAATCACTGAATATACCTTTAAGCAAAACATCCTATTGAGTCAAATGACTTAGTCACATTAAGCAAAACATCCTATTGAGTCAAATGACTTAGTCACATTAATATGTGTGTCTTTCAGACCTGATGGCATCGGCACAGTGACGGTGGAGGAGAAGGAGCGCTTTGAGGAGATCAAGGAGAGGCTGCGAGCTCTTCTGGAGAACCAGATCACACACTTCAGGTACTAGGAACGGCATGAAGCACCCAGGCTGCAGTTTCAGGGTTTCACAAGCACCCAGGCTGCAGTTTCAGGGTTTCACAAGCACCCAGGCTGCAGTTTCAGGGTTTCACAAAACCATAACTTTGCTTTCATCCCCTGTCTGCCTGTAGCCAACTGTAATGTTCTGCAATGGGATATCATTCGAAAAACATTTTTAGTTTAGAAAATTTTGAAGAAAATAGCCAGTTTACAAGCACTCAACGTGTCACGAAAATGGCCTAATATTAATAATAAACCATATTGTTTCCCAAATACTGGGTCGGGAGTCTTGTGGAGCCATTTTTATAGGTCACAAGCAAACAACCGTCATTACTACCGTATTTCAAAAGGTTACAATAAATAAATAAAATTAAATTGAAAGATAAAAAATGTATCGAAGACATTCCGTAATATAAGAAACAGTGAAAATAGCAGATCTACAAGCTCACAACCATCGCATCGTGACGCGTTATGAGCTTGTAGATTGGCTATTTTCTCTCGTTTGGTCCCAAGGAGACATAAAATGTCTCTTTTAAGTCTTGAGCTAACACATTTGCATGGCGAGACTGATGATGTCATCATTTTTGTGAAATGATTAAATAAAGTGCTGTGATTTAGGACCAGGATTGTGTGACCTCAAGAATTACAAAGTGTATTTAAAATGCATGGTTTTATGGTTGCCATTACTTGTCTTCACAGATACTGTTTTCCGTTTGGTCGGCCTGAAGGAGCACTGAAAGCAACTCTGTCCCTCCTCGAAAGGGTATGGTCTGTCTGTCTGTCTGTCTGTCTGTCTGTCTGTCTGTCTGTCTGTCTGTCTGTCTGTCTGTCTGTCTGTCTGTCTGTCTGTCTGTCTGTCTGTCTGTCTGTCTGTCTGTCCATTGTGATACCGATGAATATAGGAACTTAAAAGTGTGGTTCCACTGACCCTAGCCAGAACACAATTGATTGATTTAGAATTTAGGCATTTAGCACATACCCATAACATTCCCTGCCATTGACGGAGATCTCTGTCAAGTCTAATCCAGTGATTTACCGCATATGACGGAGATCTCTGTCATGTGGTCTTTTCAATTGTTTATGATAGATTGCGATCTTCGCCAACGTCTGAATGGTTAGGTGGATGGATACAACCAGAAATGGATACAACCAGAAATGAACCAGAAGTGAAACATTTCGCCTGCCCTCTGCCAGCCTCCACGTTATCGGATCCAGAAAAAGACATTTATCTCGGATTATTATTATTATTATTTCCAGATCAGGTTTTTGGTCAAAACAAGCTTTATTCAACGGCCCATAACCAATGAACCGGCAATCGCGGCCACAAAATGTATTTTCCGGGTGAAGGATTTAAGAGACACATTAAGAGACACACACACCCTGATCACCACTCCTGTAAAGCATGTTCACAGAGGAAATGGAAGGCCTCATTCCTGTCATTTTGTGTTTGAAGGTTCTGATGAAGGACATAGCGACCCACGTTCCCCAGGAAGAAGTGAAAGCGATGATCCGTAGATGCCTGGAGCAGGCTGCCCTGGTGAACTACCAGCGTCTGTCCGAATACGCCAAGCTAGAAGGTAGGTCATCTTGTCTAAAACCTGGACAGTATAGGGTTATTCTGTTGTGGATAACACAACAAGTGTGTCTCACATGATTCACATGAGAATTCTTTGTTTCTGCAAAGAAGGGCAGCATTGTTGGTTGAGAAGATACAGTGGACTAGTAATTAATTATGAAATTAAGTATGATGTATCGATTGCTATTTGTTTCAGGAAGGCAGAGGGAAATGTTGCCCTCAGAAGATTTATTTTGTTACAAAAACAAATCAGATACATTTCGTTGATCTTACATTTCGATGGATTCTCCTAACATTTTGAGTTGGTTTGGAGTGGTGCTCTGTTTACCATCTCTCTCTAACCCTACTGTTTTCTCCACAGCTTCTTTCTCACAAAGTCCCTCTTTGAGGCTTGTTATCAGATTTATTATGCATTATTTTTTTGCACTGATATCTCTTGTCTCAAAATGACGATTGCAGTGTTTGATGTACGTCCAACAGCCTGTTAACTTAGCAATGTTTACAGTAAGTAAAAATGCATTCAATTCCCCACAAACCTTTTTACGCTGATCTCGTCCACCATTATGCCTCAGCTTCTTCCAGCCGAGTCCTGGTCTGTTTCTCTGTCTTCAACTATGGCCTGCCTAGTAGTTTGGGTGACCCGTTTCTTCTCCTCTCCTATCTCTGCTTTCCTCTCCCCCTCTCTGTTCCCTTGTTCTCAGATTAATCTTCATCTTCCTCTCACTGCCTCCCCTCTGTATTCCTTGTCTATTGGCTTTACTGGCATTCTACGTTACCGTTTGGAAACAGGGTTGGCCAATACATAAGGAATGATGGGATTGCCCCTTATGGCAATTCAGCGTTTCTATCTGTTGCATGGGTTTTCTTTAGTAGGCATCATGGACATTGTATAATACTGGGAGACATTGCATCTCTAAACACAGAAGCGACACAAATGCAGCATATAAAATGTGTGCCTCAAAGATTGTATAGCACTTAAAGGCAATTCATTACAATGAATTAAATGTGTGTAAATAATAACTACACTTCCAGTTTAAAGCAGTCAATTCTAACCGATGTCTGTAAAGAAATACCATCACCACACTGGAGACACCAAGGAAAACTAACCTTAGTGTCTCAGTTGGGATTGTAAATCCTCCCCAAATTATTTCCCCTTGTGTTAGTTTGTTTCCCCCAACCGTGGGTTTTAACTACCGGTAAGAGGTTTCAGACTTTTCCCATCTCTCATACAAGTGGAGGGACCATCCATTCTCTCTTCCCTCTCTCTCCGCCACACAGTAAAATCCCGAGCGTTACGGATGGAACCAAACAGACCTAACTGCGAGGTGTGTTCGGTTGCATTTGTACGCCGTCAAGAGTTAAACCAAGGGGATTTTACTGGTCGCAGACCTACACAACGGTACAGTCTGTGTGCTCGTCCTCTCTGACCCCGGCCTCTTGCATGCCCCGGTATCCTCCCTCTCTCTCTGTAGGGAAAAAGAGAGAGATGTATGAGCACCCTGTCTTCTGCTTGGCGTCTCAAGTCATGGATTTAACCATTCGTGAGTACCTTCCTCACCCCACCCCACGCCATCCCGCCCTCTTGCTTCAATGACCCTTTTTTCCCTTGGAGCCTAATTCTGCACGATTTGCACTAGAAGCTACCTCATATTTTCCTGTTGCTTACTCTCACCCATGTCTCTTTGTCTTTTGTGTCTTTTCCTCGTCCTTGGAGTCCTTTGGTCTATTTGAATCTGTTGCTTCTGTCTGCGTAAAGACTTCCTGGTAAACCTTTTGGTTTGATCTATGGGGAAAAGTATCCAATTCCATGTCCTTCTATCTGTAATTTTCTTTTGTGTCCTGTGGCCTGCCCTTACAGAAAACAAATATATAGTATTTCATATGTTTCAAAGTAAAAAAAAGAAAAAAAAAAAAAGAAGAAACGTATACCCATGTATAATATATACGTTTTGCTGTATGGGCATTGCCTCTCTCTGTCTGTCTGTGATTTGAATGCATTTTTACTTTGCTTCTGTGTAAACCCGTTCGTTCACTGTCTGAGATCATGGTACAGTACATGGTAGAGAAGCACCTCAGTCAGCAGTACAAAGATATCCACACCCTGGCTCCAAAAGACATTGCATTGTCTTCTGCAGATGTTTGTAGGTTTCTAGTATGGTTTTGCTGAGATGACAAAGAGATTTGCAAATACAGTGTATTTCGTATGTCTCTGTGTGCTGTACGCGGGAACTTCAGAAGATTAGCTTGTTGAAATGATTTTGATCAGCTTTTGAATAATAAAGAAGACATTTTGCATTTACAAACTTGGAGAACTTTGACCGAACATTTCTGTATAAAAGCTGAGTGACGTCAGCTACGTACCTTCATTTCTGGTCTCTTCTCTTCCCTCCTACACACTGTTGAATTTATTGCTCTTCTTTTATGCTCTCCTACCTCCTTCTTGAAACCTTTCAATTTGTTCTGTCCTCTCCTTTCCATCCATGTCTCTCTCTCTCTCTCTCTCTCTCTCACTCACTCAGCGGAAAAAGATCAGAAAAAACTGAAGGATCCAGGTGATGGTGCTGTTCACATAGCGATACGTTACACAAATCACTTGGATTTGTGTAACTCATCCTCGATCAGAACATCCCTGAACGTAGCTAAAACCCTACTACCCTAGCATAACCTCTCGCAACCTTCCTGAACTTAGCTAAAACCCTACCACCCTAGCACAACCTCTCGCAACCTTCCTGATGCATTTCCTGACGGAAGTCACAGAAACATTAATGGAAATGTTTAGTGGAAGTTCAGGAACATTGTGCCAGCGTTACGCTTCCCACCACCATTGTTTTCCCCTAGCCCCGCATAGCGATACTAATATCACTGTGGATATGTGTGTGTGTGTGTGTATATATATACACACTTCTGTGACAACCTCCTGAAACCTACTTTAAACTAGTATTGTGACGTGTGGGAAATAGCAGATCTACAAGATCACAGACACATTATGTGCTTGTATACATCTGTACATCGCCAATTTGGGCCGTGCGGCACTTCACACGTATCGCTATCAGCTCATTACTGCAGACAGCTACAGTAGGCTATGCTCTTTTCTCTTTGAAATGAATGATGGTGGAGATATGAGTGTAATAAGGCTGGTAAGTCTTTCTCGATTAAATCAGTTAAAAAATGTCTTTACAAGTCCGGCACCTGTAAAAACAAAAACACCTTGAAGAGCAGCAATGGGAATGTTGTAAAATATGACAACGGTGCAAACCATACAGTTTCTTTGATGTTCACCAAAGGATTTCTCTCTTAAATCAGTAAGGATTTAATTTTAAATTAATATTCAAGCTATTTAGCTATTTCACAACTATTAATTCCACACCATACAGTAACTATATGTACCTGTATGGCGTTGTACTCATGTATGCAATTCCCATGGAAATCCTTTTGGGGAGCGCTCGCTTGGTCCACGCAACAACTTGCATTTGTGCAAGCGGTTTTTACAACAAACGCATGACCTTTTAAAGCACTCCCGCCCCCGTGTGTCACCTGCTCCCTCTGCACGTCCCAGCCAATCACAGCCATTGGGGGTGGGACATTTCCTTGGGAATAACGTACATGAATAATAGGCTATACACACATTATACTTGGGTGGTTTACGGCCCAGTGTGTGAATAAAGTACTCTGTCAGTGGGGTGTGCTTCATGGAGCTGTGGCCTCTTTCTTATTGGTACAATTCAAAATATAACTTCGTTTCCTACATTCAGCAGATTGAAATTTGATTGAGCCTGTCTTGATTGCAGCGGTTGCATCTGACGCCGACCGAAGGTAGTGTTTAAATGGCACCCGCTTGGACTGTGCCAGTCAAACTGCAATGCAACAGTTAAGGTGTGGATGTGGCTAGCCGGTAGATGGATAATGGATAATATAGGCAGAACTGTGCAACACAATCATCACATTACTGCATGATGAATGTGGAACTTGCCTGTTTGTTTTTGTCTCTTTTAATTTGTCTCGGAACGTCCATTATTTGTTCTTTTGGATGCCGTCATTACTGCAATGTGAAGCGATGGTAGAGTGACAAGGCGGGACTTTCTACACACTTTCTATCTTTGCTAAAATACTTTGTATACATTTGCTATTTCCAGTGCATTCAATGCGTGTAGAAATAGTTTAGCTTGAAACTACTCGCATTTAAATATTTATACAACAACTTCATACATTGCATTATGCTTTAACTGTTTTAAGTTGAGATTGATTCTAATATCTATGACTGTGTAGACCAAAACTAAGGACCTTATATCTAAATTGATATCTATAGTCAGTTTCATTTAGACTTGATGGGGTTTGTGAATATGCATGTTTCTGAACTTGACAGTGTACAGTCTTGTACACTGTCAAATTCGATACGTCAATCTAACCATTGATTTCACACGTACTTGCACACCACCAATGTGCAACTAAGTATTAATCAAACTTCAGAAAAGTGTCATCAGCTATCTAAGTTGTCTTATAGCATTATTTAATTGCATGCAAAAAGGAGGCCTACAACACACTCACTATGTTCCACTCAGAGATAGAAAATAAGTGTCATATCTTTGGGAAATTAAAGGTGTAGAATGGAACATAGCGTGTGGGTTCTCCAGGTCTTTTTTCCTGTCGAGACAGTTTCCCGTCACCCCAGCACCTGAATATGCTATGCATAATGACCATAACCGTTAGTGTTAATTAAATTGCATGCATACAATAGCCATAGAATAAAGGAGACAATATTAAACAAATGTGAAGAAAGAAACTATGGTGTGACTTTAAGGCTGCCTGCACTGACCTTTGAACTTTGTACTCCAGAGAATGTAGGGCGGTTAGTCACCCCGGCCAAAAAACTGGAGGACACGATTCGCTTGGCGGAGCTGGTGATAGAGGTGCTTCAACAGAACGAAGAACACCACGCAGAGGTCAGTGGCGGACGCGCACACACACACACACACGCACGCACACACACACACACGCACGCACGCAACGTCGCAACATGCACACACTTTTTTCTTTTTTTTATTACTTTTAAACTCGAAACTCCAAAATAGGAGCGCCAGGTTGAAAGTGGTTAACAACTCTGAATAATCCTATCTTTGCCTCTTCATTAAACATTATTAAATAATACTAAACAGGCTTCAAGTCCAAACGGAAATCAGTCTGTATAGCAGGCTATCGAACTTCAATTCTAACGTATATCTCGTATACGTGCTGCATGTTGGCCTGTGACGGTACAGGCCCTCGTGCTAGACAGAGGCTTCGTGTATCCATAGGTCACAAAGTAGAAACCTTTTGGACACACTGTGAGACTCATATTAATCAATCAATAAAATCAAATATATATAGCAGTAATACTGTATATGGATTGTAGTATGGGGGGATGATTTATTGATTGAAAAGTAAGTTGCTTGACCCAGCTATATAAAGTCCCACGGTGTAACATCCATTGTACTATAGTCTTCTTTGGTTACACCTCTGATAGCTCTGTTGTGTAGCCTATAGAGCGTCGCAGTCCCGCCCCCTACCAGGGCCCAGGAAATGATTCTCCGTTCATTTTCCTCATAGACATTTCAGAAAGTATTGATTTAAAGACCTTTTAAGCCTCTTACAAAGCCAACTCTTGTCGTGACAAATCATGACGACAAACACCATTATTCGGGCCAAACAAATAATTAGAAAAAGAAGAAGAAAACGGCAGGTTACAACACTATTTTTGTTGTTTTTCTTCTTTGTAATTATTTGTTTGGTCCAAAATATTGTGTTTGTTGATGATTTGTCACGACTCGAGTTGGCTTATAAGGTCTTTAAATAAATACGTTTTGAAATGTCTATGAGAAAAATGCATTGGGAATTATTTCCTGGGCCTGGCGTCGTCATGAAAGGGGGCGGGACTGCGACGCTCTATTAGAACCGTGATTCCCAGAATGCAATGGGAAACCAACCAATGGAAGTATATATACCACTCCCAAACGAATGCTGCAGGCTCCTATAGCTGAGGTCATTTTTATTAAAGCACATTGTTTTCAGAAATGGTACTTAATAACATACATAAATACATACATTTCCTGTACGCAGAGACTCCCAATTATTTATTATTCATATTGTATTATTATTTTATATATATAAAAAATATATATATTCCAGTAAATTATATCAAAAATGACTTTTGTTATTGAACAAGCTACACGGTATGACTTTAACATACACAATCGGACTTGCCATTTCACCTGTTTTAGAGCCAACATGAACAGGCCATCTAACAGTATAGACTTAGCTTAATTGGTTTTTTCTCCCCTACCCCTGAATGGGGTAGGGGACACTGCACACTCACTTCCCAGCAGGAAGAAAGGACCCTCTCCACCCACCATCTTGCTCTAGTCTACAGGTCATAAAGGGCTTAATTCCCTTGTACAGTGCATCATATCCTCACGGTTGCTCGTTCCGATGGCGACTACAGGCTCTTCCAGTGTATGTCACGGCAGAATGAAGGGTGCTGTTCTAAGTCAAAGCTGTGGCCCACTTCCTCCCTGCTTTTACTCACACATGCATGTCTCTCTCTTTCTGACAAAATACCTTCCATTATAGTGAGGCGTATATAGGAACAAGATGCACGGGCATCTTCTCTTTGCATCCCTTTAGGATGAACTGACGAAAGAAAATGTCACAATTTATGTATTCATTATTACATTATTGGCAGTCAAAAATGTTATTCTCTTCACAGTCCTCGTCACATTATCTGTCAAATGCTCATGTTCAGTGTATGATCGAAGCAAATTGACATAATTCCTCTGCTTTTTAACTATTTGTTTGTTTCACGGGGGATTATTTGAAAAGGGGAAAGAGGTACGTGATTGTTTTAACTGATACTGGCAGGTCATACTGTCCTGCTTTCCTTCCCTTCTAGTCCTGACCTGTGCATGTTATTAATGTGCTCATGAGACTTTATCATGAATCTCAATGCTCCTTTCAGTGTGTGATCGTATACTGCCGGTCAAGTGCTTGTAACAACATTTGTTAGCTTGAGCTAACAACAGTGTTGCCCTTACTGAACATGGCAAGCACTTGGGCAATGTACTGTGTGTATTGGACCCATTAATCTGTCCCAACTCTATTCACCTTATTCGCCAATGCAAAGAAGGACTTGACACTGTGACGTTTCTTTTTGTGAAATCACTTCCCATTTTGTCATGCAAGACTCAATTACAATTGAGCTACCCTGTCTTATGGTTATGTTGACTGTATACGCAAGTAAAATATATTTGATTATCTATATCAAACAAACTCACTTAGGTGAAACTAATACATGTTAAAATGATCAAACAATACTATTTTGAACATCAATCTCAGCTACATTGCTGCACAGATCTGCACGTATTCAAATGGGGAGTGGTTTTACAAAGACGTTTTGTTTTGGTTTCAAACTGGATGGGGCTGAATAAGGTCAATACTGACTGAACCCATTACACATTCATTCCCTAACCTTACTATCCATGTCAAACCACCTAAACCGGCCTCTGAGCCATCTGTTGATCAATGTACGATGTACTTTGTCTAGTAATACTCGGGGCAGTTGATATGGAATTAAATGTCCAATTCACCTCCCCAAACAAACGTGTTCCTCTCCATTGGATTAGCCAAGACACGCAATGGAGAACATATTACTCGGGCATGCTTCTTATTGTATGATCACCTAGAAAGGGATGCCGCCTTTCAAAGAAATGCATTCTGGAGGCCCTCTAATTAGAGCGCGTCGGTAGACCCGACCCAGCCTACCCAGCGTTAAGACACCAAACTCCCAATTTGAAAACATGAGTGAAATAATAGGCTATAACAAAAGTGGAACTTGAATGCAAGTTGCAGCCCAGCATCATTAGTGCTGAATCTGGATTGAGTTGCAAATGGACATGCTGGTTTAAGCGCTCATGCTACCTGCCCACTTTTACACACTGACCAACCAATGACAAGAGCTCCGTGTGACACACACACACACACACACACCTCAGTGCATGTCTCCCCCCCCCGACCCTCCAACGGATGTATTCACATCACCGTGGCATAAGATGGGATGAAATGTGAATAACTCAAACTCAATGATCCCTCTGCACTTCATCTCTGGAGGTTATGCTGAGAGCATAAGGCGCATGGGAAGCTGAGTTATGAATACGTTTCATTTTGTTTTCCTCTTTATTCTTTTGGATGATGTGCATGACAGTCACTCCGCTGCATCTATTCTACAGGGAGACACTTTGCACTGGCGCACCACAGCTCTCTTATATGATTGACTCGGTGAAGGAGTTGCGGGGTGTGTGTTTAAGTACCGTAGCTCCCCGCCACTGCATTTTTCCTCTCCAAGCTGTGAAGTGTTCCCCGCTGGAGTTTGCCCATACAGTGAAACCTCCGAGGCAACAGCTTGAGTTCCTATTGTGCAAAGCAAGAGAACCAGAGCCTTGCTTTTAGATCAGTGGAGTTGCCTCCCTTCCACCATTCTCCTGACCTTTTACTGAATAGACGATCAATATATGAAGAAAATATCACTTGACCCCGAAGAAGTGGATGCAAAATGTTGTTTCACTGGATTCTGGTAGTATGGGCATGCTAAATAACAACAAAAAAGCCTTGTGCTGGGTGGTAACATAGGTATTTAATCTGGCAGGGAATGAGTTTTAATCGTCATAACTGTGAGACATGCTTTATAATCATTCTTATAATGCATTAATTGTATACTGTTAAAATACATTATTCTGATTGTAGAGACATATAGTTGTCCTAGTTATAAGTCATTATAGAACAGGTCGTTTTGAGGAAGCAATCTGATTGGTTGAAACAGCCATTTAACCCTAACGAGCATGATGGAACACCTAATCAAAACATAAGAATCAGCTGTATGCTCTCCCAGAGCAGAGCTCTCTGGGTGGATAGGCTAGTGGTTTTCTTGGGACATTTTCTAGTTAATTTAGTTTATTTGCAAATAATTTAGTTTATTTGCCAATAATACCGTTATTAATGACGGTAAAGCACACCTTCTCGTGTAATATTGCTTAATTATAGAATGCTTTATTATGTGTTATGACTATTGTTAAAAAGCATTGTGAGCATTAATGAGTTCTAACTGTATTTATACAGTGTTACAAGCAGATTATATAAGTATGTTTATAATGACATATAGGATTAGTGTTACCCTCCTGGCAGCCAGCTTGTACGCCATCTCGAAAAGGACGCCTTCTCAGAAGGTATATTGGTAACCTCGATTTTATTTAGCATGTCCAATATTACCCGAATCCATTGAAAACCCCTTTGTATCAATTTGTTTGAGGTTAAACCACATTTACCCGTCTGAGATTCAAACTGTGTGGTACTTTGAAAGGCCTGTGCTCATCAGGTGATTTCAAACACTTTCTTTATCTAACTCTGCTCTTTTATTCTCCTGTCGCTCTTGGGCCTTTTCTCTTTTCCACCTCTATCCCCCTACTCTGTCTGTCTCTCTCTCTCTCTCTCTCTCTCTCTCTCTCTCTCTCTCTCTCTCTCTCTCTCTCTCTCTCTCTCTCTCTCTCTTGCTTGATTTTTCTGTCTTGCCGTCTCGTCCTCCCTCTATCTGTCTCTCTTTCTCTCCCTCTCCTTCCCTCTCTCCCTCTCCTCCTCCAGGCCTTTGCGTGGTGGTCAGACCTGATGGTGGATCATGCAGAGACCTTCCTGTCCCTCTACTCAGTGGACATGGACGCCGCGCTGGAGGTCCAGCCGCCCGACAGCTGGGACAGCTTCCCCCTCTTCCAGCTCCTCAATGACTTCCTGAGGACTGACTGTGAGTGAAGAATGACGTACCTATCTGTCTATACCTTCCACACACACACACGCGCGCGCGCGCACAAAATGCACACGCACACACTCACAATCTCTCTGATGTATACACAAGGGCCACTTGGTGTAAATAATCATTTCATTTACAATTTAAATGGCTAATTTAGTTTATTTGCCAATCATTTAGTTTATTTGCCAATAATTTAGTTTCCAGTTATGATATAATTTGAGAAACATTAACTGCGCATTTACAAAATGGGGTGCCAAAATCTAAATGTTCGACAGAAGACGGTCCTATTAAGCTCTAATTTATCTACAGTAGAAATGTACAACCTCAAAACGATGCACTATATGCGGCAGCTGTGTAACGTGTCGTCCAGTGCTTCTTTTTTTTCTTCTTTTTGCTTCGTCCCCAAAGCCTTCGCACATTTGTACAACTGTGTCTGTGTGAAAAGATGCCACGGGCGATTCACGAAACACAATGGAGCAGCTTTCGCTGTGGTTACCGCCGGCCAGCCATCTCTCTAATGAACTGCGCGGCAGCCTCAGGAGAGCTCAGGCCTGCAAAGGGATCCACTTCACTGTCGTCAGCGTATATACCGACGCAGGGCACTAATTGTCCCCAGGGAATGCTTCCCTTTTTTAACTTGTCATCTGGGAGTCAAGGAGAAGACAGAGTGCTGTCCTCTCATTCACCAGCTGAACGCCACGGACGGCAAATAGCTTGTTACGTTTGCTAGTTAGAGCCACGTTGCAAATTGGCCACTGTTCGATTCTGTGGTACAGCCATATGTGAGGGACAAAGGCCGCAGATTAAGTGCATAGTAGTGGACATAGCTACAACAGCTCATGGTAAAGTAGATAAAATAGAGTTTGGCACTAATAATTAATTAGGAAATGTACATATTCTTTTTATGCTTAATAGTTAACATAATGTAATAGGATGCGATTTTGCTTCACTGGCCTGCATAGTGACAATGCAATGCGACACATTGTGAGCTTGTAGAACTGCTATTTTCAAAATATTTGTATACATTTTGAAAACATGAAATAGTACTTTCTACTTTTGGTACTTTAAGCACATTTTGATGCCAACACTTTTGTACTTTTACTCAAGTAGATTTTGAATTCCAGATTTTTACTTGTAACGGGAGCAGTTCTACAGTACGTACATTGCAGCAGTGGCATTTTTTACTGAAGTAAAACAATGGAGTACTTTTTCCACCACTGGGTTAAACCCATATCACCGGGGCATGTTCTCGCAGAAGGTCATCTATTCTGTCGCGGCACAGCGCTGCAGTTATATATGTGGCAGTAAATAGCCTTAGCTCTAGACAGCTCGACGAAGTGGGACGTCATTGGAGGAGCTAATGAGGACCGCGGCGGTCTCTGCCGGGTGGCGCGGCGAGCCCCGCGTCCACACTGCCGGACACACACATCCAAGTGGACAGCAGCCACTCAAGTGGCTAATTGAGGGATGTTGGCAATCAAGGGCCACAACAAACATAGCACCTACTGTGTATCATTGACCTTGACTCCTATGCCAGAGAGAGAGAGAGATAGAGAGAGAGAGAGAGAGAGAGTGCTCAAAGGGAGAAAAGGATAAAAGCAGACGCACATGGCGCGTGGAGCCGTGAGGCATCACATTAGCACACACTGGCGTCCATTTTAACTCCTGTGGTCTTGTCAGTGTTGCCTTTTTACCAGTTTGGAGCCACACAGAGTAGACCATGACTGCTATTCAGAAACACTCCATGATTGATAATGGCCTTAATTATCAGATTTACAGGATATATATATATATTTATTACATGGCTTGGTTGAATGCTTGATTCTGATTGGTCAATCGCTGAATTCAGCAGCATGTTATTTCTTGATAACAGACCGCTCCGCTAAACAGACCGCTGCCTAATCAAACCCTCTGAGCACCTGCTGGGCCCGCTGATTTACTGCCGTTTCCAACATGACAGCCATGTAACCACACAGACACTGTGACACACAATGTCATTTAGCTAAACATTGCTCTCAAAAATGTTTTTGAAAACATTTGAGCGAGAAATAGACAAAGCAGTATACCCGAAAATGGGTTATATTTGATCAACTCACTTCCTTGTTTTCCGACAGTGCTCACTGCTCCAGCCCTGCAGCTGGGCAGACGCAGCCAGCGCGAACTTATGGAATACTTTTTTTGTTGTGTTTTGTATTAATTTATGTTAGGTAGCCATGTAATAAGCGGGATAATATCTGGCTAAGTGGTCATGTGGCCTTAAGCAATTGACACTGAACCCCCAAATGCTCCCACTGAGTGCTAGTACGTGTGTATGTGTTTATTGGTGCACGCGTGCGTTCAAACTGCGAATGCAACACACATTGTAACTCACTTTGGATAAGGGAACTATAGAAATGCAGACTATATTTACTATTAGACGTTAACATGCATTGCTAAACAATTGGACCGTTACTATAACTTCATTTATTAACACTGAGATCATCATGTCCTGTGTTGCGCCGTGTCGCTGTTTGTGCTCTCAGATAACCTGTGCAATGGGAAGTTCCATAAGCACCTCCAGGACCTGTACGCTCCCTTGGTGGTGCGCTACGTGGACCTGATGGAGTCCTCCATCGCTCAGTCCATCCACCGGGGCTTCGAAAGGGAATCCTGGGAGCCGGTCAAGTGAGTGCACGTTTTCTGTCAGTTTTTTACCTTTATTTAACCTGACCTGAGATCAGATTCTAAAAATGTCTTCTACATCCCGACAGTTTTCATTCTGACCTGAGATCAGATTCTAAAAAAATTCTAAAAAAAAATCGCTCTACGATTTTTTCAAAAATAGCAGACCTACAAGAGCTCATACTACGAGCTTGTAGATCTGCTATTTTTCAATAGCTAAAGCATAACGTAATGCTAACACCAAAATGGGTTCCCGCCTAAAATGGGTTAATCAGGGAAGAACATTTGAGAGCATGCTCTCTTTTGCAAGGACGCCCTGAGTACAATCATACATACGAAAAAGGAAACGACAAACAAATAACACAATTTTACACAAGGTAAAATATAGATGAGAAATATTAAACAAGAACATCATAATGCTAATATATTGGGGCTATAAACACAGGTACAGTGTGCATCCTCGAGTAGTGCCTTAAATTACTCGTAGCGCGCCACTCGGTGGCGCACTATGAGCTTGTAGATCTGCTATTTTTCAATAGCTAAATTATAACAATGTTTAAAACACAAAAAGGGGTTCCCGCCCAGAATGGGTTAAGAAAGTCCTGGATTTTCTTCCATTTGTCTGGAGAGAAAAAGAAGAGTCACGATGGGTCACGACCATCTTTGTTTTCTACAAGCTCGCAACGCAGCGCTTTGTGAGCTGTTGTACGCGTTGTGCGCTTGTAGATCGGCGATTTTCATATGCGTCCCGGACGAACGTCTAATCTCTCTATTGGGTCTCGACCTGAAAGGTCCCTCTCACATTTCTTTACACAATGATTCATATATTCATTCGAGATTTATTTATTCTCAAACTACACCGAGCAATTAATCTCACTTCAGTGTTGTTAATGAATGCAATGCATTCAACAACATGCGTGTGTTGAAAATAAATTACAATCGAGGAATTGGGAGTGATAAAGGGCAAACATTTACAAATATAAAAGTTATAGATAAGAAGAAAAAAACTTTTCAACTTTTTTTAAATAATTACACAGAATTGTCTGACAGGACATCATTTATCAGCACACCTGGAAGGGACCACATCCTGTTTTAACCAATAATTGCATGTTTGTACTTGCTGATATCTCCCTCCCATATTTTTCTTCATGCAGCTAGTTCTCCTAGTGATAGAAAAATCATTTGCCAAATGTTCAGCTATATAGGCCCACAGAGCTGACATGCTCATTCACGGTAATTTCCCCGCAGTTAAAGAGATCTGTCAGGACAATCAAATTTTCACCACCTGAGTTGATCTATTCACTTCATTGAATTAATCTTAATTTAGCTGAGGTTACAAATTCTGTTAACTAATATTTTGCAATTGATGGCTCTTTTCGACTACAAGAACCAAGTGAACTGTGCCGTGCCATCTAACGTACGTTAGGTAGGTTCTGGATGTGTTTCCATACGCTACGGCTCAGTTTCAGATAAGGTTCTCTGGACCTAATTTGGGCCCTTCTCAGGAGGTAGCGGTAACCCTGAGTTCTGGGAACCCACAAGCTAACAGCACGTCATAAACAAACAAAGACAAATCCCATAACTTGAAAGTTACAGATGGTTTTGAGTTACCCTTCATAGTCGAAAAGAGCCATTTGTTTTAGTTCGGCGGGGCCTCTGGCCACATTGCTTCATCCAATCCGTGTGTGTTACTTTTGTCATAGTACTCTCTTTTTGCCATTTTTCTGTTTCCTCTCCACAGGAGCATATCAAGTAATCTGCAAATTGTCAACCTCCAAATGCCCAAAGTACCTGCAATTCTAGCAGTGCCAAGTGTTAACTTTCCACAAATGCCCAGCTTCTCTGCGCCCAACTGGATGTCTGCTATTTATGACTCAGAGTGTGTATTGATCTCTCAGAGCCTGAGACATGCGCTACATGTCCTTGGCATGAACATGGTACAGTACCTACTGTACTGTGATCCTAAAGTAACACCCTGGTCTGTACTGAGTAGGAACCTCTCCTTTGAGAGGTTTGTTCCAGTTGTGTAAGCAAGCATATAGGTTGTAAGTGAGTGCAAAAGTCATAATCGAGTTATGTTTAGGCATGGTAATTAAACACCACCCTGTGCGCACCCTGTTGACACTTTATACGTACATCCCACATTCCAAACGTTAAGTGAAACATTGCCTGCACTAGCAACAGGGTAAAAAGGCGTCAAAACCGTACCTTCCCTGAATTGCCACCCTGTTGTGACAGCTCAGGATTCCAACTCCCTTGCCTGGGACCTTGTGTTTAAGCAGCCAATATGGTATCTCTACCCATTTGTCAGGGTAAAAACACGATGAGGGCTGCAATTCCACTGTCACATTCCACTTTTGTAATTAATTCAGTTCCCCCGTCAAAGAGAGAATGCCGGTGGCAATGTTTTAGACCCGTTTATTTTGGAACGACGTTTCCCAAGTTCAGGTGATGTTGTTCGTGAGCCAAACTCACTCAAAGCCCAATGCAGGCACTGACGGGATGGATCTGTCACTCTTCAGGTGTTATCCCGGCTATCCTTCCTGTGCACCAATCTGAAACTAGTGTTGTTTTTGACAGCAAATTTCGATTTATATTTTGGTCATAGTCTTTTGGATAATATTAATTTAGATTTAGTCATATTTTAGTCACCTGGAATGTTTTAGTGTTTTTAGTCAAAAACATAAAATATCATAAGATTTTTGTCGACTATTAAAATCAACAGTTGTTATATAGTCGACTAAAATGTATTTTGGCAGATTATTATTAGTCAACGAAATCAACACTACCTGAAACCATGTTCATGCCAACACGACAGCATGGGGCGTGTCGCGTGTGGATAGACTAGGTATAGGCAGTTTGGTGGAAAATGGAGGGCCTTGTGACAACCATCCATTTTTCTATTTCTGCACGTGTTTTGAGTGGAAAGTTGTAAATTCATAACTCTGAAAGTATTTCGAAAATGACAAATACAAACCAAAGAAATTTCTCATGAACGGAGATCGCGATCGAAAGTTTATATTGACGTAGTAACGATCTGACATCAAATCTGTAGGCCTATGTTATGAATTTGTATCTTTCCATGCACCCTCCTTACCCTGCCCTCCCTCCAATGAGTCACTAGTAGTCTGTGAAAGGGGCAGATTGGTACTGGGGTTCGGTGATTCTGGCGTGGAGGGCCTGATGTCCCCCTGAACCAGTGACTCTCACGTTCTCAACCTATTTATTTTCAAGGACTGCCGGTTTGATATGATTTCTATCTCTTGACACCATGGTCTCTCAAGCCAGGCATTTTTTCCAAAATCTTTGAATGCTACTGGGAGTCTGTAACTATGCCTCGCAAGAGTTGTGACAGGAAGCTATTATCCGTTATTCCTATAACTATCAACTACAGATTTAGCTGGGAACCACTCAAGGACCCCTGGGGCTCCCAAGTCAACCACTCAAGGACCCCTGGGGCTCCCAAGTCCGCACATTGAGAACCAGTTCCCTGCACTGTGGCTGTAGAAGGTGGGGTAACGGTAGCTCCTATTGGGGTGTATGCGACTTGATAAGTCAATGGGGAATGGGGTACAAACTACTTAGTAAGTAATCCACCCCACACAGTATTAACCCAACTTAAGCATCTTCCACACGTGAGCGCGGCTCACAACGACAGTTTATTGAGATGAAATTAGATTAACCATCGGTTCCTTCTTATTCCCTTCTTCTTTTTTTAATAAGACATACTTTTAAGCACACTTCCTATGTCACAAAATTAGTTTAATCTCTTAGTTTGCTCCTTGAATGGCCAATTATTTATTTCTAATCTCACACAAACATTGAATTGCTGATTGCAGTGAAACAATATCCAGTTGTTGTGCATGTCCCAGAGTTTATTAAATGTCAATACAGAGCATGCATGGGCCTGTGCTTGCTTATTTACCTTGGACTGACTAACATAATAACACATTTCCAAGCCATAATTCATGGTTTAACCATAACCATAACAAGCTGAGGTCAATGAAGCTGAATGCTGTAAATCATTTAGAACAGCTGGTTCTCAAAGTGGGATCCATTAAGGACCATCAGGATAACTGAAGGTACAGGTCTGTAACTCTGAGAGTGTACAAATGGACCCCTATATAACCATTTGGTTCCAACTTCCATTTGTGAGAGTTATGGGGTTCCTTGAAATAAAATAAAAACATTCAGAACCACTGACTTCGATGTTTTTTGGTCGTTCAGAAAGTGGCTAATACTAATAATCCCTAATATTCAATCCTCAGACCTATACTCATTCCTCATTGTCTCAACCCTGATTCCTCCCTCGTTTGGGACTCTTAATATCTTCTGATGTGAATCTGACCATTGCACTCTGGCCCCTCCAGTAATGGCTCGGGGACGTCGGAGGACCTGTTCTGGAAGCTGGACGCTCTCCAAACCTTCATCCGAGACCTCCACTGGCCCGAGGAGGAGTTTGGAAAACACCTGGAGACGCGACTCAAACTGATGTCCAGTGACATGATCGAGTCCTGTGTCAAACGGTAGGATACTATACACTGATGCTGATACTCACACTGGATGTTTAAACCCATTTATAGGCCTGACCTCAAAATTAAAAAAACATCTTCTAAATCCTCCAGTTTTCTGAAATAAATATTTTCACGACTTTTCAAAAATATCAGACCTACAAGCTCGTAGAGCTTGTAGATCTGCTATTTTTCAATAGTTAAATTATGACATAATGTTTAAAACACTAAAAGGGGTTTCTCGCCAAATGAAAGCCAGTATGACACAAACACCAACTATTATATAAACATGGGAACAAAAGGGAATAAAATACAACAAATTAAGATTGTCGCGTTTCTCCAACTGAGCCGCGATGGCTCAGTTGGAGAAACACTGATAATCAGTCTGCCACGGTTGACATTTGTCCGTGTTGTATACGGACATATCGATGACCCCCTGCTGGTAATATTAACTAGAACATGACCTTTAGCTGACTTAGGTGGATATTAACTAAGTGCATTTACTTAAGTACAGTACTTAAAGGGTAAGACCACTTTTTTTGAGGTTTGGGTTGTGTAGTTACTTTGCCATGATGCAACTCCAAATGTGGACAAGAAATAAAAAATAACTGCTCCAGTGATTAGAAATTGATAATTCAAAATATGCTCCTCATTGACTTACATTGTATCTAAAACAGCTCTCAAAGTCACTCTTTTAGTATGTAAACAAACACAAACAAAGTTGATTCAGACAATATAGAGCATCACCAAAACTCATGCTGTTTTATTTTTTCATAAAAATGTTTTCTTCCTGTTGATTTTACTATTTGAAGATCTGGATCCAGATCCACGGATCCAGTCCGGGTTTTCTTCCCAATAAAATGGACAAATCAACAGGAAGAAAACATTTTTATGAAAAAATAAAACAGCATGAGTTTTGGTGATGCTCTATATTGTCTGAATCAACATTGTTTGTGTTTGTTTACGTACTAAAAGAGTGACTTTGAGAGCCGTTTTAGCTACAATGTAAGTCAATGAGGAGCAAATTTTGAATTATCAATTTCTAATCACTGGAGCAGTTATTTTTTATTTCTTGTCCACATTTGGAGTTGCATCATGGCAAAGTAACTACACAACCCAAACCTTAAAAAAAGTGGTCTTACCCTTTAAGTACAATTTCGAGGTATTTGTATTTGTTTCCAATTTCAATTACTTTTACTTCTACTCCACTACATCTCGGATGTTGTCGATTTTGATTATTATTACAAAACATAGGCTACATTAAAAACTTCAGTCCTATATAAATATATAGTATATTTCGGGCATTTGAAAACAGCTGATCTACAAGCTCACAATGTGTTACGATGCAACACACTGTGAGCTTGTAGATCTGCTATTTTCAAAAGATTGTTATACATTTGAAAGCTTTGTACTTTTGGCACTTTAATTAAAATGTTGATGCCAATTATTTATACTTTTACTCAAGTACATTTTGAATTCTGGATTTTTACTTGTAACGGAGTATTTCTATATAGAGAGTATGTGCGTGGCATCATCATCATACCCAGAAGTTATGCGAGAACGCCTACTGAGTGTCAAACTACTTTCTAGCCTTGACAAATACATCGATACAGAAAAGTCCTATCTGATTGCATTGAACGACGTTAAACAACGTTAAACTCACTTTAACCTCTATTGCAGTATTAAGCCATTATGGGGGGGGAAACCCCTTTTGGTGTTAGCATTATGTTATGCTTTAGCTATTGAAAAATAGCAGATCTACAAGCTCATAGCGCGCCACCGAGTGGCGTGCTACGAGCTTGTAGGTCTGCTATTTTTGAAGAATCGAAGAACGACTGACACAGAAACATATCTTTTTCAGAAAACTGTCAGGATGTAGAAGATATTTTTATTTCAAAATGGGTCAAATGTGAGTACTTTTTCCACCATTGCCTTTACCTGACTTATGTCCCCCTTGCGCCTTCACCCCGTCTCCTGGTCTGCAGTACGCGGCTGGCATTCGAGGCCAAGCTTCAGAAGAGTAGCCGTGCGACGGACTTCCGCGTGCCGCAGTCCATCTGTACCATGTTCAACGTCATGGTGGACGCCAAGGCTCAGTCTGCCAAGCTCTGTGCCATGGAACTGGGTCAGGAGGTAAGACACATCCTTCCACACCATGTCTGTCCGTCTGCCCCTTTCACCGGCGACGTGCGTAGTTAGTTAAGACACTTGCCTCCACAGTGACACGCTGCGCTGCCAACACAGTCACATCCCACTCCATTTAAGTCTGACGTTTTATTTCATAGTATTACATATTTGATTTATGGTATACTTTGAAGACGCTGACACAGACGGGTCATAGTTGCTATCTTCTAAATGTTAAAATACTGTGTTTTCTCCTATTGTTTCCTCAAGAGTTCTTCTGATAACTATTCGATTAGCAGTCATTTTCTTTCTTTCTTTCTTTCTTTCTTTCTTCTCTTGTTGCCTCTTGGGTCTCTTCAGTATTTCAATGTCTATATCATTATCATGTCTCCTCTATCTTTTATCTTTTTGTTGCTTCGTTTTTTTTTTTTTTTTCACTGTCTTGTGAAAGTTTGTTAGAGACTGGGTAAGTGTGGCTAACAATTCTATTGAAATCTCACCCCCTGTCCCATATGTATAATTATTGTGCATTTATTCCTCCCCTGCTCCCTGAACTGGAATTGTTTGGATTTCAGTAGCATATGTGTAGATTAGTTTGAATATATGTGGAGTAGAAGTGTGAGTTCACATATTTGCTGTCTTGAGATTGATACCAATTACCAAAGTTTAATTAATGGAATACAGCTTAGTATTTCACTTATTAAAGCTTACAACAGACTAGCCCATTAGCAAGATCTCCCAAGACTATCAATTGCGGAACGTTGAGACTGAAGCCATTTAATCAAACAGAATTAATTACTTGAAAGCATTTAAAGCAGTGGTTTTCAACCCTTTTCATATCAAGGTCTATTATTATTTATTCAGCATTTGAGCCACGGACCACCATTTGATGAGATTTAGCCTCTCAGACACAAAACTAAAGAATATTTTGTCATCGTTGGATAAAGATTTTGTCCACAATTCCATGCTGTATTGATGTTGGTACCATTAAGAGATATAACAGGCAAATGTTGATCAAAATAACAATTCTTCCACATTCTCTAATTGTGTAAACTTCTTGTAAATTAACTAATGCAGATGTTTAACAATAACTGAACTCCTGAGATCGGGGTCCATTTGGTTTCATTTTACACACAAGAGTCAAACGATCTAATAAGGGTCCATTTGGTTCCATCATTTAGCTGCATGGGGACCATCTGGAGCCCTCTCAAGGACCACTGGTTGAAAACCACTGATAGACTGTGCTTTCTTGCTAGCTGTCTGTATGTTGGCAGTCTAAGGCATGCTGCAGCAACTAGCATTTCAGCCTTTTGAGGGAATATAATTATTTCAAACTAATTTGCATTTAACCAACATGTGGTTGCCTGTTCACTTCCTAACCTCCCATTTCCTAACGTTCAAATGACATAGAAGACCCCAATACTCATTCCTGTTATCTATAGAAGACCCCAATACTCATTCCTGTTATCTATAGAAGACCCCAATACTCATTCCTGTTATCTATAGAAGACCCCAATACTCATTCCTGTTATCCATAGAAGACCCCAATACTCATTCCTGTTATCCATAGAAGACCCCAATACTCATTCCTATTATCTTATTCCTGTTATACTGTATCTAATACGAGCTTGATGCCGCTACGCATAGCCTTTGATGTCAACGCACTCACGCACGGACACACACACACACACAAAATTTACAATTTACAATTTAGGTATTTAGCAGACGCTCTTAATCCAGAGCGACTTACATTAAGCAAGAACAAAAAAGCATGGGAATACATCACATAAAAACATTTATCAAGAAACATGCGTAAGCTAAGAAAGTAACAGTGGAATATCTATATAATGTACATATAAACTATACATCTATACTACTATGCTATACATATGTACTATGACGTGCTATGACTACATACAATGCAATTATAGTGCTGTCTACATAACATGCTATAAGTCTGTATCAAATGCTATCTAAGTCTACAGAAATGCTATCTAAGGGGGTGGGGTAAGTGCTATGGGCCATGATGGAGTCTGAAAAGGTGGGTTTTCAGACTACGGCGGAAGATTGGGAGTGATGCTGCAGTTCTGACTGCAATGGGAAGTGCATTCCACAGTTTTGGAGCCAGAAGGGAGAAGAGTTTGGGACGTGTGGAGCATTGTCCCGGCGTTTTTAGTGAGGGTACTTCCAGCTTCCCTGCGTTGGCTGATCTGAGTGCGCGGGAGGGTTTGTAGGGTTCGATCATACTTGCAAGATATGGGGGAGCCATACCTTTGGTTGCTTTGAATGCCAGCATCAGAGTTTTGTATTCTGTGCGGGCAGCGACCGGGAGCCAGTGGAGGGAGCGGAGCAGGGGGGAGACATGTGAGAATTATGGCTGGTTGAAGACCAAGCGAGCTGCGGCATTTTGGATCAGCTGGAGAGGCTTAAGTGCACATGCTGGTAGGCCAGTAAGGAGGGAGTTACAATAGTCGAGTTTTGACAAGACTGTTGTCTGGATTAGGAGCTGGGCTGATTCCTGGGTGAGGAACGGTCTAATTCGTCGTATGTTATAGAGTGTGAACCTACAGGATCGAGTGACAGCTGTGATGTGAGTTTTGAACGAGAGCTGACTGTCCAGGACAACACCAAGATTCCTGGCTGTTGGGACAGACACACACACACACACACACACACACACACACACACACACACACACACACACACACACACACACATGTTGATCTAGTTTACATGAGGGTTTCAGCACCACAGTGATGGACAGCGCCATGCCAGCATGCTGTGAACCAGCACGTCACACAGAGAGAGCTTTTTCCATGTGTGTGTTATGCTGCACCAAGCCGTGCTACTCATTCGCTGAGTTGGCGGTTGCCCGGGATCGAACCCATAAACTTGTGGTCCAAAGGCAAGAGCTCTACTGATTGAGCTACCCGGACACACTGCTTGAAGCTGTCTGTAATTATTTTTAGGAACAATCCTTTGAAATTAACCATCTCGTTTTCAAGGGGGTCCGCAAATTACAAAATACACTTCATACATAAAGACATTTTTTTTTTACAGACAATTCAACCAGACAAAACAAACAAAACAAAACAAGACAAAACAAAACAAAACAATACATACGAAAACAAAACAGTACACATGGACATAACACATTGCATCATGGATCTGTTATAATGATGATTAGTGAAAACGTGAACAGGACGTGACGTCAAGATGAGAGGACACAGTTTTGAACAATTGAAAAGATGTTATTGAACGAATATGGACAGGTAGATTGTTCCAGTCAGAAGGAGCTTTAAACATAAATTATTTTTTCGCCAACTGATGTAGGTATATTAAAGTAAACCCGTGAGCAATCTCTAAGTTGATGTGAAGAAGTGCATGGTATAAGCTGTTTCAAATACTGTGGATAATTGAAGTGAATGCATTTAAAGATTAACTGCAGCCAGTGCTGCTGTCTTCTTGAGGTGGGAGATGGTGGGTTGAGATTGTCATACAAAGTACAGTGGTGGGGTGGCGGTGGGTCACGAATCTGCCCGATCGTGCATCACTACCGTATATTTGGTATATGGGCTACTAATGTATGGCAGGAATCTAAAGACTCTAACGGCTTCATAATGTATATGTTAACACAAACCTGACGGCCGGGTTCCATGGTTCCTGCTGTGTCTATGTGGACAGATTTACTGGTTCACAATGAATAACACTTTACTTACTCACTTACTCACTTACTTACTGTACTTACCTGTTTGTATTTCCAGAGACAGTACCATTCGCAGATTGACAATCTCATTGAAGAGACAGTCAAAGAGATGATAACCCTACTTGTAGCAAAGGTAAAAGATTAAAAAATAAATCCGACTCCTCTGAGATGTTTATTGAAGATTTGCATGCTTGCAGTTAAAGGGCCAATTCACCCCTTTTTCAACCAGATCTTATTTTAATGATGTTTGGGAGACAAGAAACACGTTCCTGGGTTACTTTAATGTGGATTATGTGTTTTTAGATATTTTAGTATTTCAAAGTGTCCATGGGCTCCATGATGTCATGGACACTGGTCTCACTTACTTCCTGGACTACATGTTGTCTCAGTAAGACAACCCTCCCCCTATCTACAAGGAGGAACAGTGCACCAAAGCATTATGATAATTGTAGTCCAGGAAGGAAGTGAGACCATGCAGTGTCCAGACTGGCACTTTAAAATACTAAAATATCTAAAAACACATATTACCCACATAAAAAAACCCAGGAAAGTGTTTCTTGTCTCCCAAACATCATTAAAATAAGATCTGGTTGCAAAAGGGGTGAAGTGGCCCTTTAGAAACCCCCCCTACCTTTCTATGTTAAGTATGTACTGTATTTAGTTATGTAGTTATGTATGATTCGACTTTTCAGCTCAAGTCCCAAAAGATACATGTTGGGACTTAACAAAAATACATTATGAATGAACCACTTCACCTCCTTTGATTCAATGTGTGGTTTGACCAAAGGATATCTTTGGAACTGAATTAGGACTCACGTTGAGGATGCTGCCTTTCTCATGTTGTCCACCTCTGTTCAGTTTGTTGTCATCCTAGAGAGTGTCCTGGCCAAGCTGTCCAGATACGACGAGGGCACACTGTTCTCCTCCTTCCTGTCCTTCACAGTAAGACGCTCTGTCTCTCTTTAGTGTCGTCTGTCTTTAGTGTCGTCTGTGTTCCATTCAGATTAGCTCCCTCAGCAATACGGCCTGTTAGTTATTACATAATCGCCTAATCGCAATTATTTGAGATAATTGCAATTATTATTGTTATTGTTTCCATGTTGAAAATAGCCGAAACGTTTGTCCATTTGTTTCAAATATGCAGTCTTGGTGTGTGCGACCCACTACCCTTTATTTTGATATGTTTTGAACGGGTGGCGCACCTATAGTCAGAGCGCGGTGGTCATATGAAGATAGATCTACAAGCTTGCAACACGTCACAAAAGTGACGTGTTGTAACTAGCTAAAAACACAAAAAACACAATTAAATTTGTGTTACAGTTACTTAAATTTGTAATCGCGACAGCCCTACTCGGCAGTCGGCACCAAATACAAATAGCGAGTTAATACGTGAGTGCACTTTTTACGGCTCCACATGAGGCTCTGCTGTGCCATTTCAGGTCAGCAGGATCATAGAGCAGGCTTACTCTCACTGTGTAGCTTTTGTTGTGAAAAGTGGCGCCTGCAACTGAAGACCTAACTCTTTTCTTTTTCACCCAATCTTCTCTAACTCAAGGTGAAAGCTGCCTCAAAGTACGTGGACGTACCTGTAAGTGAGAGTTACCTTTGTGTGTGTGTGTGTGTGTGTGTGTGTGTGTGTGTGTGTGTGTGTGTGTGTGTGTGTGTGTGTGTGTGTGTGTGTGTGTGTCAGTTGCTCTACCTTTGTTGGATCAGATAAAAATTTCAAGGAGCTCCATTTTGATATGCACTAGGCCACATTTGATACGATTTTTGTCTCTGGGATCCCAATTTACACTGTAGAAATGCCTCAATATTGCTGTCTGGGCTTTCAAAGTTAGATATCAAGGTGGCAAAGTTGTTTTCCTTTTTTGTCCACTCCCAAACCTGCATGGAAATATAATGTCAATGTTGATAAAATTTGCATTCATATAGAATGAAAGAAATATCAACCAACTTTTTGAGAACGAGAGCTTTGTTCAACTCCCTACTTTAACAAGCAGACAAGCAAACAATACAAGCAGTTATCGATTGATCAACAGATTATATAGCTAAATAGATCATTAACAGTTTGCGGTTTCATTTCATTGAAGAATTCAAGATGGCTATTGCAAATTTCACGAAGATTCAAGGGTATATAATCTGCAATTATTGACTAATAATCTGACAACGTGGGTTGAATATTACAATATATATTACTTAAATAATAACAAAAGCAGTGAGTGCGTTGAATTTCACTTCAAATAACACTTCAAATTATTATATTATATATATTATATTATAATAACATCGGAGTACTTTGCTGCCAACACGTTTGTCCCATCAACATCAACTTCTTATATAAATGTCGTGTCAGAGAATCTGCCATTACATGGGATACTCTGCCCAGCTGATGTTAATTGTACGCTAATTGTACACCCCCCCCCCCCCCCCCTATTCTGGGCATGTCATATTAGGTGAACATTTATAGGCAAATATTCTGCAAATATAGTAGATCTACAAGCTTGGCAGATAAGCTATTTTCTTTGAAGCGGTTTGATATAGAGGGAAAAAGGAGATGGCTAGATACAGAACAATAAAAAGACAACATGTTTCTGCCTTTATGGCCTTCTTCAGCCAGGGCATGTACGTAGAAAGACATGCCCTGAGGACCTCTATGGAGGTGATACCAAGAAGGTTACCAAGCAAGTACCATGTAGAACGTACTATGAAACAACAATGAAACAATGAAAAACATATACCAGATGAGCTTGTATGTACCAGTGAGACACGTGCCAAAAGACTGCAAAGACTACTAACAGGGGGAAAGGATATGTAAAGATGTTAAATGGGTCATGACAGTCTTCCCTTCCCTCTCAAATCCAGCAGAGTGCTAGCCTTCCAAATCCAACACCTCTGTTCGTGTTCAGTTTGCACTTGCCAAGTTTGTGTCACTTGGTTTGTGGTCAAGTGAAAATCTCTGTGACAGAAACTGACAGTTTAGTAACGCCTCTTGAAATGTTCATAATAATTGACTATCGCAATCACTCGCACCCTTTCACAATTGCGAGACATTTGCGCATGTACATTTTGTGTCCGTCAAGTTTGTATCGTGTTATATTAGCGGCAGTGCCTACCTTTTTGACATACTTTTTTCTTCCTCCATGACGTTTGCAGAAACCGGGGATGGATGTGGCAGACGGTTACGTGACCTTCGTTCGCCACTCCCAGGACATGCTGCGGGACAAGGTCAATGAGGAGGTGTACGTAGAGAGGTTATTTGATGTAAGTAAACCTAATGGCGCGTCCTCCATTCATTGTAGGGATGCTCAGCAGTGAGAGGAAGCTTATGCAGAGTCACCAAAGAGACAGTGAGATGGCGTCTTCCTTCATTTTGATCCTTGATTATTATTACAAAGTATACGTTAACCACTTCAGCCCTATAGATACATTTCGGCCATTTGAACATAGCCGATGTACAAGCTCACAGTGTGTCGCAATGCGACGCATTGTGAGCTTGTAGATCTGCTATTTTCAAAAGATTTTTATTTTTGAAAACTTGAAATGGGACATTCTGCGTATTCTACATTGCAGTATTGATACTTTCACAGGAGTAAAAAGAAATAGTACTTTTTCCACCACTGATCAGGCTTGCGAAAGACCTTGCTTACAGTCTCTGGTGTGTCTGACTATAAGCCTCACTGCTGAGCCTCCCATTGAATGAAGCCGGAGGATTGGCCCTTCCTAAAATGTGATAAAACAAGAACTGCTTGTGGGATAAGTCACATTTCTCAGCTCCCCTCACTTTGCTGCTTCTTTGAGCTCTCTAAAACCTCCGCACAGCTGCCTCGCAGGTCTCTCTTTTCACCTCGTTGTCTCGCTGCGGTCTTCCTGTTTGGACACTATGTGCTACTTTGTGTTCATGTGTCTTTTGTCCCGTCGTGTTTGTTTGGAATGTGGACGAGGCTTGAAGGAGAGATTATCTCAGGCGGCGTTCTCTGTTTGTGACTCAGCAAACAGTCGAGTTAAGAAGGAGCTCTAACTTTAAAACATGGCCCTATAGTATCACATTCCCAGCCTCTACCAGTGACACACATGCACCAACAAGGTTATGCATCCGTTTACTTTCAGGAACTGATGGTGTTAACCGTACAATTAGGGATGGTCCCGATCAGGTTTTTTTGTTCCCGATCCGATCATTTGATGAAAATTACGTGATCGGCGCCGATTTCCGATCACATGATCGGATCGGGACAACCCATACCTACAACATAAGATGTAAATGTGTTTGTTAATCTTCAGCATATAGTCCAGTAGCTGGTAGCCTATAGTAGTTCATTTAGCCTATATAATGGTTAATGGTGATTCAAACTTGTAATTACTTACAATGATATTGACTATTATGTTGAAATGGTAGCTTCTTGGTAGATAGATGGTAGGTTCTTAATGTACAGATTTTGTGTCATGCAAATCTTACCCAAAGACCAAGGAGCCCCCCCCCCCCCCCCCCAACTAACACACATTCTAATGAGGGCTTAAGAGGATAAGGACAAGCAGAGAGTAATATCCAGTGTTTCAGAGAGAGAGAGAGAGAGAGAGAGACAGCACGAACACTGTCTTAAGGAATTAATCACCGGTGTCTTGATCCAGGTCACGTAATCCTCTGAAATCGCCATGTTACCGACTGTCACTTTATTATTGCCCCTCTGCAATCCAAGCTCTCTGATTGTGTGTGTGACTGTGAGTAAGGCACTCGTGTCTCGTGTGCTTTTGGGGATGCTGTGTGTGTGTACGGTGTGTATATGCGTATGTGTGTGCACAAGTGGATGTTGACACGTCTGTCTGTCTCGCTGTCTGTCTGGCTGTGAGGCCCATGCTGCATCCGGCTGCCCTGACAGAGAGCCACAAGGGGAGGAGGTGTCCTCTCCTTTCTCTGCTGGATGTTTGTGTCTGTCACTGCATCTTGACCCACTGTTTTGCCATGATATGTCCTTCTCCTTCTCCTCGCCACCGCCATCTTCAAGCAGAGCGCTCGCTGTCTGCTGTGCTGAGCGCGCTCCGGACCGCTGCTCCTGTCTCTCCCTATCTGCTCTGCCTCTGGCGCCACTAGTGGCCCCCCCACCGAGTGTCTCTGGCTGCACTGTGGAACTCTGCTCTGATGTGCTTTTCTTCACACCCTTTCTCCTCTCTCTCTCTCTCTCTCTCTCTCTCTCTCTCTCTCTCTCACACACTCTCCCCCCTCTCTCGTCTTTATCTGTCTAAGCACTGTCACACTTCACTGCTGCTACCTGCTAGCAGCATGATTAGCAGTCGGTCGCTCACGAAGCATGGAGGCGGGGCCTGTGTTGCATGCCATTTATCTTTCTGAACAATTAACTTGGTCAAATATTTTCTCTCTCTCATTTTGCGGCTAAAGGCCAGTACATGCTCCTTTCAGACGTCAAAACTGAGGTCATTCAGAAAGCATGCTGATGGGCGATCTCAGAAAGTTTTTTTCCCCCAGAACTCGTACACCTCCAGATGTCCCGACACTCTGAACTATAGTTCGGAAAGCCTTTCTGAACCCCGACCTCGGAAAGGAGCATGAATTTGCCTTTAGTGCTCGCCACCCCCTTTCTCTCTCGAGCCTGTCTTCGTTTTTCTTTCCATTCCTTGAAATGTTTCTGGCTGGCATATTCATCATTTAACAAAAATGGAACTTATCTCGCACCTGGAGTCTGTTTTAGCATGTTGGGGAAGTAGGTGGTGAAGATTTTCCACATCAAATAATGTCCCTCTGTGAATCTCCTAGCAGGGCCGTTTCTCCTGGAAGACACACTACCACCGCTCACCTCCATGCACCCTGAGGCTGCAACGCAACCTATCATTAAACATGACAAAATCCTAATTATTATATATCAAAACAAAATGTCATTGCAAATAGTTGAGGAGCAAAAAGTACAATAACAACAATAATCACGTGAAGTTGACATGATTGGTTTACATTGTAAACCGTTGGATGTCTGAGCACATCATATTTTCATTATGTTTTGGTGACTCGCAGGAGCACAGCTGTTACGCTCGGTGACCAGATTAGGTGAAACCAGTCAAACGGGTTATAATTTGGAACTGAAGATCTGCGGTTGTATTTTGGCTGATTGTAAAAACGATTACACTTCTGTGTTACTTTGTAACAACTGAATAGAATTGAATGAACCCTGCACTGTGACTGGATATAATAAGTAGGTCATAGGTGGTGGATAAACTAAGAATAGAGCATAAATCACATAAAGTTATGTGTGCTTTGTAGCTTTGAGAGGTGACACCAGGACGCCAGCACTACGGAACATGACAGACGGCTGATATTTAGGTTTTGTTGGCAACATTTAAAATTTTGAGTTAAAGTACAAAAGTATTGGCATCAAAATGTACTTAACCCATTCTGACCTGAGATCAGATTAAAAAAAAATCTTCTACATCCTGACAGTTTTCTGAAAAAGCTATGTTTCTATTTCAGTCGTTCTTCGATAAAAAAATAAATAGCAGACCTACAAGCTCGTAAGTGGCGCGCTATGAGCTTGTAGATCTGCTATTTTAACATAACATAATGCTAACACCAAATTAAACTACCAAAAGTGAAAGTACTCTTTATGCACAATGTCACATCTTAAGTTTAAAAAAAATGTTTTAAATAGCCGATCGACAGTGAGCTTGTAGATCGGCTATTTTTAACTGCCCGAAAGGGCTGACGCTGTTGGATGTATATGTTTTGTAAAAGTATTTGATATTAGAAACACTATTACAAATACCTCAAAATTGTACACTACAAGTACAGTATTTAAGTAAAATGTATGTGGTTGCTTTCCACCACTGCTGGATTTCCAAACGTCATAAGGAATATAGCTACAACCCGACACGTTGCTTATTGCTCAAAGTAATCCCAAAGCCCAGTATAATCCCATGTGCCACAGAGGACAATTCGGTGAAGGGTTTGGCATTACAATGGAGTGACGTTTGGGTGGGACGTGGCCAGGGGGACGTGAGATACAAGGTTCATTTGCAGTTAATTGGGGCTATGACATAGATTCATTTTCTCCCTGGACCTGCGTTCTCATATCAGGCACGGTAAGGAGATTATGCCACTGATAAATGTGTCTATTGTGACACCCAGACAGCCCATATGTGAGCCAACGCTAATGTTAAACAAACAATGGCGTCTTAAGACATGAATCGCCGTCTTAGTCATGTTAATGCGCGTGACTAATACCCATGTTGTGGGATAGATTCCCTGGGTGGGAGGGGGCATGTTGGGGAAAACGTTCCACTGATAGTTGACCTGTTTCTGTACCACATCTATCTAAGACCGATGGTGTTTTAGATTGAGGTTATGAATGTATCCGGAATCACATCGAGTGGGGTCACCCTGCAGGGGTCTATTACTATACCTCTACACCATTGATTGATTGAAATATTTATTAACAGTTTGCAGAATTACAGTACATTTCAAGCACAAACTCAATACAAAGACTGTTAACTGTGAGTGGACGACCCAATTAAGCATTACACTTGTTTACAAGAGGGTCCACCGTGTTCAATTCATCAAAACATTTAGAGACGTATACAAATAGACACATCTATATAGTCAAAGAACAGAACAGGAATTCATCATAAAGGAAGCAAAAAGGGAAAAGAAACATATACAGTGAGGGGGAAAAGAGGCGGGCGGTGTGGGGGGGGGATTCAGATTTTACGGGGGCCAGTTTGGAATTGCAGACGTCCGTATTGGTGCCCTTTGAGAGCGGTTTTGAAGGAGTCTCTTCCATGAAAATTGCCAGTTTTCAAGCTCACAAAATCGGCATCTATTGCTACATTTTTGCCTGTTTTATCTGAACGCGTCCAGGATAGGGATGCTGTAGGAGCACAGGACGGGCTCTTGACTCTGTGCTTCTTTCTGCTGTCTGTTTTTCTCCTCGCCAAGTGTTATTTTTCACGAGTTTCAAATCAGATTTATTTTATGCCGTTTTAGCCACAATCCTTGACCCACAATCCAATCAAAAAAATGATCTCTTTAGCATTATCCTTTTATTTTTGTGAAAATTGTTGTCTAAGACAGGTAGCCTACAGAGTGTGTGTGTGTGTGTGTGTGTGTGTGTGTGTGGGTGTGGGTGTGTCTGCACATGTGTGTGTGTGCGCATGCACATGTGTGCGCACAATATTCAGCCAGAATGATTAATGTTACATAGAACGCTCATCCAGTGTACACAGTCAAATCCTTTGAGCTCATTTAACTCTGTGTGTAAAAAAAACTGACCTGGAATCGTTCCCAGGGTTAAATTCAAACTCATGATTTTACTATGCGTGTGCAGATGGATTTTTATGGTATGGCTGTTGTTTGTGCTTTGGAGCTGGCAGTGAAATACACAAATTAGGACAGTTGACTATTTACGACCACTGGGATTGGTTTACTTGTTTGTTACACACACACACACACACACACACACACACACACACACACACACACACACACACACACACACACACACACACAAAACCTTATCCACAACAATAACAACATTCTTTAGTATGGGGTCTGAGAGGCTAAATGTCGTCAAATGGTGGTCCGTGGCTCAAATGCTGAATAAATAATGGGCCTCGATATGAAAAGGGTTGAAAACCAATGCCCTATACCCTGCATCCACCCCCTTCGCTGGGTTCTTGAAAGACGGACCGAAGGGAGAGCGATGCGGATTAAAACAGCTGTGCTTAACGACGGACAGACATGGGAGGGGGTGGTGGTGGGGGTGGTGGTGTGGTGTGGGGGGGGGGGGGGGGGGCTTAGCAGCCCTGTGGAGATCATTGATTAAAAAAAGCCATCTCTTTAGCCTCAGACAAATCCTGCCCCGCAATGATATCCCCGCAGTGGCCTCCTGCCTGCCCCAAGATGCACCCACCACCACCACCACCACCACCAGTGCCAGCCTGAGAGCAAGGGGTGGGGGGTGGGGGGGTAGAAGAAGAGAGTGGGAGAGTGAAAGAAGGACAAAAGCAATAATGATGTTCTGTTCGGTGATTGCTGGTGGTGCCCAGCGGCGTTGGAGCTACCAACCAGCCCCTCCCATCCCCCCCCCCCCCCCCCCCCCCCCCAGGGGAGTTGGGGTTGAAGATACGTGGGATTACATGGGTCAATTATACACTTAATCTGCCTTTGCCTGGTGGGCGGATTAGGAGCGCAGCTCATTGATTGATTTGAAGTATTTCCGTTGACCTTGGGGTAGTTATCAGATTGACAAAAGCCTTCGGCGAGATTGCACTTATGTGTGACCAAAGTTAAAGCCCTTTTAATCACCGCTGCTGCTGCCGCTGCCGCCCGCGCCTCCCCGCGCCGCCAACCGGCGGTGGCGGAAAGTAACTCGCTACGTTTACTCAAGTGCCGTATACTTCAAAAGTAGGTGATAAATCAGGTCATTTTACTTTTAACATTTTTATACTTTTTTTTATACTTGTCTACTTATACAAATATATATATATAGGCAAATATTGTACTTTTTACTCCACTACTATTATATAAAAAAACGTTACTAGTTACTCTGCAGATTTAGATTATTACAAAACATACTGTTTTTTTTTATTCTTCAGCTTCGGAAATCTACAAGCAACATGTCACATTGAGACGCATTCTGAGCTATTTTCAAAAAGGCTTTTTAACCTTGTACTGTAAGTCTATTTCTTTGTACAGAATATTAGACTTTTTTTTTTTAAAGAGGCCGCTCAACAGTATTTCTACTTTGTCGTATTGCTGTTTTGTGCAAGTATAAGAGTATAAGAAGCAATCTGAGCACTTGTTCCACCACCGACGGCTACAGTATGTGGAGGAGGGTGAGAGTGCAGGGGTCATCTCTCAATGTGACCCCACACTGAGAGATTGGAGATTGATGGATTTTAAACAGTTGTTTTTCATGCTGTCGTGCTTTGGTCAAGTCAGGGCTTTACTGTGATGATGAGGAGAAGGCCATGCAGACTGATGAGAGAGAGAGAGAGAGAGAGAGAGAGAGAGAGACGCCATCATACCACTTGACTGTCCGAGACGCTTTACCACTTTGCTGTCTCAGATCATGAACCCCCTCCCCCCCCCCAACACACACACACACACACACACTGCCTTTCCATCCCTGTTACTGCTGCACCAAGTGAACAGTTTAATCAACTCTGAGCTTTGGACACACGCAAACTTAACTCTCCGCCAGACCAGAAATGTGTCAATAACAACGGCAGCGGTTGTGAAATGAGCTGTTTCTTTCTATTATATAAGTGGAGGCATTTTTAATTATTCTAACGTGGTAAAGTAGTAAAAACATGCATTGTGACTTATGAGTCAGCAGTGTACACGTATTGAAGGTAGAGATATTTCAATTCAGAGCATTATTGTTCAATTTAAAATACATTTCTTTCCAATGTTTTTTCTTTCCCCCCTCCCTTTTATTTATTTCTGTCAATTCTCGCTATCTTTAATAATATTAAAGACAAACATTATGAATCCATGACCAGACTCGTTTCGGGCCCATTCGTTCAGATTAGCTTGTAATTGTTTTGGAAAATAAAAATAACATTTAATCCTGTAGAAACACAGCATCTCAAATCCATTGCATTAATGCCTCGTCTTGTTTTATTTATTTATATACTTTTCATGCCAGACAATAATATCTTTAGGTTAAAAGTAAATCAAATCTAAAATGATTACAACAACAAATAAACATGGAAATAATAGTTGCAGTCAGGGATTTATATATATATATTATATATATATATATATATATATATATATATATATATATATATATATATATATATATATATATAATATGAATTAAAGTCCAACAGAATGAGGTGCATGACTGACTGTGTATATGACTGTTTAAAACATGCTCCGAAAAAGGTTTCACTTCTGTTTAATGAAGTCTGTAAGCAGCTTAGTGTCTTTATAATGAATGAGAGAGAGAGACAGAGACAGAGCATTCTGTTTTCTCTTGGTTTCTTCAGGGATAAATCCTCTGTCAGCGTTTGAACAGAGCTCTCTCTCCAGTTGTATCCTCAACTCTTTTCTCCTTTTCCATCTCCCCCCCCCCCTCTCTCTCTCTCTCTCTCTCTCTCTCTCTCTCTCTCTCTCTCTCTCTCTCTCTCTCTCTCTCTCTCTCTCTCTCTCTCTCTCGACTAAAAGGGAGGTATGGTGGCATGTGTTTGATTAACTTGTCCGACAAAAGTGACAGCTGCTTGCGGGTGTACTTGAATAAGTGGCCCCAGTGCCGCTTCGTCTTTGTACATCTGTCAGTGCCGGGGCAGTGGGGACCGAGGTGAAAAGAGAACAAATTGGTCGCGAAAAGCAGGCCATTCACCTTCCACATGCCCCCCTCTGCTCCTCCGCCCCGCGCTCCCATTCAGGTGCTTGGCGGGACCCTCGAGAGCTCGCTAGCTTATTCCATCTCTGCTCCCCCTGTGTAGTGCGCCCCCCCCCCCTGAGCCCAGAAGTGCTTTAGCCCCTCTTTCTCCTTCCCCTCAATCCACCTCTAAGCGGCTCTTTGTCAGCAGAATGGCTTGCTTTTCTCAGGGCCCCGGAGCCGTTGGCTCTTTTTTTTTCCTTCCTCCTCCTGTTGCTCATTGTGTGTTTACTCAATGACTCGCTGGCTGGCCATAATTCCAACTGGTTGGTTCCTCCCCCTGACACGCACGCGCGCACACGCACACACACACACACACACACACACACACACACACACACACACACACACACACACACACACAGGGCTTTATTGACACGAGAAAACATTTACAGTGCCAAAGCAAAAAGTGGAACAATACAATAAAAAACAAACAAAATGTACGTACAATTGAAAGTCAGAATCTCCAATGAATCAATTTCTATATGTACCGAGATCACTCGATGCTGAAGTGTGCATGGAATAGTAATACACACAATGATTAGTCTTTAGGGTGGTTGTGTTCCATTTGATATCCTTCTCCCCATCACAGCGGCTCACAAGTCTTGCTGCTGTGCTTGCACATTGTTGTACTTGGCCCAGCAGATGTGTCATTATCAAACGCTCGCGCCACATATTTACGATTTTTCAAAAATAGTAGACCTACAAGCTCGTAGCGCGCCACTCGGTGGCACGCTATGAGCTTGTAGATCTGCTATTTTTCAATAGCTAAATTATAACATATAACACCAAAAGGGGTTCCCGCCCCAAAATGGGTTTTTAATGAAGTCACTCCCTATCTGGGCTCTCAGAACTGACACTTGCTATAGTAGGAGGAGATGGCTCTGTTTTGTAAAAAGGCACACCCTGCATGTGAAGTGAGGAGAGCTCTTATCATCTACTGTACATCATCATCAAACATCTCATTCCGGCCAATTTGAACTTGCGTCCTCACATTCATCTTCAATGTTTGTGTTACGCAATGTTTGTGTTTACACAAACACTCAAAATTGTCCATTCATTGTCGATGTAATGTTTGTGACGTTTGTGTTTACACACTCACTAAAAGCTGGACATATAGGAGGGGCTATAGCACCCCTCAAAATGTGAAGCACACTCAGGATGAACAGCATTCTGTGCTGTTTCGGCACACGAAAACATTTTAGCCCGTGACCCAAAATAGACCCAAATAGTTGGGCCTGGGACCCAAATAGTGAAAATAGCTGATCTATAAGCTCGGTGTGAGCTTGTAGATCAGCTATTTTCACGACTTCTTAAATATTTGTTCTAATTGTATTGGAATTTCTTTGATTTCTCTTATATCCCTTCATTGAACGAAAAAAGAAAACCATAACATTTGCTTTTAATTCATGCAAAAATATAGATTTAGTGTTTTGAAAACATAACGACGAAAGAGAAATGTAGGAAACAAACAGTTAAGGGACCCATAAAAACGTGTCCACGACCCACAAATGGGTCCCGACCCACTGTTTGGGGAACCAGTGCTTGTATATAGCGTTGACCGTTCCTCAGTGGTCTGTCTTTAACAGCCGTCTGGCCAACGCTCTAAGTACGCACACTGGGCCTGTTTTGTCTGCATGGGCGGCTGTGCTCAGGCACAGCTAGTGGTCAGCCATGCCTTTGTGTGGGCCGGGGCAGCGCAAGGAACAGTTTGAAGCCCCCCGCAAAGCTCACTGAGCCCCGAAACGTCTTACTTTCAAATACTGGCCCTTTCAGAAGCTCCCTGTGCCTTTGCCCCCTATATACACCCCCTCCTCCCCCAAACCCGGCCCTATTGCGAGATGTGTAGAAGAGAGAGAGAGAGAGAGAGAGAGAGAGAGAGAGAGAGAGAGAGAGAGAGAGAGAGAGAGAGAGAGAGAGAGAGAGAGAGAGAGAGAGAGAGAGAGAGAGAGAGAGAGAGAGAGAGAGAGAGAGAGAGAGAGAGAGAGAGAGAGAGAGAGAGCATATAGGTTGGTGCTCAGAGGATGACAACATCCATGGGCGTTCGTTGGGGCATCATCAGCCCTGAGTGAAAGGCCATTGGTCGATCGGGGATCAGCTTAGTCTTGCTTTAGGTTAAGGTGACGAGGTGAGGAAGGATTTGAAGGTGTGTGTGTGTGTGTGTGTGTGTGTGTGTGTGGGGGGGGGGTGTCCCATGGTGGTTGGGATAACCTTCCAGTGTGAGTTACTATGGTAATTGAGTGTCGTCATCAATGGGCCCTCTGCACTGAGCAGGACTAGAATGGAACCAGCGTTGGGCCCCTGAAAAGCAGGAGCAGGTAGGATTAGACGGCGCCTTTGTCCTAAGCGCATAATGTCTTGTAGTCAGATTTAAAGACTTCTCAAATCTCCGGCCCCACCACCACCGCTGCGGCCCTCCCCTAAGTTGCCCCTTGGGGTTTGGTGTGTGTGTGTGTGTGTGTGTGTGTGTGTGTGTGTGTGTGTGTGTGTGTGTGTGCGCGTGTGTGTGTGTGTGCGCGTGTGTGCGCGTGTGTGCGCGTGTACGCGCGTGTGCGTGTGTGTGTGTGTGCGTGTGCGCGTGTGCGTGTGCGTGTGTGTGTGTGTGTGCGTTTGTGTGTGTGTCGGGGGGTAATTTAGTTGTCAGGGTTGGGGTGCTATAATAAAACGACTGCCACTACCCAGAAGTGCATTGGATCGTCTGTACAGTTCCTCTTTTAATGGACAGGATTGTTTCATTATGCGTTTACCTGTGTGCATACTGTGCGTGTGCGTGTGTGTGCGTGCGTGCGCGTGTGCGTGTGTGGCTCTGTATTATGGAACACAGCGGCCTTCCCTCTCCTTCACAAGGAAAGCCTGTCACTTGGCATTAGTGTCGCCGTGGCAACAATCACCATTCCATGCCTCCTGTTAATTGCAGACACAGCTGGGCCTCAGCAGGACTGCAGCACTGACGCGCACGCACGTGTATGTACGTGCGCGCACGCACGCAGTCCGCACACATTCGCACACTACCTAAACATTGCTTTAAAAAGGCCAACGTATAACAATTAAAAATGAATTAACGTTGCTGGCCTAAAAATCGATATAAAATTATATACACTTCAAAATAAATCAGTCAGATTGAAAATGGGGCGTTCGTCTTTTTATTAAAAAAATGTTTTCGACACTATTTTATATTTTATTTAGTTTTTAAATTTTTCTCATCTCGAGATTGGGGAGGGGCGACCCTGACCCAGGGTTGAGGTGGGGGGTGGGACTCCTCTCGGCTTGACCTTTCGACATGTTGGTTCCGTCAGGTGCTATACTGTGAAAGCACCTGACGAAACCACACACGCATATACACTGTGTGTGTGTGTGTGTGTGTGTGTGTGTGTGTGTGTAAGGGTGTGTGTGTGTGTGTGTGTGTTCGTGCGTGCGTGCGCAGTGGCGTGCACAGACATTTTGAGGGGCAGGTGCTCAAGTGAAAAGGGCACCCTGTGCGGCACGTGGAGCCTTAATAGTGTGTGAGGTTTAGAGATTAGACCATTAGCATGTTGATAGGACAGTTTGTCAACTGATGGCTGATGGCAAACACAAGCAGGGACACCAACCATGCATGATCTCCCTTCCCTTTCTCTGTTAAACACAGCCTACAGTATACACACACAATACGGCTCTCTCACTCATGTACGTATTCATGTTGGCAGAGCACGCACGCACCCACGAGCATACACACACACACACACACACACGCACACACACACACACACACACACACACACACACACACACACACACACACACACACACACACACACACACACACAGAGTGTGGAGCAGAGGCAGAAAGAGGCAGAGTCGCAGGTTCCTTGTAATCCCTGTGTACCCCCTGTGGAGGGCCCCTCCTCAGCTACAACATTCCTGGCTCTCGGCGGCACAAAGGCCCCTGAGCCCGGGCCCGGAGCCGCCCCACAAAAGGAGGACCTCCGTCTACAATACATTCTGTCGGCTGCCTGGTGTGTGTGTGTGTGTGTGTCTGGGTGTGGAGGGATCTACAGTATACTCAAACCATGCAGTTTACAATGCTGATCGTCCATGCATGGAAGGCGGGACAGTGAGAGTCTTGGAGACTGTGTGTAGCTTTGGGGACCGGTGTGTGCTTCTAATCTGCACAACCTATATCCATTATTGACATGTGAAGGAAGGGGCCGCAGAGGGCCGGGCTGGTGCATGGCAGCAGTGGTGCAGGAACAAACTTTACTCAAGTACTGTACTGAAGTACAATTTGTAGGTATCTGTATACTGTATTTCCAATTTACAATATTTTTTTCTTCTACTCCAGATCCAAATATTGTACTTTTACTCCACTACATATATTTGACAGCTTTAGTTACTAGTTGTCTCCACCAGGCCGAAGGCATGTGGGGAGAGTATGTTTTGCACTCCGTCCGTCCGTGTGTCCGTGTGTCCGTCCGTCCGTGTGTCCGTGTGTCCGTGAGCAGCTAATCTCGGCCACCGTTAACCCGGTCGATGCCACATTTTGCACACACACTCCCTGGATGCCAACGATGAACCTCTGCCCCAAACTTTCCAGAACGGCCTGTTATAGCGCCACCAGGAGGCCGCTTTGTGCAAAACAAGTTTTTGCACAGTACACCTACAGATTTTGTCCAAACATCACGCAAATTGGTACACAGTCTCTCTAGAGCCATTCAACGAAACCGGTCTTTCAGATTTCTCACACTCCATCCTGATTGGTTAAGATTGGCTTCCAAAGTTCACAGGAGTGCTCAGTTTCAAACAAAATGCTGCAAATCATGAACACATCGCGTGATTTCCGTGAAATTGTGCACCCACATTCCCACTAGGCCGAGGACAAAATGCCACATCAACAATTTCAACTCAGCCTCAAGGTGGCGCTATAACTGGCCGAAAAGTGTTTTTACCTCTAACTGCACGGATCTGTGGATAACTTTGTATGCCAACTCCCTAGAGGCCAAGGAAAAACCTTTGCCTGGAATTTTTCACATCTGCTCTTTATAGCGCCACCAGGAGGCCGACATATGTAAAACACATTTTCTATTATTACTCCTTCAGATTTTATCCAAATCTCACGCAAATCGGTACACATGATCTCCATAGTCATGTGATCAAGGCAGGTTTGTTTGATTTCTCATATTCCATCCTGATTGGCCACGATTGGCTCCTACAGTTTTCAGGAGTAGCCCGCTTTGTACAAATCGCCACAACTCCTCAACGCAGCGTCCGATTGCGATGAAACTGTGCACGCATATTCCCACTAGGCTGAGGAAGAAATCCTGGTGGAGACCTGTGCCCAGAAGGGCACTTTTTCTAGTTAGTTATAGGATTATTATTATAAAACATATACAGTACCCACTTCAGCCCTATACATTTCGGCCATTTGAAAATAGACGATCTACAAGCTCACAATGCGTCGCGATGCAACTCATTGCAAGCTTGTAGATCTGAGTGAAGAGGTGTGTGGACTTTGCACAGAATCATCCCGGTGCCAGCCCCCCCCCCCCCCCCCACCCTTGAGGCTTCCCGAAACATGTGAGGCTTTGGGTGTGAATGCCAGCTTCGACGTGCTCTGTGTGTGTGTGTGTGTGTGTGTGTGTGTGTGTGTGTGTGTGTGTGTGTGTGTGTGTGTGTGTGGTGAGGAGGGTGTCAGATGGGGGCAGGAGGTCGATCTGTCTTCCAGCTCTCACTCCGAGGGGGATGGGGACCTGCAGAGGTGTGTGTGTGCGTGCACATCGATAACGAAGGCCATGCATGTCATTTGTGTTTAGGTCGGGGTTCAACACCATGCAACCACACACACGCACGCGCGCGCACACACACACACACACACACACACACACACACACACACACACACACACACACACACACACACACACACACACACACACACAACCTGATTCAATCCATCCAAGACCCTTCCTTCAGATGGAACTCGTTAGAAATGTCACAGATTTGATCCCTGTCGGGTTATGGCATTATGTATTCAGAGACATATTACGCTTGTTTTGGCAGTCGGCAAGTGCTAACCCCCTGCTGATCCCTACGCAGCCTAAAAAAGAGAGCTGGGGAGTGATCGTCTGTTCCAACGGATGCTTTTGTTAGTCTCTGCCGAGAGGAACAAAGCATGAGGGGCCATCACTGTTCATTTGACAAGCTTGGCGAGCTTCACATTTAGCTTTCAAATTTCCTATTAGGGACCCTCGTGTCTTAACTCTTCCCTGAAGTATTGTCACCTTCTCGTCGGTTGAAGTTGAACTGCAGCGTTGAGACGTGACATATTCTAGGATAGCGCGACCTCGAATGAGGCCAAGTGCCCCCTGCTTCCCAGCAGTGGTGGAAAAAGCAGTCAAAGGTTTTACTTAAGTAAAAAGTACCAATACGGCAATATAGAAATACTCCGTTACAAGCAAGTATAGCACACCATGAGGGCAATCCGCTGATCGTCTGACCAGTCAGACGCTGCAACAACTTGGTGATTAAGTTAACCACCAACACAAAAGGGATGTGCCCAACGACGAGCCAACCTACAGGAGAAGAGAGGCCAACAACCGTACAGGCACACTGTCGCGTCAAGAGGCGTCAAGAAAACACCTATAGCCCAGGCGTCTCTACCTACTTTTTTAGTGGCTTTCGCCTTTATTATATATTTTTTATAGAGGGACAGACAGTAGGCTGACAGGAAATGGGGAGAGAGATGGGGGGAAGACATGCAGTAAGGCCATCGGGATCGGCAGTTGAACCCGCGGCACACTGCCAGACTGGTTTGCCAGCCAAGGTGCCTGGACCACTGAGCCACGGCCCAGCTGGCCTCTACCTGTCAACAACACAACACGCTGATGCAGGTGAACTACAGGAAGATGGGGTGAGAGGTTGGACAGCAGCAACGGGTCCAGAGATGGCTTCAGGTTCCTCTGCATTCACGTCACAGAGGACCGAGCTCGCCCCCGGAGGCCGGAGTAAGCATGTGCACCTGCCATGTGGTGGAAAAGGGCCTCGTTTGGAGTAAGCATGTGCACCTGCCATGTGGTGGAAAAGGGCCTCGTTTGGAGTAAGCATGTGCACCTGCCATGTGGTGGAAAAGGGCCTCGTTTGGAGTAAGCATGTGCACCTGCCATGTGGTGGAAAAGGGCCGTTTGGAGTAAGCATGTGCACCTGCCATGTGGTGGAAAAGGGCCGTTTGGAGTAAGCATGTGCACCTGCCATGTGGTGGAAAAGGGCCTCTTTTACCTCAGGTGACTGTATCAGCATGGGTCCCAACATATCACTACAGGCCTTCTACAGTCAAATCCCTTGCAAGTAGCTAGCTGGTCCACAATGTAGCTGCTGCTAAATGGATTAGCGGATTTGAACGTTATCAACCCATAATCACTGCCGTAGCTTACTTATCAATACCCTGCAATGGAGCCTATAATGCCGTTGTTGTCGCGTTGTCCAACTACTAACGCTAAATCTAACCCTAACCTCAGTCTTAACCGGCCACGGAAGTACACATAAAGTGAAGTAGTTGTATTGCGCCGTTTCACAATGTTTTCGCTTCGGCGGCGGTCATTTCACTTCCGTGTTTCCCAGTCGCCTTCTCGCGATAGGCTTTAGGCTCCATGTATAGGCTCCATTGCATGCCATGGTCGTGACGAGTATAACATTCAAAGTGGGTGAATGGATGCAGATGATAATACTTGCCAGGGATATATAGACAAAGAAAAGTATAGGAGTATAGAGGGAGAGAGATCAGCCAGCCACTCCATGCCTGGCCTCTCCACGGGGGGGCGGCTGTGCTTGGGACAAGATCACAGGCCTGCTGCCATGACGATGCCTTCACACTCACAGGCACACAGCGACAGAAGTCGCTGGCACCAGGTTCGCTCGCCAAGCTGATTCACCCTCACCCGCATTCACCCGCATGCTCTGTTTCACTATAGGTTCTCTCTATGAACCTAATAACGCTACGTATCCTATATTCATGGATCAATGCCTATGGCCTCTGCCATGTCAAATGAACAGTGGTGGAAGGTAACTAACTAACTACTTATATACTATGTACAATGTTGAGGTATTTGTACTTTACTTGAGTATTTCCGATTTCTTCTTACAGTAGTTTTTGTAGATTTTGAGTATTATTTATAAAAGAAAAGATGCATTAGGCACTTCAGCCCTATATATATATATATATATATTTGGCCATTTGAAAATAGTCGATCTACAAGCTCACAATGTGTCACAACGCAACGCATTGTGAGCTTGTAGATCAGCTATTTTCCACGTTTTCAATACATTTAAAAACTTGAAATGGGACATTCTGCACAATGAGTACTTTCAAGTCCATTTTGATGCCAATTCTTTTGTACTTTTACGCAAGTACATTTTGAGTATCTCTATATTGCAGTATTGACACTTTGAGCTAATGTGAGTACCTTTTTCCACCACTGCAAATGAAGCCCTTATATTTCCTCCCATCTCATACTATAGCTCGATCTCTACCCTCCTCCTGCCCTCTCCTCGTTGTGGTTACCCCTCCCTCCACCCCTGTCTTCCAGAATACCCCCCCCCCTCTCCTCTGACTGTTGAAAGTCAGTCGGCTTCTATTAGTATCAGCCTGCACTCGTCATTACGCATCAATTAGAGCGTTGGGGCCGACAGAGGAGCATCTGCACCCTCTCGGCTTAGCTTCTGTTGTAGCCGTGGAGGAGGAGGAGGTATTTGAGTTCACTGTCCCTCGCAGAGGCAGAAGTTTGGAGCGGTTTTGTCTATAGTTGCAGAAATTGGACGTTTGTGTGGTTTGACAGTACACCATGAATGTGTTGAGCCGAGGGGCCCAGAACGCAATCCTGCAGGCATACCAGTTTATTTTGGCTAAAGCACACGCGTAGCTATTGTTGTGTGGTAAAGCCCAGTGGGGGTGTAAAGCAAAGCCATCTGTCAAATAAAAAATAATAATTGTTAGGTATACCCGATGAGGGCCGGATAGGCATTGTTGCACGATTAATTCTTTTTAGGAGCAGTAAGACGGTGTTCGTAACTTCTCTTTTTCTTCATGAGCAGTGGGCATAAAAAAAAGTATGTCGGAACTGTTATGTTTGCAGTCATCTGAAAACGTACTGACAGGTCCGCTCGTTAAAATAAAAAAGGTACATTTTGCCTCCAATTTGAAATGTCATAGCAATCTGAACGCTTTATGTTTATTTCATGATCTATTTCTGAATAATTATACAACATATTAGGTTGTATCTATCTAATCTAAAATATGATGTGTGTGGGCCAATGGAACTATTTGATAGGGTCCTCTAGTCCAGTGGTTCCCAAACTGTTTAGCCTGTGACCCAACTTAGAGAAAATAGCAGAAGATCTGCCACGTTGTGCCATATTGTGAGCTTGTAGATCGGCTATTTTCACTACTTCCTAAACATGTTTTCAAAAAAATTCTTAGATTTTTCTTTTATTTATTCAAGATATTACTTATTATATTAAAATCATTTAATTTGGTATTAATTCATGAAAACTTTAGCTTTTTGGGGGAAAAATATAACAATTAATAACAAAATGTAGGAAACAAAATATTAAGGCCCCCATAAAAATGTGTCCGTGACCCACAAATGGGTTTCCGACCCACTGTTTGGGAAACGGTGCTCTTAGTCTAGGCTACACAATACCCTACAAGGGTATTCTCAAGGATTTGGGTCTGAGCTCAAGAGGTCAAAGTTATTGTGATAGAGACGGTGAAGCTAAGAAGGTCTGTGTGAATACAGACAGCTTCCTACCAACATGAACCTCTGGCCTTTTCCCTTAATAATCTACCAGGGAGCTAACGTGTCAAAATGATGTGCTGTGAGGATGTGATCCAAGAGCACCAGGCAATGAGGTCTGGGTCCTGTGGTGTTTTCTATAGCAGTAGAAATGTCCGTTGGTGTTTCTCTTTGTGTTTGCTGAAATTGGTGCACTGTGATTGCATTTCATGGGTTAAACTCTGAACCAAACTTTTATGATCTGCATCTTTTGTACAGACACATTGGGATGCATATGCAGTTCTTGCTTACTGTACTGTAAATCAATCTGGATTAAGAGCGTCTGCTAAGTGCTAAATGCCTAAATTGTATGTGTGTTTTGTTCATGTTGTATGCTTTTAAGTTGCATGTATGTGGATGCTTTCTCACTTCACTTGTACTCTCTCTCTCTCTCTCTCTCTCTCTCTCTCTCTCTCTCTCTCTCTCGGTGTGTGTGTGTGTGTGTGTGTGTGTGTGTGTGTGTGTGTGTGTGTGTGTGTGTGTGTGTGTGTGTGTGTGTGTGTGTGTGTGTGTGTGTGTGTGGTGTGTGGTGTGTGTGCGTGCGTCCGTGTGTGTTGCAGCAATGGTACACCAGCACCATGAATCTCTTAGCAACTTGGCTGACTGATCGCATGGATCTTCAGCTTCATGTTTACCAACTGAAGATCCTCATCAGGGTAGTAAAGGTGAGCGCACGTTTTACTCTTACATTTGTATTGTTTACAACTGTTATACAACTCATTTTGGTTTAGAGTTGGAGTGAGATAACTGCATCTTTTATTCCGTCATTTAAAATAATAGTATGGATAGTATTATATTAAAATAGTATTATGGATGAACTAATCCAGAACGAAGGCCCACTGTTTTTACAGAACAAGTCAACAAAATAAAGTTTCCAGTCGCCACAGAGATAACAAGCTGAATTGTCTACTAGAAATGTCTATACAGTAATAATCAAAGCGTGGTCCCCAAAGAGCTAGGAGTCGTGACCAAAGAGCTAGGAGTCGTGACCAAAGAGCTAGGAGTCGTGACCAAAGAGCTAGGAGTCGTGACCAAAGAGCTAGGAGTCGTGACCAAAGAGCTAGGAGTCGTGACCAAAGAGCTAGTAGTCGTGACCAAAGAGCTAGGAGTCGTGACCAAAGAGCTAGGAGTCGTGACCAAAGAGCTAGGAGTCGTGACCAAAGAGCTAGGAGTCGTGACCAAAGAGCAAGGAGTCGTGACCAAGGAGCTAGGAGTCGTGACCAAAGAGCTAGGAGTCGTGACCAAAGAGCTAGGAGTCGTGACCAAAGAGCTAGGAGTCGTGACCAAAGAGCAAGGAGTCGTGACCAAAGAGCAAGGAGTCGTGACCAAAGAGCTAGGAGTCGTGACCAAAGAGCTAGGAGTCGTGACCAAAGAGCTAGGAGTCGTGACCAAAGAGCTAGGAGTCGTGACCAAAGAGCAAGGAGTCGTGACCAAAGAGCTAGGAGTCGTGACCAAAGAGCTATAGGAGTCGTGACCAAAGAGCTAGGAGTAGTGACCAAAGAGCTAGGAGTCGTGACCAAAGAGCTAGGAGTCGTGACCAAAGAGCTAGGAGTCGTGACCAAAGAGCTAGGAGTAGTGACCAAAGAGCTAGGTGTCGTGACCAAAGAGCTAGGAGTCGTGACCAAAGAGCTAGGAGTCGTGACCAAAGAGCTAGGAGTCGTGACCCATTTAGTCTTGGTTGGATGTTGAAATGTGGAGCCAGGTGATAATATTGCAGTGTGATAGTGGCATGGTGTGAGTGATAAACAGATTCCCAGTTCTGTGTGTTAATCTATGCTGTAACCTGACTCAAACCACAAATAAAAGAACACTGCCAAGAACATATACTGTATGCATCATATGGGATATGGGGCAGACCTCGCATTTCCAGCATATGGGTGCAAGCTAGTGAAATCATATATCTCCCTAAAACGATGTCGAAGAGCGAATTATTGAGCGTAACAGTATTTTAGGAACAATATTCTAGGCAATTATACATTGTTGCTACTGTATGGTGCCTGACGCCCACCGCACCCACTGAAGCTCTGGGTGTGTGTGTGTGTGTGTGTGTGTGTGTGTGTGTGTGTGTGTGTGTGTGTGTGTGTGTGTGTGTGTGTGTGTGTGTGTGTGTGTGTGTGTGTGTGTGTGTGTGTGTGTGTGTGTGTGTGTGTGTGTGTGTGTGTGTGTGTGTGCCCTGAAAACTGTCTTTTAAATCACCTTCATGTCCATTGCTTTCCTTTCATCAGAAAAAGTACCGGGACTTCCGTCTGCAGGGGGTTCTGGACTCCACATTGAACAGTAAGATGTACGACACGGTGAGAAACCGACTGACCTTGGAGGAAGCCACGGCCTCCGTGAGGGAAGGGGGGATGCAGGGCATATCCATGAGAGACAGCGACGAAGAGGACGACGACCACTAAGATCAAAGATGCTATAAGGTCCCCCTTTGAACTTTATTCACACTGCCCAACTGAGCTATGCTACACCCGGCCCTGATTATGTAATTTACGAAATGGTTTGAAGGCAGGGTGTCCTAATCGTTTCGACCAGTTAGTACACTGACCGCATCATCGCGACGTCCCGGGGGTTCAGATTACACTCGGTGTCCTACTGTCTTTTCGACCCAATTGCTTTCCTGTCTGTCTCCATTGTACAGTCCAATAAAGCAGAGGTTTGACACCCACAGAGATTATGAGAATATGAATGCTTTGTCAGACGTACAGAGCTATGCTGCCTGTTGAACCACACCAACGCTCTACTCCACCTGGAAACCTTGATACTTTTCTATTGTACTTTACATATCATTCAAATACCCTTCTAGGTTAAAATTCAGATATCAATTATATGATCATCAAAGGCTATGATGCTGTGAGGTTCAACTTTGAAACGCAGTCTTCACAAGAAGTGATTCACATAGAGCACCGAAGTCTGAAGTCTTTTTTTATTTGTATTATAATCTGCATAGGGGTATTTTAGATATAAGAACAGTTTGAAAAATAAACAAATCATCCCAGCGGTTTCATTCATCAGAATCAACTGACTGCGAGAAAACGCTAATGTTACTGCTGCCGAATTAGTAAATTTTTTGCTAGAAACATACTGTAGCAAATATGAGTGACTGTATGAGTAACTGTTTGAGTGACTGTCGTAAACGATATTCTACAACAGGTCGTTAAGAGGAAGCAATCTGATTGGTTGAAACGGTTTCTAGCCGTTGATCAAACCACTACTGTTCACCACCTAATCAAAACAAAGAATTCAGCCGCTCTGTTTTCCCAGAGCGCTAGCAAACTCGGTGGCTAGGCTAGCTAGTTTCTTTGGACATTTGTGGTCGTAGTGACTACATCTGTCATTAAAAAAAAATATTTTTTCAGCGATTTTCTTTGTTTTAAGGGTAACTGTTGTAGAATTGCAATATTACACTCGAGGGTGTTGTTTAACGTGATTATTGCCACTTCAGTGATGCTTGCGGAACTCGACTTCGTCTCGTTCCTGACCGCATCCCTGTCGTGGCAATAATCACGTTAAACAACACCCTCTCGTGTAATATTGCTTAACAGAGACACCTCCCCAACAACATCGCAGAGACAGTTTGTTTATTTTTGGACCACAATTCTTATATGAGATGATTTTAAGATGACCCAATGTTATTCTGCACAGAGAAAAACATCTGCGAACCCCTTGGAACCAGGGGATGAGCGAGTGACGGCAGGACTTAGGCGCTCTATGTGAAAAATGTTCAGCAATCTTGAATATTGTCAATGGAAGTGCAATCTGTGGCACAATCAGCAAAATATTCCTGGGAGAACATATTGTTTTATATCTAGTTCTAGTTCAACATGTCTGCTAAAGATGGCAGAGCAGATGAGAGACAGTACTCTCAACTCTTGACATATCTCTAACTAAACAACCCCTTCACTCATCCTACAGTACAATTCCCCAATACCCATCCTCAAGTTGCACATCCATATAAAGGCCATTATGCTGTAGTATGGTTCAGGGTGAGAGGGTGAAAATGTTTGGTGTCTGTGTTTAGCCAATCAATGCATGTACCAACTGTTTACGTATGAAGTCACATTGTGACCAATCCAGTGCCCATATGACTAAGCACCAATTAGAACAAATGGTTACTTCAGGTCAACTTTGCGGTCCTGAAACAATTTGACCTACTAAAACTGTTCAAATATATACTTGTATGGTTATGGTAAGAGTTTCAGATTTTCTGAAATTTAAATTTTACTTAACATACCTCCTGGATGTTTCTAAGCAATATGGAGAACCATTTTATTTGCAATGTCCAGTAGTACCATGTTTATAAGTAAGGCTATAAATGTGTCTTTCTGCAAATCTAAGAACTATCCAGGTGCTTCTTTTACTGTGCAGTGAATACAGCTATGGTTCATCATTGTAAGTGGTGCGAAAATCAGAAATGTATTCATTGTATTCTCATGTGAATTGCCATACAATATGGCAATGCCAACAACTCACTGGCCAAGGTTGACATGGACACCTGCCATTTGATTAAAATCACCTTTTGTTTACGACCACAATGTCTGTGGTCGAAATACAATGCATTGCGTCGTAAGGGATCATATCTGGCTAGGTGGTCATTGTCGGGAGATAATTCACAGACAGGGAGTTTAACCGTCGGGAGGTGGTTAAACTCCCTGTCGGTGAATTATCTCCCGACAATGACCACCTAGCCAGATATTATCCCGCTTATTACATGGCTACCTAACATAAATTAATAAATTGACCCAAAACACGACAAAAAATAAGTCACGCTGGCTGCGTCTGCCCCTCTGCAGGGCTGGAGCACTGTCGGAAAAACAGACCAAGGAAGTCAGTTGATCAAATAGAATCCATTTTCGGGTACTGCTTCGTCTATTTCTCGCTCAAATGTTTTCCAAAACATTTTTGAGAGACATTGTGTGTGCATTTACATGGCTGTCATGTTGGATTGGAAACAGCAGTAAATCACCGGGGGAAGCCGCGCAGCTGGTGCTCCGAGGGTTTGATATCGGTCTGTTATAGAGCGGAGCGGTCATTATCCAGAAATAACAGACAGCTGAATTCAGCGATTGACTAATCAGAATCAAGCATTCAACCAAGCCATGTAATAAATATTTGTAAAGGGTTTGCATATCTCATTCACAAGGGGCTGAAATAAACAATTTACAGTATTTGAACTGGCTTTATTGGCTTAAAGACCATCTTTAATAATACAACATACAACACAGGGTAGGTACCCTCACAAAAAACATGCAGTAATCCTGGTCACTAAACTGCCTCCCCCTGGCCAGCCGGGGCGCCTGATGGAGGGGAAAGGAACTGGTTGGAATAACGTGTTCCTTCCACGCGCCACGTCCAACCAGGGAAACTCCCCCTGTCAGGTGTAAAGTAGCAACTTGGACACTGAAGGAAGCATGAGTTCAAGTCCGTTGCTCTCCCCTTGTCCCCCATATATGGGGACTAGGTTGGTGGAGGGTGTGTAGAGCCCAGGATCACATTAGATGATTGACACAGGGGTGAAAAATGGGTTACAAAATCGTGGGATAAAAATAATACAACATTTTTGCCATTTTAAACCCCATTTCAAGAATTGTGCCTGTAGATTCAGTCAACGGTCCCCTCCCTCTCTTAAATGCTCCCAGCCACTTTGGATGGTAGTGAAACAAATTATGACGGTCCAAATGATCAACCAAATATGACACATGTCGGCAAAAATAGTAAAACATTGAGTGAACATTTACAAGCTCACACCACGTTGCATTGTGAACTTGTAGATCAGCTATGTTCAGCGAAGAGATGTTGGTGTAGAGGGAACAAAAGGGGGGACCAATGCTACCGTGGGGGAGCCCCAGGCAATATAGGGTTTAAATGGTTAAACTAAAGATGGAGGTGTATTGTTCAATGTGCACGCCCTTTACAAATAAAGTGATACCATGTTGCTCATCCAAGGGTGAGTATTGAACTCCCTGAAGTTAAAATAATCACTGAATTGTATGTGTTGAAATATGCGCTAAACTGCCTATAGTCTCTCTTCATTTTTCACTGTTTGTTGTTATTTTTATTTTATTTTTTCTTTCTGTTCTCAATACTCCTTTAAATCCCTTCTCCCTATCTAGATGAAAATCGCAACTATTTTTTATAGGTTATATTCATCAGTGCAATATATGCTATACACAACTAGTTTGATTATTTTATCTCACTTATGTAGGCTACTTAGATTCTTTTTTTTTAAACATCGAAAATATTTTTAAATCATGTTTTATTAGTTATGTCCATAGCATTTAAATAACAGTTGATTTGTTTACAAAAAAGACACTCTTTTATGTGCCCTCTATTTCATTCCAGGACGTGTGGTGTGGTGTTTTTCTTTTTCACATTTTTTATAAAGGGAAGTGAAGACATGCCTGTCTTTTCCCCCTCTGCCAACTGTTGTTTTATATACTGTATTCCTAGAGTTGTACCTGTTACCATGTGCGCGAGTACTGCATGTCCCAGGTATCCACTGGCCAAAGTGTTTTGTTCCCTATGTGTACATTTACTGGTGGATTTATCATGCTTCTGCCTCTTAGGAGAAACCACTAGGGGCCCAGAAGAAATAAAGGTGAATGACAAATGTGGAAAGCAATTATATTCCTTGTTTTTTTTTGTGTGTGTGTGTGTGTGTGTGTGTGTGTGTGTCCGTCCACAGCACAAATGGCAAGATCAGGTCAGGCAGTATGTTTAAGTATTTTTAAATTAATATAATGCAAATGGTGCTTGTGTAGCCTACTCCATACCGGAGTGCATGTACCTACGTATACGACCATGTCCTATATCATAGGATCCTATATGTTCTGATGTTCATAATATAGGTTTTTAATGTTTAATGTCTATTATTATCATAGGCTTTCTTATCATAAGCTAGAAGCAAATACTGTGCCATCACCTTCCTCTTATGACCTATACCAAAATGCTTGCCACTCCCCCCCCCCCCCCCCCCCCCCCCGCCCCTTTTATATCCCATGTTCTTCACCCTTTTTCAGCACCACTGTTACGTCCATAAGATGTGACTTGAGTTTAAATACTTATATCATTGAGTCAGGCAAACATTGGCAGTGGTGCACAGATGGCTAACTGATCAAGTGGACAGGGATGTTCCGTAGCCAGACTGCAAAATAAAATACATATTCTAATCCTACCCCCATTCTCCTCCAGATCTCCTAAGAAAGAGTCTGAGATTAATGCCTTGGATTAAGGCTTCACATCATCTTGAGACTTTATATTACAGCCCAGAAGGATCAGAAGATCAAATCAAGAACGGCTGGAACCAAACGGAGAGGTCAAGATATAACTAACGGGAAGAGGATTAGATATTATGTAGACATAAATTAAAAGAAGATATAGCTTTTAATTATTCTGTAGAAGGAGGAAAAACAAATCCTTAGGCTGCAAGTCAGGAGAATAATAAGACTTGTGATGGCCTTAAATGGGGTAGCCCAATAATAATAACAATAAATATAGCTGCAAGCAGCGATAAGGCGGGACCAAGCAGGAAGGCAATAAGCAATAAGAACAATATGCACAACAATAAGCCATAGAAACATGGAAGACTGAACTTGACAAAAAGAAGACCATGTAATTGTGACAGGGTTGGTTTTAATTGCAGGGGGGGGGGGCATGGTTCTTGAAAAATCATACTCTGAGTTGGCTGTGCCCGGATTTGAACCCATGAACGTTCCAAAGGCAAGAGCCCTACCTACTGAGCTATCAGGACACAATCTGTGTTATAGTTAACAGCAAAATCGTGTTTTTGATGACAATTATGTGTGTCCTGGTTTTGGGTGTGTTCGCTGTTCATGTGTTCATGTACAAACTTCTCTTCAACTGGGATTTCAGATAATGGTCCATAGATTGTTTGTAGATCGTTTCACGCAAATTGCTCCAAAATCCAGGCAGAAAATCAGGTATGAGCATTTTTCAAACTGCTCAAAATGGCAGAATATCTGAGGGTGAAGCTTACTGGTCAAAGTGACAGATGTGTTCCCCATGAGGCAAGGAACATGTGGAAACAAGTGCCATGACTTTTGGCCAAACGAGGCACGAGTCATGCCTGTTCAAAGGTTTCATTTAAAATAAATGGTCAATTGGAGTAAGACTGGTTTCAGTGCTATTTGGCATGACCCTCTACAATACTGTAACGTTTCATACGCATATGACGCTGCATGTACTGTATGTATTAGGGGCAGAAGAAGGATTTTCACAAAACAGCAAATTTCATTGTCTCATAAAAACGTAATTTTTTCACTTAAAATAAATGTACTTCCGATTCTTTTGTCCGTATGGGTCCAAAGTTCATTTGTAGAAGTTGTCATGCATTTTGATCAAAGATCCCTATGAGTGGTCAAAGTTTGCATTTTCAATTGAGTGCTATAGCGCCACCCTTTGGCCAATGGTCGTGGGCTTCGCATCATCACCCTTTGGCATGGCCCTACGGCAGACCTTTTCCCTTCAGGACTGCTTGGTCCCTTAATAACAGAGAGTGCCCTTGTTTCTATATATACTTCATATTAATTTCAATCTTAGGGGGAGAAAAGGAAATGTAGGCCTATACGACACATTGACAAGTAGCTAAACACCGGTTTCCCATGATAAATGTAGCTATAGAGGATGTGGGAAAGAAAGAAGTGAGGCTTCCCACTGTGGTAATGTGCTCTATGAAGAGCACTCACCCTGACCTAATTGTCTCAACTGAGGTCCTTCGCTTCACGCCCTGCCTGCTGCTGAATATATAATAATCAGCAGCATTATCACAGAATACCCCATTTGTAACTTCCAATCCGCCGTGTCGGTGAGCCGCCTCGGAATATTATGTATTTAATGTCCCGAGAAATGTGGGCGCGGTGGGGCTGTTTTGAGTGAGAGGGAACAAGCGAGCCGGGATGAATGGTCCCAGAGATTTATGCTGGCACGATCTGAGCTCCTTTGGTGTTTATAAGCTCCAATCAGCTAGAGGAAATGGGAAATGATAACGGTATCCAAATAAAACAGCATTTCCATTTTGACCACCGTGGTGACAACATGGCCACTGATCTGCTGGCGCGTCGCTGTAGCGGGGAGTCCTGCAGTGACAAGACGTTCTGACACATCAATTCCATCAGGCCATCTCTCACTGACATGTGTGCACTTAATGGAAAATATGAACACAAACGCATGAATCAACCCAAAAGGTGTAAACGCAAGCTGCCAAAATATATTGGCCTGTGCTTTGTTTTGAATAAGCAATTCATTATTCCGCATCCGAGGCGCGTGGTCGGCATAGGACTATACAAAACAACTTATTTTGACACTGTTTTGTTGCTTTGCGTGCCAGAGATGTCAGAATTATGCCTGCCATTTGTGAGGGCAGGTAGATATCAGATCTGTTTAATAAAGACGGACAATAAAGCCTCTTATGTTTTGCTGCCCCACCAAACCTTATCTCAGCCTTAAGAAGGGAACAACAAGCTCACTGATTAATTTTAGATCTTTTTTCCACGAAAAGAGTAGCTTACAGTTGCAATCTCACTCTCAATAATGCAATCTCATTCCATGTTCAGACTCAGGCAGATTTTATTGTACCGTGTCCCGGTTCGCACTTGAAGCCCATAGGCATATAGTGGATCGACCATATCATCGTCAAACCCTGGGACTGGGTTATTATGTTGTTATGAGGTGGATGTCAGGAGTTAATCCTTCACCTAGAGCAGTGCATCTCAATCTTCTTAATTGCATGCAGGACCCCCAGTTTGTTATGAATTATAGGCCACGGATCCCCATGTTATTTTTATTTTAACTCTGGAAGTGTACAGGTATCAGGGTCCATTTAGTTACATTTTGTAGACCCATAGGTGTCCTTTTTGGTTTCTAACTATGAGTCAGTTGGCTGCAGGGACCCCCTGGAACACCTCAATGACCCCTGTCTGTTCCCGGACCTCACGTTGAGAACCAGTGGCCTATACCCCTAACCCTAATGCCCCTTTTATACTGGCAGCCAAATCCAGCCTGAATCAGGTCCGTGCCATATCCAGATTGGAAGCCGATTAGTTTAAACCAGTAAGACGCCTGAGGGCGAGAAGCGACGCATCCACACGCATCCGCCTGGGTGACAGCAGACTATAGGCGAACGCTGGCGCTTTGGAATTGGGGGTCAGATCAACATATCCGCCTGGGTGACAGCAGACTGCTGGGCGAGTGCTAGCGCTTTTGCATGGGGGGTCAGATCAACATATGGAATTAATTCTGTACTGGCCATATATGGAGCGTGTCTTGAGTGTACAGGGATTGATGAGGTCAGATCAACATATGGAATGTCAGAACAGGTCAGCTCCATATATGGAGATAAGGGTGGCAACGGGGGAAGTATCTTGAGTGTACAGGGTTTGATGAGGGCCCAGGTAGGGCCGGGCCTTAATTTTCGGGCCATGTGACACCTCTGCCCCTCCCCTCTGTGACTCACCTTTCTCCATTACCTTGATTACGCTGAGGTGACTCACCTGCTGGTTCACCTGAGTCCAGGGGTGGAAAAAGTGCTCACATTTAATAGGTAAAAGTATCAATACTGCAATGTCGAAATACTGTTACGACTCGTAAAAGTGTTGTGCCACGTACGCTTCCTGACGTTCCTAGTCGATCCCCTGCACAACATCAGAGGGCAAGGGTCGGGCATCTCTCTGAGACAGCAGACAGCTCAGGTGTGGCTGGTCTCAATCAGCCCACCTGCTCCACATTCACCATCAACAGAAGCTGCCATAAGCTGCTGAGCAGAGAACGGGTGCCCGACGCTTGGACATTTGTTGACAACTGTGGTTAGTGTAGGCTAATCGGCAGTAGCCTAACTTCTTCCCTGTGTTTCATTCTTGGCTGCTGTTGCTGCTGTGACACCTGAATCTTTGCATAATACAATAAATGCACCACGTAACTTGAGAACCGTTTGCCCCACCGACTTCAAATTCGACACACGTTTCACACGACCACAGGGTGTGCAGTGCCCGGCCTTGAGGCGGTTGGATACACGGTTGACGGTTGTCCAGAATCACCAACAAAAGGCTCTGGGTCAGGCTCTGCCAGTGGACCTAATGAGCCTAAGTTCGCATTCTCACCTCTTGAAACTTCGGTAGACTCGGTGCAATCGGGAGGTGAAATTGCATTCTTGCATTTTTTATTTGCTGCGTTTGCGTTCACATTGCACTGTCAACGGTGGCAGGGAACTGCATGCGTGCGTGTGTGCATGTGTGTGTGCGTGCTGCTCTTTTGCATGGGCACATGGATGCACAGAATCCATTACAATATGTACTCCCATTGATGATCCGATTATCATATACAATTATTATGCATATGCCATGTTAGCTACAGTTACATAGATCATGCTGAGATACATTTTGATGAAGAAAGTCCACACTCCTCACACAGTGACAGCGCTCCGTGTTTACGCACAAACAGACATGCCTAATTATAACGCCACCATGGCCCGCCAAAATAAACGTCTAAATCACCTAGATTTTGTCGACTAAAATCATATGATTAGTCAAAACTAAAAATAGACTAAAACTAAAACATTTCAGGTGACTAAAATGTAACTGAAATTAAGTAGAAGTATATTAAAAAAGACTATTACTATCTATGACTAAAACTAATACAATTTCCTTTCTCCAAGGAGATGATTGTAGGTTGTTGCTATATCTCTTCTCTACCATGCATGTCTCCAAGGAGATGATTGTAAGTTGTAGGTTGTTGGTACTCTTTTACCATCTCCATATACAGTACGTACCATCCCATGAAGTCGTCCTTCATGTCTTTGTCCAGAACCTCCAACTGAAGCTCCTGACCGGGAAGGTCTGTCAGAACCATCTGGACCACAGACAGGCAGAAGCCAGACAGGCAGGCAGGCGGACGGACGGACGGACGGACGGACGGACGGACGGACATTTCATACGCACCAGAATTCGAATGAGCCTTCACACCTGCCAAACAAAGTGCACTTTCCGACAGTACACATCAGGATTTGTTTTCATCGCAGTAAAAGTTCCTGGTGTGAAGGCGACCCAAGTCCCCTTTTTGTCCCTTCTTCGTCAACACATATAACGCATATTGCATATGGGGTATGCATTCCAGATTTTCATTGTTCCCAACTGTGTGGATTCAATTATGTTAAGTGGCTTCTGCATCAGTGATATAACTTAATTAACATAACATAATTAATTTGAATCAGCTGTGTGGACGGAGATCTTGTAGAGTTGTGGGCTATTGTGACCCTTTTTTTATTTATTTTGCGTTGTGTCCCCATATTATTGTTATGTTGACTAGACTGACACAGATGACTCACTTTGAATTGAATTGACTAACAGGAACTGATGCCCATAATTCACACCCCTTTTCCCCAGTAAGCTTCCTGGAAACTGGTGTCTGTCTGTGTGCATAATATGCTCTTTTCTGGTTTAAAGTCTGTTGTGCTTGTGCTCTTTTGGTTTGATTGTAAGAGTTTTTGGTTTCTAACTATAAGAAAGTAAGTAAGTTAGATGGGGGACCTGAATCATGATATATCATGATGACCATGGCTTTGGTGTCCATTGTGTTTTTCAGTTTCAGAGAAATGAAATAACAAATCCTTCCACGCGTTTTGTCCCATTCAGAGACACATCATGGGCTGTCAGGTGGCCTCTACATCTTGAGCTCTTTGTCTCTGGGCTGGTGCCCCATTCAACTGTACCAGCACCCCGGTAAAGGTATCAAAGGGCCATGAGCCAGTTCCACTAACTATAGAGACGTGCACTTGGAGAAGGGGGTCAGGAAAATAGATGTAAGCAAGAATGTTTGGGGGGCATGAAAATGAGTAAAAGTAGACCAGGAGATGAATGAATGAGAGAGAGAGAGAGAGAGAGGGGGGGGGGGGGGGGGGGCTTAAAGGAGTGAGAGACAAAAATGTGCACCAAAAGACTGCTGGGTTGAATTGCTCAAGTGGGTACTCTATGGAATTGGGTATGAATGGTGTGAGCAGTGCAGTTGTGCTGGGGCTTGTGTGGGATGTGGGGGCCATGCTGCGGCGCAGTTGTGATGTGTTGGGGCCAGTGTGAGGCCAGGCCCTCTGGTGGTGTGATGTGTGGAGGGCAGGTCCTTCTGGGTGATTCAAATTTCCACATTGAAGCACTCCTGTGTTTAAAGAACTCACTTTATGGTAAGAAAATTGTGACATTTCATGATATGCCACATAAAAACCAAACAATTCAATTAAATAATTTATTTTATTTTGCATTTTTGTTATACAGTGTGATACTCATTTTGAAACCAACTTAAATAACATAGTATCTGTTGACAAGCAAATATAGTGTATGTGAACAAGTAAACATACATATCTGGACAGCAAGAGTTCTCCTTTGTAGGCATCACAGTGTAAATAGTGGACCATGATGAAGAGCTGCGGCCGAAACGCAAATTGGTCATCTGCCATCATTTTCTATGGAACAAAAATATGTTCTATTTAGCCTTGGACCTTCTTTAAGTTCACCGCCTTATATATTTCTCCACTGTGATGTCTACAAATAAAATTAACTTTTATTTTTGATCCAAAGCGCTTTTACATAGATTGTGCATTTAATACATGCACCCATTCACGCACCAATGGTGGCGGCGTGGCGTAATTTGCGTAAACCATGCAAGGCACCAACCTGCACATTGGGAGCAATTAGGGGTTCAGAGTCTTGCTCAAGGACACTTCGACACTTACTCTGAGGGAGCTCGGGATGGAACTGACTGCTCTATCGGCCACTGCTGCCCCAGGGACAGAAGTCTTGTGGGTGCATGGCCCTTGGTCACTTCAGTTTCCTCTGTGATGAGCTTGCAGTGATGGGAAGACCTTCACTGTGAGAATCTGAGCTCTTCCACCTGCATGGCAGATGCAGGGAAAGAGGGAAAACAGTTGTGTGTCGTCTGTGTAGCAGTAATAGAAGGACTTGTGAACAGAGATGACAGGGCCAAGCTATCTAGAGGGACAAAAGGAGTGGGACTCCAGTCAAGAGGGTAGTGGGTGATGAGAGCAAACCTCTCCAAGAAACCTGGTGGGTCTGAGCGGTCAGGTAGGATGAGAACCACTTGAATGCAGTCCTTGCTGTAAATTTAGGTCAAGAAGGATAAGGACTGAGGAGTGGGAGGCAGCTTGAGTGGCATGCTTGCCTCTGTGACTGCAAAGAGCTAGTAGAGGGGTATACTTTTATAGTATATAGTATATACAGTAGGTATAGACATACAGTATGTTTTCCACATGCTGGCAGTGGTGGAGATACAGAACATGACTGGGCCTAGAAAAATCTGAATTGACCTTTTTAAGCTGAGATAGGCCAGTGAGTGGATGATGCCAATATGACAGTTATTTTCACTGTCAATTTGGTTGATTTCTGTGAGAGCCTCCAGAGAAAGCCCATTTTCCATATCGGGTAATATGCAAACGCCCTGACACATACTGTACATGCAAGCAGCACTTCCATATTCGCTAATGGAACCACCTGTAACAACCTGCAGTGACTTGATCGCAAGCTAGTCTCTACTGACAAACTATAATGCTATAACTATAATAACTATTGAACCGTATAGGTTATGAATATAAAAATGTATCTGATGATGCAACTCTCCACAGCCTACTAGATTTTCCACAATTTGGCATGGTCTTTAAAACACACTTTTTCCTATTCCTATTCTTGAAACTGAATAAATCATTAACTTGTGGTTCGAAACGGTCAAGGTCAAAATGTCCCATTTGGTCATATCTCTAAAACAGAGAGACCAGTTGTGTAGTCTCAACATGTTATGGCATACACTGTATGCTCATAATACTTTTCTGTATGCCATTATACAAAATGAGTAATAATGATATTAATAGCTCAGATGAGCAATGAATAATGTCCAATTGTCCACTGCAACATTTATTACTTATTTTAGCTGGTAATTAATTAACAAAATTAACAAAATAAGTCTCACAGGGTGGGATTCTAAAACTTTCAGGTTTTGTGGCCCGCGTAATCCTATTGCTATTTTGCCTGCTGATAAATTTACAGTACATATAATGTAATGGTGCTAAATTATAAATCGCACCTAGTTACCACCTTGCTGGGAAGATGGACGCAGTCTGCATATGGCCAATTCTGGGGTGAACATTTGGCGAAAATAGCAGATCTACAGGTGCATGCTGTGAGCCCCATGCAGCTTCTATATCTGTCAGGATCTGCCTTCTCTGTGTTGTGTATGTTGTTCTTGATTCTTATTTTGAAGTGATGCTTTTGTGTTTCCTGTCCTCCTTTGTAGTAGTTTCCTGCCTTGTCTCACCTTCCCTGATCTTTGGTTCTTTGTTTCACCTGTGTCTTGTTTTCCCCAGCCAATCCTTGTGTTGATTTGATTTGAGTTCACCTGTGTCCTGTTCATCGTGTGCCTATTTAAGCCCTGTGTTTGGTTGTGTTTCCTGTTGGATTATTGTCTTGTATCCTGAGTTTCAAAGTCTGTTCCTTTGATAGTGTTGCTCTCCTGCAAACCTCTGTCTATTAAACTTCCACTTCAAGATTCTGACTTCCTCGCATTTGGGTCCTACTTGTAAACCACCTCCTGACAATATCGACTATTTACATCAAAGAATTGGAGTAGATGGGGGGGGGGGGGGGGGGAGGGAACCTATAGCTAATATTTTGATACTAACTGTAACACTGTTAACTAATACTGATGTGGGCACCGGAAAGGGTTTAAAATTGTAGCGAAGGGAACCGAGATTATGCCATTCCTGGGTTGGTGTCAAAATAAAACTCAAGGTTGAGGCCCTGCTGTGAACATATGGAGTGAAAGCATGATACAGTAGGTTGCATTGGCAAGATCGAACAACCACGTTCTAGTAGTCACACATTCCCATTTAATTTCCCCAGGGTTAACGTCAGTGAAAGTTGTCACCACAGAAGGAAAGTGTGAGGACAACTGTCTGTGAATTCCTGTACTGAATGCGATGAGGCACACTATCGATTCAGGACATAATTTTGCTGCAGCCTTGCAGGGAATTCCTGCCTCCCTCCATTATAACCAACTAACGTTTAAAGTGACAGTATTGATAGTGATAAGAAATAATATGATTCAGATTCTGATTCATTTTCTGAGGGGCAACAGCCCCTCAAAAGTGGCGTCAACGTCATGTGACATGCAAGTCTATGGACTTTTAATGTTTGTCTTATTCAGGCTCCCTCCAAAATCAGCAAGAATCAATTAGGAACCAAAATCGCAGAAATCAACACGTACCCCCCAAAACATCAGCATGGCCCCCTGTGACGTCATGTGGCAGCCAAGTCTATGGACGTTTTATGTTTGCACCCCGTGACGTACAAAAGCAAGGCGCCTCTCACTTCACACAAGTCTGATATGTTATTGTCCTCATGGAAACGTGTTTTCACGACTCAAAACGGGGTATAACCATTAACCAAAACCTAAAACATCACAACAACATTTACAATTTACGCTGAGGGCACAAAACTTCTCCCGTCTTTGAGAACGGAGGTCCCCAACAAAATGTGTGAAAATGTGTATAGCATCACAATGAGTTTAACCACTTTAAACATAATTATGGCAGGTGTGCTATAGGGAAAGACTGTATAGGCTAAACTCCACAGGTGAATTATAAAAGACTTCATGACAAGCTGCAGAGATGCATAGCTTATTATGCCATCAATATTCTGATACAATATTCTATACTTTTACTATATTGTGAAAATAGATTAACCAGTGAAGCTACTTAACTCAATGTTGACATTATGTCACCATGTATGTCCATTCCTCATTTCTGTCAGAAATTCCAAGGATGCTTGGAGTCCAAGCTTTGGATGCTCACATTTTCAGTCCACTGGCTGAACGATGGCTCTTAAGGACATTCTTAACAGAGCCACCAGAAGATGCTGCCAACAGGACTAAGTATATGCTGTGAAGTACTTTGGATAAGGCTAAAATAAAACCGAAAGGGTTGTAAGGATCTGGGGCTCATAGAAAGAATGTTCACCCAAAGGTGTCACTTTATTTATATTTTAATATTTGGTATACAAAGATAGTATTGTAAAACTATAGGCAACCAAAACAGTATAATAAACAAGGCAAAGTGATGCATCTTTAGGCAAATATTTGCTGCACACAAATTACTCATGCATGCACCCTCATGCAAGCTATACTGTGTATACTTTACTACTTTGGTGTCGCTACAGACAAGGCAGCATCAGACGACTCACAGTATAGCCTATAGACCTAGAATGACTGCATGAGGCTGCTGCTGAGAACTCCTGTAGCCTGGCATGGCCAGACTAATATATAGACAATCTCCTCAGAGATTTTTTTAATAAAAGAAAAAAAATAATAATAAAAAACTGGAATGCTCACGCATACCTGCAGGAGACATTCATCTATTCAATGATGCAGCTAATTGCTGTTATAGCAGCACTGAATGGAGGGGAAGGATCCCACCCAGCAATAGATCAATGTTTATTGTGTAGATGAGGCAATAATTGTGCCTGAATACACTCAAATTAGAGTACCCTCATTTACATACGTGTGGCATTAGAACAATGGGTATTTAATCCTGCATCTGCACTGACCAGCAGGTGTAGCCAGGTATACAGACAGCCTCCAGCATACCCCTTTAGAATAAAATGGCATGGTATATTATATATATATATATATATATATATATATATATATAACCTAAAGCATATAGCTATTGTATAATGTAGAATAGACTAGAATAGTTTTGCATATAGGCTATATCTGATGCAATGAACATAGTGATGACAAATTATGCATATATTATTTAGTTTACATTCCCAGGTATTTTAAGACAAATAAGTCGATTTTGTCTATAAGTTCGTTTCGATATATATATATATATATATATATATATATATATATATATATACCATTTCATTTCCCTTATATAATCAGTTACTAAATCGCCTGAAAAGCAGTGCAAACACATGAATCAACACCGTCCCATGTGAAAAATAGTTGAGAGGGTGACTGGTCATTGTAGCAAGCACAAAACTGTGGATTCCAGCAAACCTTTATGCTATTTAAAAAAGGGGGTTCTTTTCATTTGTCGGCAGAGCCTACCTCTGGCCAGGCTAAGTCTTTTCTTTTTACCCCTTTAATCCGTCCTTCTATTTCAGAAACACACAAAACCAGGTTCACGCAGTGCTTTAGTGGCTAAAAGTGAAAGAGCTTGTTTTTTCTGTGCTGAGCCGAGCCTTGAATCGCTCTGGAAAATTGGTTCTTGTGAATAGGCGAAGGAGGAACAACGTTTAATAGGATCCAAGGGAGGTTCTGCTCTCACAATCTGCTCTTAAACAGGTGGAAATTGGACGCTCTCGATTATACAAATAGTAAGTATAAGCCAGCATGGAAAAGCTATCCCATCTCCGAGGATTAGGAACTTTCAATAAAAAATGAGACTTGTCAAAAGCAAAAGGCCCCAAGAACATTGTTATGTGAGCCAATACAAAACCTGTAAAAAAAGGATCGAAAGTGCAAAAAAAATGCTAAATGCTAAATGGCAGCTCAAATTAAGAATGGGGGTTGAAAAGACATGTGATGTTTTCAACCAACTAAAAATCTAAAAACATTGCACTTCAGTTCTAATTGAGCGTAACAAATAATTCGTAGAAGTATAGTATGGTAATTTAGCCAATAATAATAATAATAATAACTTGGCATATACAATCGTATAGTCGGCCTATATAACAAAAACTGAAATTGTATGGTACCTAAATTGCCACGAATTAGACTATATAGGGTACTATAGGGTATTTCTATTTTGGGATTTGGCCATCAGATTATTGCAGCAACAACCACACCACTCCGGTGTATATATATATATATATATATATATATATATATATATATATATATATATATATATATATATATATATAACTAACTAAGGACCAACACGAGCATGCACGCATGCATGGGAACTCTGATGATCTCGTTCACCCAATGTTAAAGAGTTTTAGTCCTCTGATGTCAGGAGACAGTGATCTGGCGCTGATGAGGGCGGTCGCTACCAAAATGTGACAGCGAGCAGTCAACGCTGCTATCTTCCAATCCATCTGTCGCCGCTAAAAGGTAAACTCCAACACTGACTGAGTCTCTCGCTGTAAACTTTTCCAATCCACATTATTCGGGGACCAGTGCGCTGAATAAGAAAATGTTTTTGTCCTGTTTATCCCCCCCCCCTCCTCAGCCATCCTTCCTTCCTAACGAGCTCTGAAATGTCCTGTTAATTTTGTGTGTACTAGTTAATGAGCATTAATCTGGTACCCCCTGGATGCTATTGTTGCGGAGGATGGTCATTTGAATGCAAATGAGTGACACTGTGATAGCAAGGTGCTTATTAAACCGATGTTTCTGTCCTTGTGTTTTCTCGCAGCTGAGGAGGCAGGCAGTATAGCAGGCTACGAAGCGGCTGGCTGGCTTGGTGCTTGGCTGCTCACACCAAGTTCGCTCCATAGACAGAATCATGGCCAGTTCCCTTCCTCTGGAAAAGGTGATGGCTTGCCCACGACTGGACGGTGTTGGTAGGAACGGGCCATCCGCCGCCCCAAAGACCCTGGCCTTCTCCATAGACCGGATCATGTCCAAGACCTCGGAGCCGAAGGGAGGCGCGGATCAGGAGCGGCGAGGCGCGGAGAAGTTGCTCGGTCTCTGCTCGCCTCTCCCCTGCATGATCCCGCTGCAGCCGTTCAGCTACGACCTCCAGGCCAAGGCGCTCATGAACTACTCGGAGCTGTGGAAAGCTAATTTCAGGGGGACTTTTTGCGGCGCTTCTTCCGCCGCGGCGGTGTGCAAAGTGAACTGCGGGATGTGCGGCAAAGCGGACGCGGTCTTGAAGCATCATCTGTTGCCGGGCCCGGGGAGCAGGGTGATAAAACCCCAAGTCATCCATCAGGCCATGGCGATGCCCACCGGTGGCTCTCTGTACTATCTCAACTACCTGGACTCTGCCTACCAGCAGTCGGAGTTGCTGACTGGACAGTTGTTCTCGTCGGCGTTGGCCACTTCGCAGGCGCAGGCGTCTCTTGCGGCGCACCACAAACTTTTGCTGCTGGAAAACGCCAAGCTGAACAGCGGGGCCGCGCCGGTCGACAAGTTCCCCACGCCTCAATACCCCCACAAGGAACATCTGCCCGGTCAACTGGACCAGATAGTCAAGGAGAACCACGGCCTGACCTCGGAGAAAAACGGCGTTAAAGCTCATAGCAAACTCAGCACCGGCGCTGCCCAAGACGGAAAGCCCAAAAACTTTACATGTGAAGTGTGTGGAAAGGTATGCGTTTATTTCTATCTATAAACCGAAGAACTATAGGCTTCTGTGCTTGAGTCATTAAGCAATATATGTGGGAAAATGTTTATGTGAAAACAAAACAAAAAAGATTTCCGAAAATTAGTATAGCCATTTGAAAATATTGTTTACAATGTTGCAGTTTTCATAAAATGAATGTATTTTAATTATTAATTAATCAAATAAATTTAACCCACATCAATAACGAGAAAATAAATCCTGTGTGGATTAATGATCGAAATAACTGTGGTATCGGCTATAGGCCTATACTGTTGAAAATATTAAGAACCTGCGATGCTTTGAAAACGGGGGTAAATCGTCTTTGCAAGCGTTCCTCATCATAATTTACATATTTGTGCTCGCTCTGCAGGTGTTCAATGCCCATTATAATCTGACACGACACATGCCAGTGCACACTGGAGCGAGGCCCTTCGTGTGCAAAGTGTGTGGGAAAGGATTCCGCCAGGCGAGCACGCTTTGCAGACACAAAATCATCCATACACAGGTAACACTTCATATCTAATGTATACTTCATATAATTATAATTATACTAATATATATATATATATATATATATATAGTATATATATATATAGTGTAAACGCATGCATGCATAATAGCCTATATGTATATGCATATAATTGCCTGCATGCAATTATATTTATATGCCTGCATATAAATGCCTGTTTTTGTATTTTTGTTGTACCAGGAAAAACCCCATAAATGCAACCAGTGTGGGAAGGCCTTCAACAGAAGTTCAACTTTGAATACTCACATACGGATCCATGCTGGCTACAAACCGTTCGTCTGTGAATTCTGTGGGAAAGGTTTCCATCAGAAAGGTAAAATTTAGATTTAGCTCATGAACTAATCGTTAATTTTTAACAGTTTTTATGCATGCAGGGCTAATGCAACTGTCCTGCGTTTATGTGCAGCTGGGCTGGTGCATTAGATTAGCCCATTGATGATGAGTATAGGCTATAGGCTTGTGTTTTGATTAAATTGAAGCCTGACATTGATAATTGTAGCCTATATATTGTAACACGTATGCGTGCAAAATAGGCCTTGGCAACATAATTATGCTACAATTTTTTATAAACAAAAGCTTCCCCCCCTCCTCCCTTTCTCTAGTGTGGTTGTTTTGGACATAAATTCAAGGCGAATCTATAGGCTACACAAAAGTGTTACAATTCGACAGAGGTCTTTGTATATGCCAAAAATTATGTATTAATTACCACATCATATGTTATTGAATATGTTATCTGTGTCACTGTCACTACAAAAAAAGGCATGTCCGCTTAGTAGGGAGGCCCACTCGTGAGCTTGAAGCGATCAATGGAAATGGGACATGTCACTTTACACTCACTAACTCTGCCTACAAGACTGTGGAATTTGCTATGGGTCAGTTAGCAGACCTTAGCCGACTTGAACATCAGTTTTTACTTGTTGTTGCGTTTGATTTTGACAAAGTTTGACAACTTCTTGACTTCGATGCAGATAACTCCCGATTAATGAAGGCTGGGGGACGATTGTTGAATATAACTTAACAATGAACTTGTGACCTTAATTGTGTCGAAACACAGGGCCTCTTTCATGTGCCATTATTAACATGCAGGGCCATAACTCGATGCTCATATAGTTTTGTTGCATTTGTTCTTGATTTAGTTTGGGCAGTGAGACATAAACACGTGTGTCCCTATATCGAAACCAGGACATTCAGTCAAATGATGTGGTCGAGTGCCCCTTTTTTTTTTTTTTAACTCATTCGTTTCTGCTCCGTTTCAGGGAACTACAAGAACCACAAGTTGACGCACAGCGGGGAGAAGCAGTACAAGTGCTCCATCTGCAACAAGGCCTTCCACCAGGTCTACAACCTCACCTTCCACATGCACACGCACAATGACAAGAAGCCCTTCACCTGCGGGATCTGCGGGAAGGGATTCTGCAGGAACTTTGACCTGAAAAAGCACATCCGCAAGCTGCACGACAGCAATAATAACTCCGCGACATCATCCGCAGCCGGTGCCGGGGCTCCATGCAGAGAACTCAAAGTTTGAGCCAACGTTATTTTGTTTCATGCACACTGGTCATATTTCAACGGGGGAGCACCGGTTGCATAACTATAGGATATTTAAAACGCTGCATGAAAAGAGACCGGTCTGTTTCCATCTGCCTATTTAAGATATTTGTAGCCTAGGCTATACATGCCCTAGCTCAGACAAGAATATAATATAACATTATTCCGTGATGTGTGAAAATGCAATTGTAAATAATAGGATAAATAAAATGTTATTTAATCAATGTGGGGACATTTTCGTACATTTCTCAGAAATTGTTAATGTGTACATATCTAAGTTATATGTATATAGCCTAGCTAAAACTGAATGTGTGGACTGTTTCGATCTGCTGAATTAATTTTTGCAAATAAAACGGAAAGAATACAAACATGTAATGTTACTTATTATGAGAGAGAGAGAGAGAGAGAGAGAGAGAGAGAGAGAGAGAGAGAGAGAGAGAGAGAGAGAGAGAGAGAGAGAGACACGGGCTACTCTGATACTTTTCAATATTTCAGCATGGCTTTAAGGAGGGTGTATAGTTATATTGAAATATGAATAATTAATGTATGTAAATTAATATAATGTGCACACCATGGTGCACATGGTCATTTTTGTGGTGATTTCTTCCCCCCCATTTATGAAATACACACTGCAAAATCAAGTTGCCATATAGCCTAATTCTAAAATGTCTGAGTGCAAAATGATTTATCCGTAAACACAGTTCAATTACATAGGCCTATTTTTTCCTATAGGCCTACTTTACCATATTTCGTACGGTTTTTAAATGCATTGTTTTTTATATAACTTTGTATAAAGTGCTTCGGATAAAGGCCTACTTTAAAAAAGTGTGTTATGCAGACACCTTTTGCTTCGACACTTATTGACAGACACGATCGTGCTAATGCAACATTACACTTGACTTCTGTGTAATGGCACAAATGATCAGAGGTAACATGGACTCTTGAAAGCGAATTACATTAATCAGCTAAACGCCCTCGAGGGGGAGCCTGTGCGCATCACGTCGCGTTCATCACAATGAGAGATAATGGAGCACTTGGACCACATCCCCATCATCTGTCTCGTTTTAATCAACCTGAACGGATTCTGTACACGGCATCCTGGAACAATATTATCCTTACACACATTCTGATGAGAGACGGACGCGTGCTTCCAAATGTCGGTCTTTCCATTAGCCTACACGCCGCAATTAGTGATTAAGCACAAGCAGCCGCGCCAAACCTTGCATGGGAAACCGTGCTAACAGCACTAGTACACTTCCCTTTGCCCCCTGGGTATAGACTATACAAATGAACCGAACCGCTCACATGTTTCATTAAAACCACACTATTCAAATGGTGGGAGACTTACAAAGGCCTAACACTCAATTCTGTGAGATAGTTGTTTATAATGGCTCATGAACTGCTATAGGCCACTATAGGTATATAGGCCTAAGCCTCAATTAACTATTTCAAGTTAACAACGTGCATGCTGTTTTTGAGGGCCAGCTTTTGGTGTATGTGTACAAACTTTGTCCTACACAAATATTAAATTCCCATTGACAATCAATGAACAATTTTACGTATAGTGTATCTTTTACGTCATGATGATAAGAGCGCCCCGGCTCTTCACACGGGTGTGATTTTTCATGCATGGATGATGTGATTATTGGATTGCCTATAACAGACAACAGTACATATAGCCTAAACAAACAAACAAACAAACAATTAAATAAACAAACAAACAAACAAATAAGCAAGCATGCGACACAAAGACATATAAACCACATCATCACATCATTATTCAGGTTACATAATTATATAAAATAAATTCAGATCCAAAATCGACAGAGCAGAGGACCGTGTATTAAACTGAGCAGAGAGAGAGAGAGAGAGAGAGAGAGAGAGAGAGAGAGAGAGAGAGAGAGAGTTTAATACAGTAGCCTAGTGACTATAGTCCCAGTCTCTCAAAAGACATGTTTGTAGTGAAACTCATCTGACTACAACACACGAGGCCCGTCTGTGCGCCTCCTCGAGTGTCCTTGTGCAGTGGCCGCAGAAAAGAATGTTGGCCTAGTAAACAAGCTAAAGGCAGGGCCGGGGTTGCCCTTTTCTCTGCACTTTGCCTTTCAGACGTCTGAGCAACTGGCTTCGTTTCTAGAAACACGTTAATTGACAACGGAGCTCATTACCGCTGCGCACACGTGACGCAGCGAGGAGAGATTACAGGGACGAGAGCGCGTTAATCATCTGTCAACAATCGAGTACATCTCCGCGACCAGGATCACCCAAGATTGAGGCATTGACGGACCACAAAAGGGCTCGGCGGAGACAGGAAGAAAAGAAGAAGCGTACTTTTGTGTGGCCAATTCCATTGATTATAAATGGCAGATTAGGGGGGGTTGCTTCGGCGTTTCATAAGTGCAGAGCGAGGAGAGAAAAGGACCAATTAAATCTACCAAATGTTAGCTGCCTCAAGTTTTCCCCCCGCAGTTTAGCACACATGAAATTCCAATTAAAGCCTCCCCGGCTGCACCATCATTTTGGAAAGCGATTTATTTCGCGGTTGGAGGCACGCGCAGGCCGCTTGGACCTGCATTGTGTCGCATTATTGGAACAGTATTAGTTCTTAACGATGTAACTATAGTAGCCTATATGAACAGAAGCTTTGGGAGGAAATAAAATGTAAAGAATGTGATGGTTAAAACTTGTCTTAAAGCATGTTGTTTAAGCAACAGTTTCAATAATGTTACATATAGGTCTATATATTAGTTCTTTACCAAATCCCTGTGTGCTTGTGGGGATTCAAATTGAATAGCTAAAGCAAACCTAATAATCCAAAATCTGAATAGGCTAATGTTAATCTGATGTCTCTAAACATCTCACTCACACAAGCCACACACACACACACACACACACGCACACGCGCACGCACGCACACACACACACACACACACACACACACACACACACACACACACACACACACACACACACACACACACACACACACACACACACACAGAGTGTATGCTTGGACCCCTCTTCCTTGTATGCGCCTTGGCATCTCAAGGGCACATTGGCTGGAAGAAGGTGCTTTGTGACTGGGAGGTGTGTTGGGTGCTGGGCTACATGCTTCTGGTGGGAACCGAGCAGGGCGAGAGCTCTCATCACCGATCTGTTGTCAGTCTCCACTCTGACCTCTATTCACAACCTGTCTGTCCGTCCATCCATCCATCCATCCATCTATCGCTCAGTCTGCCCGCTCGCTCGTCCTAATGCTCGGGGCCACGCAGCCTGATGAAACCCCCTCTGTCGGCTCATCACCTTCTCTCTTATAGTCACCATCTTTAAGGAGAGGAGAGACCCTGACCTCTAAACTCTCAGCTTCCATACAACCCATTTGCAGTTCCTGTCTGTGTACAGAACATAGACTGGTTCCTTCTCAGTGCTCCATCTGATATGGTCAAACCAAACCGTACAAAAAAAGTCAACAGTTGAATATAGCTCACATAGTAAATGTGAACAAATCAATATCAATTTAACCAGCAGTTGCAAACAAATGAGTGGTTTTCTCCATCACAGACTATATAGCTGCATTGAGTCCTATTCTAGTGGAATTACACCAGTGCTTCATTGTTGGCTAGGATCAGTTAATTTGGGGATGTCCGGTGGCACTGCTAATCCGTTTGACCTGACTTGGCCCTGCTGGGAAATGTCCACTTCTGCTGTACCGCTCTGTGCGTTCACACAATTAAAAGACCCCCTTAGAATGAACTCCTGCAAACTTACAAATCTGGTTCACTAATAGATGAGCATTTGAAACGCCACAGAAATCTCTAGAGATAACTAATATAATGTCATTTCATTTCCAAAAAGAAATTTGTGATTTTAAATTTGTGTGTGTGTGTGCGTGTGTGTGTGGGTGTGTGTGTGTGTGTGTGTGTGTGTGTGTGTGTGTGTGTGTGTGTGTGTGTGTGTGTGTGTGTGTGTGTGTGTGTGTGTGTGTGTTTATTTTTTAATATAAAGGTCTGAATTCAATGTTTGGTGTGGAGATTGTACACTGATTTAGGCAGCATTTCCAGGTGCAGTCGACAGATTCTTGCCAAGGGAAGAATCAATATCAACAAAAGGCGCAAGTAACAGGCAGACACAAAATTCACACACACCCTCACAGTTTCTCATCTATCAATATTGAGTGCTACACACTCTGACTTACCAGGCAAGAATAAAAAAAGACATCCACAGAAGCTAGATCAATAGGCCTACAGGGATTTAAGTTCAATTCACCAAGCACAAACATCCCCACAGGGTATTTGTTCAATAGCTTAGGTATATTCAAATCAAGCTTGACAACAAATTTCACACTACCAAACCTTTTCAATTTAAACATATCCTAGAACTGCAAAGGTGTGTGCACCCAAAACCTATTATTTGGAAGGAAGGTGGGGTGGCCCTGTGCAGTGCATTGAGGCATATACTGTAGGCTAACATTCTATTGACACAAGGAAACCAATGACAATTTGATAGGAAATGCTATACTTGAAACTTGCAGTTGACGGCAAGTGGCACGAGGCTCCCTTAAGGCCAATGTTCCTTCCTTTTAGTGTACAAGATGAAACGTTCAATTTAATCTGGAACAACATGACATGGGACAACAGTCATGGCCTATGTGTAGGCAAAGACAAAGAGCTCCTAGCCAAGGCACTTAAGTAGAGGTGACATGCCATGATCAAAGGACAAATGAGGGAAATACCACTTGATCATATAGGGCTGTTTGACAAGCCATACAACAGGCAAACATGTAAAACTTTACTAGAATCTTTGAGAAAACCCATTATAAGCTAAAACAACAAAATGTGTGTTGATTATGTGAAAATATTAGTTGTCACATATTTGTGTATACCATTTAAAAAAAAATATATATATACAAAATAAATAAAGCAGAATGCAGCATGACAAACATATTGTCCTATTGTCTTTTCTGGCCACATTAGAACCAGTGCCTATGATTGACTGAAATGCAACATGCAATTACACATTATCCAATCAATTGGAGACAGCAGTTAACCATATAGGCTTTGGGCTCAGCCAATTATCTGACAGGGCGCTCAATGGGCTCTCAATAGCCAGGCCACATTGCATAATCATATGGCTCCAAATGTATCTGCCATTAGGGTGAAGAAGGGACTTTGGTTGAGTGGCAAAACCCTGCTGAGACTGCGGGCTCGGGGCTTGGGAACCAGGTGTCTGAGAGCTTGTTGCTGTTTAATTCAGGCAGAGAGTTAAGTGAGGTCTGGTGCCCCTTCAGCCTCCACCCACCAGCCACTGGGGGGACAGACTGTGGTGTCCGTGGCTAATCCACCTCAGGGCCCCCTCGGCATTACAATACATAATGCAGAGCATGTCATTTGGAAAGGGCTCCCGAACATGTTCCTCAAAACCATTTTTTGAGAATTCACTGCTACCTCACCTCGTCCCATAATATGTCCTCTCAGCTGCGATTGCATGCATACCCCAATGCCAACCCCCACATCTCGCTTTTGACACACAGCCCTCCCCGTACAGCTTCTTCCACAACCAGAACCATAATGCCCTCCTTCCTCCAAACCGTTCATCACCACAGCCACCATCCCTCAGTCCAGGCCAGTCCAGCCAGTGGTGACTGGTGGCTGGTTGACCCCGGGGCTGGGTGCCCGGGCCCCAGCTGAGGAGCCCGGGCAGCTGCCAACCATGGCCACTTCAACCCCGGCCATCCGGATGATTGCGTTTGTCAAGCCGCCACTCCGTGTCAGCCCGCCACAAGTTTGATCACTACAATTAGGCTAAAGCAAGGGGATCCATCTCTGGCATGGATAGAGAGATGGAAAGGGGGGAGGGGGGCTGTGGGAGAGTGTGTGCGGTATATGTGTGTGTTCTGTGGACAGATGAGGGGTGGCAGGGTTTCCATGTTGACAGTCAGCAAGCAGGTGGAAGGTTTCGCTGTGTTTTTTCATCCATCCACAAAATGGTGAGAACCTGGCGTTCACCAGAGCATGCTAATACACCCTGTCCCCGTGCACACTCTCATTATGCACACACTGTCACTACTGCCCATGTCCGCTTACAATGTCCAACCAAGAGCTCATATTATATCAGCCAATTAACATGTGGGACTTGTTGTGAGTGACCACTTTGTAATACCATGAATGGAAACAGTCATAGGGAAAAGTTTATACATTTTACAAATAGCAAATGACAGAGGCCTCCAGTACCATTGTATTCAAAGTATACCGTTCACATTTCTATACATGCAAAACCACAAGCACATTTGGACAACTCACACATGCATTACATATAATACATTATTATCATCATTATTATTATTATTGTTATTATTTACAAGATTATGTGCTACAGACTATAACACTTTAGTTTATTATTTACGTCATGAAATTAGAATTATTTTAATTTGCTTACACCTACACAAAACTATACTCTGCCTTGTTCTATATCATAGAACAAGAACAAACTTGTTATGTGCTAACACAAACATTAGGATTATTCTTTACTCCATCTCATAATTTATTTGCCATGTACTTGAGAAGATTTATGGATATTTTGAGCAATTATTGTTCCATTATCAAAGTTACGGTAAATCTATCCATTTGTAACTGCACAAATGTAACCAAATGAACTGTAACACTAAATAAATACTGAGGATTTAATGGTGTATTCCAATCATACTAAGATCCCTACTGATCTCCCCTTTCCATTACTTCCCCTCACAGCCTAAAGGAGCTGAAGATGTGAATGGTCATTGGATGCCCATTTCTATGGAGCATTATGAGCATATGCCAACTGGTTGACCTCCAGCTATTCTTAAATAAAGGGACAATACAAAGCAATTTCAGTGGACACAGAGGTCCTTGTGTTAAGTCTTTTGTGTAACGAACACGGGACACAGAAATCCTTATGGCAGCCTTTTATGTAATAGAGAAGGGACAACTTTATTGTAGCTCGGATACAAAAGAGGGCTCTCCACACTCTCCACACAAAGGTTTGAGATATGTGCGAGACCGTGCCCCAATGGCTAGGGCCAATAATTTTAACCTGTCTAATGCATTAGCTATACGGCAAGATCAAGTGCAAAGGAGAGCACAATAAAGAGGCCAAATTAATTGGCTTTTGAAGAGAGCAGAATTGCAAAAGAATAACCCGAAGGAATTATCAATGGGTGTGAAACACAATTATGCTAATTATACATAGGAATATGACATTGACATGACATATGATTATTTTACACATATGAAAAAAGGTGAAATAATTGAATATAGTTTCTTATTAATCTATGCTTAGTACTGTAGACCGAACTGATTTACAATATCTTAAAAAGACAGGTTTACGGTTCAAAGTTTTACGATGCAGTGACATCCTTGGTAGTGTACTGTACTGTCTATGAGGGAATGAACATTGAAAAGAAAATGTAATAATCCAAGGTGATTTATATCCTATACAGCATTATAAACAGTGTGCAACAATGTACCTTACAGTACAGTATCATGTGCAAATAATATGAAATCAACGATGATCTGGAGATTCTGGACAGATGTGCAATGTAAACAACCCGAGCAGTCCAACATGGAATTATGTACAGTATCTATTAGCCTACAGTATTTAAACATAGTTTACACAGTATGAGACAACCAGATGAAATATTTTAAAAATCACTATTTATATACAAAATAACCATATAAATAGTCAATAAATACAAACAAATGTGATCAGTGAAGTTAAAATACACAGTTCATAATGGAAGTCATTTTCTTTCTATTTAAGCTATGAAACTAGCTCCCTCTTGTGGCCAGCAGTACATAGTACAGTACAAATGGACCCGATACATTTCATTCCACAAAAGCATTTTTTCCCACTCTCTCTGACATCATGATGGGGTGGGGTGGGGAGTGGTGGGGGTATTCCCCAAAGAAAAAAGAAAAAAAGATTACTACTTCACCAAAAGTAATCAACAAAATAGTATGAAAAGTAAAAACTGGTCAAACATTGGCCAAATAGTCAAATATTGTAAGAAAGAGGCAACAAATGTGAAAATAGAATACAATTCGTGAGCTTCTAGATGTGCTATTTTTACAATATTTATCTATGGAACCGAGTCAAACTAAATGTAATGTAATAAAAATGTCTCAACTCGTAGTACTTATCAGGGTGGGGGGTCCCCAGTTCAAATGTGATTATTTTGAGGGAGCGCTGCCTGAAAAGGTTGAGAACCACTGCCATAGCAATCATTAGTTGCTATAATTCAGTAATGTAACAACATATACCTACAGCTGCCATCCATCCATTCAGTTATTTAACAGGCTTTGCCTTTGGCCGAGGAGGCAAACTGTGATCTGGGTCTGCACTATCCCTCTGTTTGGCTCTCCTAGGACATGGCCCGGGTGGATCGGTAGGGTGGGGGCCCTTCCCCAGGAGGAACTGCTCCCAGTCAGGGATGGATTCCTCCACGGATGTCCAGTATCTCATCTGGAGGGAAAATTAATAGAAGTGTTTAAATACCGACTCACTCAATGTCCACATTATCGATCAGACTCATATAGTATGACTGGCAGACACTCTCTCCCGTAGTCTGTAAGATCTTTGTTGTGTATAGTCACAATTTTGTTTGTGTCTTGGGTGGGAGGTGTTACATGTATTGCTACGGGGGACAATTGTAGGTGGATGTTTCTCTGTTTTTCTCCCCTCTGCTCTCTACTCTCTGTCTGTCACTCATTTTCACAGGTCCAGCCCATTCACTCTGCTCTCAGTCTCAATCATTCCATAAACCTGCATCCAGACCATAGACTGTAAAAAATATGGACAAAGCGTTCCCCGGGTCTAACATGAACGTAAAATGAAGCCTGTAATAATATGCTAATTCCTGATGTAAGTCGCCATCTTTGGTACCAGCTGGCCATTGGCTGGCTCCGTTTTGTATACCAGCTGGTCATTGGCTGCCCAGACAACGAGGCGGGACTTCCCCCCTTCTTCTCCGTTGGTTTTTATTTTGACTCGAGTGGGTGGGGAATCCCGATCATAGACTGTAATGGTAGCCACGCCCCTCAGAACATACGCGATGGTTTTTTTTCTTTATGGTCGTTTTTTTAATTAATGGGACCATAATTTTCCAAAAAGAATATTATGACATTAGAAATGAGACTTTAAACTAGTGACTGGAAGAAGAAAGTATTCATGACCATGTTTATTAAGGTAATACAGTCTAGGTGAAGTTGGGCCAAAATACATGGGCCTCTATGGAGCTATGGGGCTTTTTGGGTCCGGTCCAGCGCCACAACAGGCCATTATATGAACTACCGATTTCAAATGAGGCTTCACGAAATATCTGGCTGACTGCCCCCCTGATCCAGACAGTCACGCTACGAAGATGCAAGATGCAGCTCAGAGCAGGAGTCACTTCCTGTTTTTTAAACAACTGGTGGATGGAAAATGAAGCTTGCGCACGGCTGCAACTTGCAGTGTGGGTGGAGTAATCAGATCAAACAATGTAGTGAAGCAGCATTCATTATTAGCTTGGAACTTTTATTATTGAATACCAAACAAACTATGCTGTCATAGCATTATTGTTTTGTACAGTCATTTCTTGATTTCTATAAAGCAGTGTCTTGTACAGAAATGACTGATTTGTGTAAAAATATGCTTTAGAGAATGGTCTGCATTGCACTCAGCTGATGAAATGCCAATAAACTACAGAGATGTGTATATCCCGTCCACTTTCGTTCCGTTTCTTCTTTGCAGGCGCGTATATTTTTCCTACTGTAAATCAAATTAGTCAAAGTATATAACTTGCTGCTTATGTCCCCTACACACTGTAGGAGTTTTAAAGTTGTCGGCGAGTCATCAGATCGTATTTCACACTACAGGAGTCTTTAAAAAAAATCGACTGTCATTATATCGTTGTGGCTTTCACACTAAACGATTGGTCGCCGACAAGGCATCACACACACTGCAAGAGTTCACCAAGATGCGATCTAGACCCGATATAGGCTACAGTGCTACACATCATTTGTTTTTTATTCCAATTCATTTTGACATCTCACGCACGTGCAGGATGCCGTGATACAAGCGTGAGACCGACACAGACGCCTCTCTCTCTGATCCGTGCATGCCACACACACATGAATAGCCAGGCTACACGGTGAAATGTTTGTGACAGGCAGCGTGTAGCCTACGTGGGCTGCAGCGAGACATGACTGTTTGTTAAATCTTGATTTTCATGAAATAACACGATCGCAACCCATTTCATACTGTACGATGTCCAGTCAGCGACAGACCCAAATATCAACCCTGCTTGATATTCAGAAACGGTCGGGAAGGCATCGGCGAGCACAGCACTTTTATCGGCGCTATATCTTCTCGCAGAGCCTTTCACACACAGCGAGGAAAACCGTGTTGATCGAAGCCCGATCTTGCATCAGATCGGGAGTTTTATCGGCGAGCGCCAAAAATGGTCCCGGACAGCATAATCGGAGCAAATATCGTGCTGTGTGTACGAGCCATTAGCAGAAATTGACATTTTAAAGATATTTTTTTAATGTCAATTTTTTTATTCAGTGAAGACTGATGAAGTTGAAAGATCGAGAAGAAATACAAAATGAGAAGAATAATCAAATAAGTTTCTTTTGGTGTGGATGCATGCACCTCACCTCCAATGCCTGGATATCTGGATGTGGCAGACTTTGCCTTCTATTGAGCCGCTCCTCTAGCTTCTGCATATCCTGTTGTAGGCAGTTAAGATAAAGCTGTATTGATCCCCACTAAACACGATTATTACAGCAGCCAGTGAGCAGAGAGCTTAATAAAAATCACACACGTGTGAAATGTGAGGGGCGCTCTTATCATCGTACATCATCATCTCATACTGGCCAATCAGAATGCCTGTTGCCTGCATGTGCTGATTTTCCCGTTTACATTTGACATTGTCAATGGCAAATCTTGAGACGTGTGGGAAAAAAAGCTGTTCATAGGAGGGGCTAGCACCCCTCAAAAATACTAATTTCAGACACTTTTACACCTGTAAACCTGTGATGTGACAATAAATCTGATTTGTAATCACAAGAGGTACCTCTAGGAGCCTGCCGTTCCTCTCTTGGGCGGCTTGGCTCTCGAACAAGTGCTGACTCCTGTTGCTGTTCTGCTGTTCAATTCGGCTCTGCATCAGTCCAAGAAGCACTGCTCTTCTCCCTAAACTGGACGCAGCACAGAATCGTAGAGCGCTTTAAAAACATAGTTTTTGACATTATGTGGCCCAATGAATAAAAGAAGAGTGACTTAGATAAAATACTACTACTACTTTAAGAAGACAGAGCCTCCTCAGATCCCCCTCTGCTGAGTAGTTCCAAGGGGGGAGGCAGGGGACCCCCTGGCACATCCGTGCCAAGGGTGCACCTGGGGATGGGAGGGGGCCACTTGTCCCATCTGGTACCCAGGAAAGGTGAACCTTCGGACGGGTCGGGCAGCCGAGCAACCACCCTCAGCCCTGGAGGTTCTGTGTCAGGAGCTCTGGTGGTCCGCGGGGACTCCCGTGGACCCCCGTGCCTACTCAGCAGAGCAGAGGTGTCTTTGCCATTTTTCGCACTTCCAGGGATCAATGACGACCAGAGCGCCACCTGGCGGCCACGGGGAGGAGCTCTGCCCCTTGGCCGCCTTGGAGGTACTATATACACCTATAAACCCATTTGGCATAGTGTCTATTTTTGTCCTACACAATTAAAGGATTAAATTGACAATTGACATTGACAATGAATGGACAATTTATAGAGTGTCGCAGTCCTGCCCTCCTATCAGAACGGCGAGTGGCCCAGGAAGTATACATTCGCCATTCATTTCCCCCAAAAAAGGCAGGGTACAACACTTTTTGTTTTGTATTTCTTCTTATTTGATCGGCCCAAAGGGGGGAAGGGGGACGACGACTGTGATGCTAGTGTCTGAGACTCTGAGCATCATGATGATGACGTATGATGATAAGAGCGCCCCTATCACTTCACACGGGTGTGATTTTATATGGGTAGGCTAGGCTACCATATAGGCTGCAGGCTGCTCAGCTGCAGCAATATACCCGTCTCCACCGAGGCGTTCAGTCATTCTATGGGGACTAGCACTATAGGCATTCACTCCTGCTGCTGCTGTGAGTGAATGGCGTTGGCAACTTGGCACCATATCACTAGCCTGGCTAGTAATAAGCCAGACTCAAATCACACTGTCGTCCGCTGATTCGGTCTGGCTTATTACTAGCCAGGCTACCATATCACTATACGAGCAGAAAGAGAATGCTATAGTCACTTGTCCGAATGTGAATCTCTAAAAGTGGAGTCGTTTACTAACTCGAATAGATATTTTATACGTTTCAACTTTTCAGGTGGATAATTGGATATGGAAGTTAATGAAACGACAAGAGCTGTTCTCAAGTCGCAGCAGTTATTGGGTAAGTAGCCTACACACGGAGCACTATTAGAAATGGAAAAGGAAAAGGGTGGGTGGACCCCACTTAAACAAGTCACAAGTGTAATGTAATGCTTTATGGTGTCGTCCACAGTTAACAGTGTTTGTATTGAGTTGTGCTTGCAATGTTCTGTAATTCTCCAAACTGTTAATACATACTTAAATCAATCAATAAATCAAAATACGTGGCACGTCGACTGGCCAACGTCAGTACTCAGTAGCGTAACATTAGCATGATACAAACGACATTCACTGCAGGCACGATACATACAAGGTTTGTCAAATTAATGAGTTTGTTTTGAAAACGAGATGCACAGCTCACATTTCTTCATGTTTCTTGCTTAGTTCAACTTCATCGGCGATGGCAGACATTGTGTAGTGTACTTGCCGTACTAATAATAACAACCATTCAGTCACTTCCTCTCAAGCTTTGACGGTATCCATAGGAACGGAATGTTGTGTTACACCGAAACGAGTGACCTATCGAATATTATGACTTGAGCTCGCCGTTATTTCAATCCAAACGGCTTTGTTGATCGTTTGGCGTTTCTATGGGTGAAACAACAGCTTTATTATTTGTGACAGAAGGTTGTAACTACTCCAAACGAGCATGCCATTTCCTTTTCAGCAACCAAGCGACCGTTGGGACTTTGTGAATTGTCAGACAAATTGCATACGTTACCAATTTCAGTATAACACACATACTAGTGGAAAAGGACTATGGTGCCCCTTGCGTTCACTCCACGAGAACATGACAATAATCATTCACAAAAATACAAATTGTATTAATAATTAATAATGATGAATGATTAATATAAAAGTTAACATAATCAAAAATATTATTTTTTATTTACGTATCTATTTATTTTGTAGGCCTATGTAGATGTTCTTGAGAGTTGAGATCACGGTGCTAGGACATCACCACTAGATGGCGGCTTCGTACCGTTTACTGCTCTATCTGGTTTACTCCCACAATCTTTTATGGATGTCTTTAACTTTAACCCTGTAACAATCTCTTTTTTGCAGGTAGAAAAATTCTACCTGCAAAAAAGAGATTTCAACCTTACTAGCTCTTTTTACTACTAGGACTTATCAGAGGAAATTATATTAAAAATAACGTTTTTGACACCAGGGCACTAAACGTCAAGTCTATGGACTTTTAAATGTTTGTTTACAGCAGTAACATTGGTTACGGGAGACGTCATTTTTACACAATAATACACTGTTTGTAGGAGTGAGGCCCCCCTCACTTCACATGAGTGTGATTTTTTCTTTAATCAATTAGTCTGATTAACCGCATATTCTCTAGGCCAATTTAATACTGTCATTCAGCAACACTGAGTTTTGCATACTCACTACCTGTGAGTGGGGAGTGCTGGCTGATGAATGAATATAAACATCCTAATACATCCTAATACTGGGGGGTCAAATTATGACAGGCAATTACTGCTGTCAAAATATGACCCCCCGGCCCAGGCCGTAGCGTAACGGTCTGGGCACCGGACTGGTGATCCAGTCGCGGTGTGCCGCGGGTTCGACTCCCGGACCCGACACGGCCTTTACCGCATGTCATCCCCCCATCTCTCTCCCGTTTCCTGTCAGCCTACTTTCTATCCCTTAAAAAATCAATAAAGGCGTAAGCCGCAAAAAAAATATCTTAAAAAAAAAAAAAAATATGACCCCCCAGTCAAAAAGTACCTGTGAGGGCCCAGGCCGTGGCGTAACGGTCTGGGCACCGGACTGGTGATCCAGTCGCGGTGTGCCGCGGGTTCGACTCCCGGACCCGACACGGCCCTTACCGCATGTCATCCCCCCATCTCTCTCCCGTTTCCTGTCAGCCTACTATCTATCCCTTAAAAAATCAATAAAAGGCGTAAGCCGCAAAAAAATATCTTAAAAAAAAAAAAAAAAAAAGTACCTGTGAGTGGGGAGTGTTGGCTGATGAATGAATATCAACATCCTAATACCAGAGGATGGTCACCAAACCTTAGTCTACTAATGGCATGTTACGTAGACAGCACTATAATTGCATTTCATGTAGTCATAGCACTTTATAGTATATATGTACAGTACAGTACAGTACAGTATATGTATAGTTTACAGTATATGTACAGTATAGTTTCATTATATAGATATTCCACTGTTACGCATGTTTCATGATAACTACTTTTTATGTAGCCTATGTGATGTATTGCCATGCTTTTTGTTCTTGCTTAATGTAAATCGCTCTGGATTAAAGGTAAATTCAGTGATTTCACTTAATTAAAATATCACTTATTTTTTTGTTTTGTTGTGATAATCCTCTCTACTATAGAGTGTGCTGACCATATAAGGAGTTCCTCCCTGTCCCCAGTTAACCCCTGGGGGTCAAAAAACCTTAGGTTTCGTTTTTGGCTCTCTATCCTGATTGGATGAAAGGCTTAGGTCCCAGCCAAAAACGAAACCTAAGGTTTTTTGAGTGAAATCACTGAATATACCTTTAAGAATGTCTGCTAAATGCCTAAATTGTAAATTGTATTCTGGTGTGTTTTCAGATTACCTAACTGTGTGAACCTCTTGCCACATTGTTTACAGTGGAATGGTTTCTCTCCAGTGTGAATACGCTGGTGTCAGTGTCTGTAGTTTAGCAGTTTGACTGCGGAAAACGATTTACCAGACTTTTAATCAACCCCCCTTCACTGCCGAGATTGTTGTATTACCTTTAGAGCATACGCTGAATTATTTGGGCTTTTAATCCGCGAAAATCGAGCGAAAAAAGCTTCCCCCGTTTGTTATGAACGGCTGGACCACCCGCCATCTTGGTACACCCGGAAGACGCAGCACAGGACCCTCCTCCATGAGGCGTTGAACCCCATTCGTTTGCATTGGCCTCAATTTCCCAGAAGCCCTAGCAGCCCACAGCATGTGACGATTTCCGTTTTCCTCATCATAACAGATGCATCTACTCTCTTTCTCCGCGGCGAAGACGGATTTTCTTTTTAATTATTACATTGCGGCTGATTAAACACATAAAACAAAAGTCGCGTATGTCCGATATGGCAGCAACATTAACCTGGAGTAATCCATTCAAAGCACGGAAACTGTTAATGAACGCACATTGTTAACATTGGAATGGTCTTTCCCCAGTGTTGATACGTTGGTGTATCTTCAGACAATCAGACTACCTAAAGCATTTAAACTCTTGTCACATTGTTTACAGTGGAATGGTCTTTCCCCAGTGTGGATACGCTGGTGTCTCTTCAGGTGACTTAAAACAGTGAAACTCTTGCCACATTGTTTACAGTGTAATGTTTTTTCTTCAGTGTGGAGACCCTGGTGAATCTTCAGGTGACTTGATTCAGTAAAACTCTTGTCACACAGTTTACAGTGGAATGGTCTTTCTCCAGTGGCGTGCACAGACATTTAGAGGGGCAGGTGCTCAAGTGAAAAAAGGGCACCGTGTGCAGCGAGTGGAACCGGCCGGTTGCCTTAATAGTGTGAGATTTATAGATTTTGGGGCATAAATTATATATTAGAAGCTTTTTTTAATCAAGAATTGATCAATGTCACCATGGTCCACATACTGTACAGTGTACCAAAAACAATTATTATTGTTTTTTTCAAAGGGAAAAGAGCAGGGGGTGCTCTAGCACCCCCTAGTGTCTATCTGTGGACGCCACTGTCTTTCTCCAGTGTGGATATGCTGGTGTTTGAATTTGACTGATTCAGTGAATCATGGCACGTTCTTATTACACCTCCACCCCACTGCAATGTGAAAAACATAATAACTGACAATGGCAACTGAATTAAAAGCTGAACATATATTTATTTACAAACAAAACCATTTTTCCCCCCACATAACGTCTTACGTGATCATCATATAGTGTCCTAAACAAACATTAAAGTCCATAGACTTGGCTGGCAAACATGTCATTCTTAGACACCAGGTTCATAGCTCACAGGCAGTAACACAGCAACGAGAGTGGAGGGTAGCAGAGCGGGAGGATGGAGCACGGCCAAATTGTCAAATAAAACGCCCCGTCATTTATTCCCAGACCTTAAAATATGGAACGTCCCGTATCAGTTCATTACAGGACACGTCTTTTAGTTTCCAAATATGGGATGATTCTCTATTTTACGGGACGGGTGCACGGTATGCACGAATGATTGGTATCTTCATGCAACTCTGTCTGGAAAATTTTATAGATTCACGTCCGGGAAAAATTGGAATTCCCGGCCGCCTTCTTGCGTACCGGTGGTACATCTCCTGCGGACCGGCATCGGTTTCCTCCCTGTATGGAGGAAGATGTTTTAGGATTGATGTTTTAAAAAAAAAACATATGTTTATTGATTTTCTTTAAAGTACAAAGAAGTATTTTTCAAAACAATTTACATATATTTCCCCCCCCCCACATCCCCATGGCAGCACAAATACAAACAAAATCTTATCACAAAATGATTTGACAATAAATACAGAACAAAAATAATAATGACAAAACTAAAATAAAACACATTACATACAGTTAAACAAAACACATTACATACAGTTAAACAAACAAATGCACAGTTCCCTACCCCCACCCCACAGCTGACTACTCCAATTAACCACTATACATCCAAAGCCTCTTCAATATCACCTCGCTTAATGAAGTCCAAGAACTTCTCCCATATCTTATAGAATACCGCAGGTTTCTTCCTAATTACATGTTAGTTTCTCATGTGCCAAACTGGTCGTTAAGTTCCTCAGCCAAAAGCCGATCGTAGGGGCATTGACATTCTTCCAACTTAGCGCAATTGAGCGTCTGGCCTGTAACAGGCAAAGGTCGGTCATTATTTAGGATTGATGTTTACTGTGATCTCTCTCTCGTGAAATATATACCTTGGTTTATGTGTGAAAACAATTATAGCGCTCCCTACGATAACGGCACCAGAGACTCCTTCATCGTGCAGCTGTATCCCAATCTCTAATTTATTGTCCACAGTGCGAAGGTGTTGCGTACAGAGAACGGTCAAGAACAGCAGACTCCAAGCTCACTACGGTCACATTCGCGACCGTTGTTAGCTTGTATGGCAACTGTTCTCGCCACGCAACACTGTTGCGTGGCGAGTATACGAAGTATATGAAGTATACATATATGTCTCAATATAGGGGCGTCTCACCAGCCAACAAACAGAGCAGGTTGAATCGATTACATGAAACCGGAACCTGCGCGTGCAGTCTCAATGTATAGATAAGAAAATCTATACACACCCACCTGGAAATTGGCCAAAATGTTGCACTTGAGGAAAAAACATGGGGGTCACCAAATGATTATGTTGGAGTCAGATTATTAAAGATATTTTGTGAAAAGTTGCAATTTGGGCCTGGGGGTGTTGCTTTAACAGTTTCCGTGCCTTGAATGGATTACTCCAGGTTAATGTCGCTGCCGTATCGGACATACCCGCCTTTTGTTTTATGTGTTTAATCCGCCGTAATGTAATGAATCAAAAGAAAATCCGTCTTCGTCGCAGAGTATGAGACTGGATGGCTTCGCTGTGATGACGAAACCGGAAATCGTCACATGCTGTGGGCTGCTAGGGCTTCTGGGAAATTGAGGCCAATGGAAATGCATTGGGTGCAACGCCTCATTGAAACCAATCTTGTGTGCGTCTTCCGCGTGCACCAAGATGGTGGATGCTACACACAGATCATAACAAACCACGGGAGCTTTTTTTGATGGATTTTCGCGGATTAAAAGCCCAAATAATTCAGCGTATGCTCTAAAGGTAATACAACAATCTCGGCAGTGAAGGGGGGTTGATTAAAATGCGGGTTAATCGTAAAAAACAGTCAAACTGTTAACATAGGTCATGGGGTCATTCAAATATTTAGGGTTCAATAGGGAACTTGGATGTGCTCAGTAAGTGTCATGTCCTCTAGCAGCTAGCAGAAAGGCATGGGGTCACAATCAATATGGAGAATACGCTTACATAGGCCCCTCCCACTAGTTTTGCTAGCCAATTACAATGTCACATCACCCTTGCGATCATGTGGAAGGGATTTATCCCCCTAAAAATATTTTTTCTGCAACAAACGGTTAAATTTTTTGCATTTGCGGCGCCCCCTAAGGATGAAAATGGAATTGCTTTTGGCTCTGGGTTGATTAACCCATGTGATTCAAATTTGATGGATTTTTTCATTTTCCATGGAAAAGGAAATTTAGATTTTACGACATATGGTTCAAGAGTTATAGGGAAAAACGTAAAGTGGGCTGTTATAGCACCACCATGAAATTAAATTTCATAATTATTATGAACCTCCCCCAATTCAGTCTTGTAAATATGGTGCTTACGGTCTCCATGGGAAAAAATACTTAAATTGGAGCCTTAATTAGTCTTCGATCTTCCCATTATAAGTCTATGGAGAACTAATTAATTGCGAACGCAGTGAGCCACTTACTATGACAGCAAGGGCTGAATGTCTGTGTGTGTGTGTGTCACGCTGTGTGTGTGTCACGCTGTTACACCACCCGCCCGCCACCAGAGGGCGCAGCTGTAGCACACACACACACACACACACACACACACACACACAGGGCGCAGCTGTAGCACACACACACACACACACACACACGAGCTGCGTTCGCTTCCCGCGTTTGCGCGTCTTACTTGTTCATATCAATTAAACTATACAACGGATCTCTAAGCACACGATTCCCAATGAAGCCGGTTGATTTGACATATGGCTCGAGTGTGTGCGGCAAAAACTGTGGGAGGAGTAGCGCGGCAAAGTATCCTCATTTACAATAACAATAGTCTGGTTGGCAACCACACTAATGAAGCCGGAATGCCACTTTTTGTATGTCAAATGGCCTTTAGTGGCGCTTAGTGTGAGGTGGTGCAACTGGCTCCTGATGTCTTTATATTCTACATTGTAGAAAATGTTAATAACAATTAAGACTAGAAAAAGTGCCCTTCTGGGCACAGGTCTCCACCAGGTTATCCACAGATCCGTGCAGTTAGAGGTAAAAACACTTTTCGGCCAGTTATAGCGCCACCTTGAGGCTGAGTTGAAATTGTTCATGTGGCATTTTGTCCTCGGCCTAGTGGGAATGTGGGTGCACAATTTCACGGAAATCACGCGATGTGTTCATGATTTGCAGCATTTTGTTTGAAACTGAGCACTCCTGTGAACTTTGGAAGCCAATCTTAACCAATCAGGATGGAGTCTGAGAAATCTGAAAGACCGGTTTGGTTGAATGGCTCTAGAGAGACTGTGTACCAATTTGCGTGATGTTTGGACAAAATCTGTAGGTGTGCTGTGCAAAAACTTGTTTTGCACAAAGCGGCCTCCTGGTGGCGCTATAACAGGCCGTTCTGGAAAGTTTGGGGCAGAGGTTCATCGTTGGCATCCAGGGAGTGTGTGTGCAAAATTTGGCATCGACCGGGTTAACGGTGGCCGAGATTAGCTGCTCACGGACGGACGGACGGACACACACACACACACACACACACACACACACGGACGGACGGACGGACGGACACACGGACGGACGGAGTGCAAAACATACTCTCCCCCCATGCCTTCGGCCTGGTGGAGACAAAAAGCCCTTGAATGAGTAGATGTGTCCAAACTTGGAACTGCTACTTACTACTGTATATAGCTAGATATAGACCTCCATATGCCATCAGAGCTGTGATGGCTGTTTTACAACCTTTGGTCTGATGGTGTCAGTGTTGCTACACTGTAGACTCCCATATAGCAAGAGCTGTATTGTAGACGTTAAAGAGAAGTAGGCTATAGAGAAAGCTTCTAAGACCAAAAAACAGCCAACATCTCAGTGACACAAAGTGAAGGACAAAAACTAATGTGTTCATCAGCCTGAGATTGAAGACATTAAGCAGGGAATCGACTGTGGCTTTTTATACTATAAGACTTGTGATGGAGAGACATGGTTCATGCACAGCACTGTATTGAGAAAAGTATACAATTATTATTTCTCAGGGTTTGTGTTATCGTCAAGGGCTGCTGTGCCGTTTTCTTAACTGTCAGTGCAAACAGAGCTGTGGTACTTTCAAATGAGTATGGTGAATGCTTTTCACGGTGATGTGTGTGTGTGTGTGTGTGTGTGTGTGTGTGTGTGTGTGTGTGCCCGTGTGTGTCTGCTACAAAAGGGCTGTTTCAAATACACAAGCAGCACTGTTGATGGGTTTACATTTTTCTGTTTTTGTCTGCTTGCATAGTGTTCTGTATCTGCTTTGATATAACTGCAGTTCAGGTTGTGCTGACTGTTTCAAAGTGTTTATACTTATAATATCACAATTTATACTTCTGTCAGTATTTTACATTTGATCATATAATAGATTATTGTTTTTAACTTGAAAATCGGCTAGTTTCGGTGAGTGACACTGGGCAATTTGGGCTATTGCTGCTGCAATGAAAAACGGTAAGGATTTTAGTTATTATTGAGCTACTTATTATTATTATAATAATGGCGTTGCTGTGTACATTAGTCCCTTTTAAACACCATTCAACAAAATGTACATCTCACTCAGCACTATTGCTGTGTCTTGATGTACATTGAAAGTTCCAATACTTATTAGCTTCCTGTCTTCACATTAATAAGAATAACAACTATAACAACTTGGAATAAGGATACAACACATCTTCTACTACAAATAAAATATACATACATTTTAAAACACAATTTATATGCATTATCTATTAAATCACTTTTACACACAGTAAATACTATAAATGGATGCATTGATGGGATGAATTACAACGGTACTAATACATGAAATAGACATGCTTGCTAGAGTAAGAGCAATATTTGTGCCATTAAATTGCACAGAGACAATGCAAGCAACACCGTGTTAATTTATGCTTTTGTAACTCATAGAGTAAATGTAGCATTTGTACACTCTCCCGGCTAAATCAGCACATGATCTGTGCAGAGTTCTCTTGGTGCACCACAGATTATAGATTCAGCAAAAGGAACACACATTAAGCACAATGGGCAGTGTGCTGCCCTTTTGTACTTGCAACAGCAGGCAGGATTCAATCACAGGCCAGCAGGGGTACATGTTGTTCTGGAAGAAATGTCTGAAACCACTATGCCATCAACAGGGACAGACATTGTACAGTAAGTAGGAGGCTTTTACTGTGGATTATGGTTGCAAGCATGCAGCAGTGCCCGCCCCACTGTTCCATGTTTCTCATACTGCCATTGTAATATCACACCATTTTGTTATTATGGTGTTCTACTACTATCATTTCTCACATTCATTCATGTTATCCCAAGTGAAATGCTGATCTTCAGTGGGAAGTTGTGTGGGGAAAGTTTAGTGCAGTTGAAAAATTGAAGAGGCTCTGCATCTTCACCACCCACTCTGCTTCAAATCTGCTTCACATCCATCTCTAAATGCAGCATCATGTCCTCTGTGACAGCCTGCTGTGCAACCTCCTTCACCCAACTGGGAATCATTTCAGAAACGGCAAAAAATGAACCCATAAGTATATACTCTCAGAGTGAAACTAACAGATGATTTGGCTGTGTATAGGGGGAACTGTTATGCTGGTAATATAGGGCAGTTCTACCCTTTAAACAGGTTCGTCTATGGTTCTTTGGGATGGCCGTGGTGCTATAGCACCTCAGTGGTTATTTGGGATGATTGTGCATGGTGCTGAAACTCTTTTTTTTAGTGGTGTAACCGCTCCAAAGAACAGCAATGTCCCTATGTCCACGTGTCCGTCCCTATGTTTAGAGTACCAGCAGGGGCAAAAGTCACGCTGTTGTGCTAGAAACAGAGAGAGAGATAGTGTTGCACTGTTGCCGGCTCATAGATATAAAAAAAAAAGATGCCTCATTGGCCGCTGCAGTTCGTTGGAGCGATGTGTGTTGAAGGAGGGGCGGAAGCAGGCGTGGAACTACCGGGGGGAGGGGAGTGTGGTTTCCCCCCGCCCGTGACTCCAGGGGCCCTGGGCCCCGGGCCCAGATGATCGATCGACGACCACACAGTGTTACACAGTCACACTCACGACAGATACCCATTCAAAGCATTATCTAAGTGTAAGTAAGTTCACGAAATAAAACTAGCGCATCCTTTCCGGGACTTACAGACCCGAACATGCACTCTGTGACGTAAGCTCATGCTTCCGCGGGGCTTCGCTGGGAATCTCGGGAATGTTTTGCCCTCCCTTGAGCACATACGCTCAGTACGCAAGTCCACTGGTATAATTTCTGCTATGTAATTAAACCTATTCACCAAATATAATGGTTGGCCAGATAGTTTTGCATTTTAGAATAAAGTCTCACTCTCACCACAGTCTTTGCTATAGGAGCACATTGCAGGAAGGAGGAACACATCCCCCTGTCACCTCTCTAATCCTTATCCTTGCTCATAATCATTACAAAGACCCTAACAGGTGGATGTTGTAATGCACGACAGTTGGCTTACTTATCATTTAATCACCTAAAATCAACTAAAATAAATCTCTTACTCCATTTTGTGCCAATGCACCAGTTTTGTTATGGAAATGGAAATCTATGTCATAGAAAGAAAGGGGGAATGCCTCTCTCAACAATACGCGTTCTTGTTCTCTCCTACCGCCCAGATTAAAGGGTGTAGAGAACTTTGCAACAAAAATCAATGCAAAGTGCAAGCATTTACTGATTGACAACTTAAATATATCTCAAGAGCCAGTTGGAGTGCCAGCCAGTAGTTCAGAGGAGCTGTGCCTGGGAGACTGCTTAATGAAATCCGTGACCTGGCTGGAAAGAATCAAGTGAAGAGGAGTGAATGAGCACCTATAAACTGTATACTGTATAGCTACTGGGCTGCTAGTGCTACTGAGTCTGAAACAACTATGTCAGCTGTGTTCTTCTCATCTACTTTAGTTTTCTTCAGTTGAGTTTAGTCTTAGTTTATTGTATTTCTTTGGTTATTTAGCTATTTTCTTTTTTGGTATAAACCATGCATTCTTGAGAAATAATATGTTTCAATTATGCCGGCAAAATATATTTTATTTTAAAGTGTTGACTATTAAACCATAAAATGGGCCAACCTTCCAACATAACCATATGAGTTGACAAAATGCAGTCATATTGAGAAGATAATTTGTTTCCCAACATCATTTTGATTTAGTTTGGATTTATAAGGGCTGACAGAGTTGACATGTTATGGTCGGGACACATCTGATTACCAATATTATTTAATGCATTTATCAAAAAATCTTTAATCTTGTGGTTTTGGTAAAAATCAAGCCACATTCAACTGCCCATAACTATGGAATGGATTATTGCAACTGCACAGTAAACACACATAGCAGTTACATACAAATTGCTTGGCAATAGTAACTTGGCAATATGTCTTGACATATTTTTTGAAAGTCATTTTGGTGCTTTGTTACCAGAAGCTGCTCCTCTAGTGTTGTAACCATGTTCAGAAGTGATGGTCTATGGCAGTGATTTTCAACCATTTTATTTATTCGGCATTTGAGCCACGGACCACCATTTGATGAGATTTAGCCTCCCAGAGACCCAACACTAAAGAATATGTCCACAATTCCATGCAGTATTGATGTACCATTAGGAGAGAGAACAGGCAAACGTTAAAGATAAAAAATATTCTACGTCCTCTAATTGTGTATAGTCTTCTTGTAAATTCAGTAATAAAGATGTTTAGCAATAATGTGACTCCATTTTGTTTCATTTTATACTCAAGAGTTAAATATCTATAAGGGTCCATTTGGTTACCAACTCTTACTCTCCATTTATCTGGGGACCACCTGGAACCCCCTCAAGGACCACTGGTTGAGAACCACTGGTGAAAACGCAAAAACTCTGTCCCCAGGTTGAACCAGTATGTATCAGTGACGGTCTATGGCTCTATGGTACTTGACTTCTGGACCAATCTTTGAATATAAATGAATCAGATGCCTATCAGAGGCCTATCACATCTACGCACTAGGATGTTTTCGTTTGCATGCATAGCCTAACTTGATTCATTTGCACCTACTGAGCATCCACATTACTCTTTTGAACCCCCATGCGGGTGCATACTGCATCAATCACTGGCTTGCAATGATTGCGCGATAACATTGCTGCAGTTACTGTATGTCTCAGAGAACAATGACACAAATGGTAAAGAAGCTAATGGACATTCATGCAAACGTTGAACTCCGACTGATTAATATGATGGGTGAGAGACTGGGATGGGAGCGGTTATTATTGCTCTAACTCTAGAATGAGATCGGTACAATGTCCTGATTGTTTTGACGTGGTGTCTTTGTTAAACGTAATACTGTATTTAATTTTTATGGCACACTGACAATCAGGAAAACAAAAACATGGCACTTCATGACAAGTTGCAGACCTATGCTGCTGTAGAGTCATGTTTTTGCAATGTGCTGAATCCTTGATGGCATGTGTCATACTGTGACATGCTAATTTGCTGTTGTGCACTTTGGCAAATAAAAGTGAACAGAAAAATGTGCCCAGTCAGTCTTCCCGCGGAAATAAGGTGAATATGGTATTTCCTTAAGAAGTATCTTAACCTAAGTAGGTGAAGGTTGCACCTGTGTCCTACATTGGTAGCTGTTTGAGGAAAGGTCATTGATCTTAATCTTAAAATACGTATGCGCTTTCCCATAGAACTTCTGTTGATGTGCACATCAAGGCCACTGGTACTGTAGCTTGAATTGTGACTATGCAGCTAGTACAGTATAATGCTTGAACACTATCATTCTTGGGGGGAAATTCAGCAAATACAATAGCAGACCTACAGGTGGGCTTGTACGTCTGATAGATCTGCTTTATGTAGTAAAGAGATTCGGTATACATTATAGGCCCGACGTCAACATAAAAAAAATTTCTTTTTAAAATGTCTTCTTTTCTGAAAAACCTCATGTTTCTATATCACTAGTTCTCAATATTTCATGTCAAGGACCCCAAAAATGATATGTAATATGCCGCCGACCCCCTTCTGAAAATTCCAGGGACCACCCATATGCAAAGTTTTGAGTTAAAAACTGAAACTCTGAAAGAATATATATTCAAAGATTTGAGGCACATTTTCACGATTTTTCAAAAATAGCAGACCTACAAGCTCGTAGCGTGGCACTCTGTGCTGCGCTATGAGCTTGTAGATCTGCTATTTTTGCATGGATACACACCACTTTGTCAGTCGTTGGCCAGCTGGTCTGTTCAAGTGCAAGCCGAGAGCTACCACAAAGTGAATACATACATATAGATCTGCTATATAGATTTTTACTATTTCTTGCGTTTTCGTTTTGTTTTTACATGTGTGGATTTTGTTTTAGAAAAACGCACGCACGCACGCACGCACGCACGCACGCACGCACGCACGCACGCACGCACGCACGCACGCACGCACGCACGCACGCACACACACACACACACACTTCCAGCTCACACATCACAATAGAGTAGTACCGTCACTCTGAGTACCAGTGCACACTCATCAGAGTTGGCACCACTTACAAACACTGGGTGTGATTCTTCTAAGATTTTTGAAAATTTGTCATTCCAAGAAACCGGTACGATTTGCAGTCCTTTTGTCCTTTTCAGGTGTATTGTATCGATTGAGTCACCAAAATCTAGTTTTTTAAAAGCTTTTTTCATCAATTAAAATGTCCCCTTTAATATTGTGTAAAATAAAAAAAATTATCTTCATATGCTTTCTTTCAATAGACCTACACACGTAGTCGGAGGCAGTAGTAAAAGTGGGAGTAACAGACAGACAGAAGAGAGTAATATGTGCTTTATTGCTGGTCATGTTTAGTTTTTGAATGAATAGATGATTAATCATTAAAAGCTCTGTCACTCAGTCGCACTCAACCCCGTTACACAAGTCATCCTCCCCTCCATAACAGTTATTAACTGGCCCTTTAGTGTCATCACCACCGAGAAGTGGAATTCTACAAGTCTTCTGAATAACATGCTACAGAAAGAGGCAATTTCACACCTTATTTGACAACGTTTTAGAGTAATTTATACTCTCACATCATGTGGTCTTAAATCATAACAGCTCAACTCCGTTACATGGAATAAAGATAAAAAACTATTTGTGAAAATTATTTGTTATTTCAACAATATATCTGATTTCTTAATCTCATGCATGCCATGGTTATTACCATGAGGTAGAGTAGTAGCCATCTTGAGTAAGAAAAACACTTTTCAACCCTGCTATTATATTATTCGATATAAAAATGCCTGAGATGGGAAAATCTGTTTTTCTGATATGGGGTATTCAGAAAAGTAAAACCTTTCGGTCAAAACAATATAATAATAATAAAGGCCAAATCGTACTGGTTTTGTGGAATGACTGAAATATTTTGGATATATTTACTGGTTGTAACCCATACACATGGGTCTGACTCATGGTTTGTTATAGTGGTTCAGAGGCCATTGCCCCTTCATGCAGTATAATGCCCTACAAACCACCAAGACACAGAATCAAAATATGGACTGCGTCATGTTATGCATGGAACATGCATGCATGCATGCATAATATAGGGAAGTCAGAGGGAGCAGCCCCTGAGGGCAACCAGGGGACATGGGTCATACATTTTACATTTCATTTCACATTGTACACATTCTTCATGGGACAGGAACTTATCAATAGAAAGCTGCATGGCAATGGTTTGTGCTCTCAAATTCAGGGCATCATGAGACAGGTGTATGGCCCTGCATTGCACACGCAACTTTATCCAGTGTTCAACAGTTACTAAAGCCCTATTCGCTCAGGAGGACATTATTTATTCATATTATTTATTTATTATCTTAATTCAGTGCAAATCGACCATGTCCCTAATTTGTAAAGTAAATTGGAGTAAAATATATTCTGCGCTAATCCCGTGCGACTGCGCAACACAAAACACAGACATGGGGTTTCTAAATTTCATGAGGTCCCCAGCTAATCCGGTGTCATGCCATTAGTTGTACAGTCCATTGTTCTGAAGGTTTTAGGTTTATAACGCAAATAATCCAGAAAAGGTATCTAATGTCTGTCTGTCTCTGTCTCTCTCTCTCTCTCTCTCTCTCTCTCTCTCTATTATTAGTGTGGTTGCTATAGGCCCGAGCATTTTCTTTGCTAGGAAAATTCACATGACATCACAATATACAGTATAATATAAATCAATGGTAAGACGGAATTCAGCTTCCAGTGGATTCCTTGTGACTCATTTAAGTGAACCACACTTGCAATTTCCCATAATTGCATCTTTCTAATTATTATTAATAATCGTAGCTACAGTAGTAGTAGTAGTATTATATACGTGCCTGTGTGTCTATGGCAACCATATGACACACAGCCTCGTTGGTCTCAGATGTGTATTGTGTCATTTTGACATGTAACATGCCATGCAGTGGGAAGAAGGGCATGCATTTTATGCTGGAAGGTGTGCCATTCTACACTGTGATTGGCTGAGCATGTAGAGGTCAATGTATCTATTATCTATTAACCGGTATGGACTAGTTTATTTAACCGAATCTATGCCAGACCTGCGATTTCTCGGGATTCGCGACACGATAAATCTCGGGTTTGTTTAATGTCATTTAATCCAGAATTTATTTACCGTTTTTTAGCATCCATTCCGGTGCAGCGGAATATCTGCAGCTCTCTCTGTATTGGTAAAGCCATGGCACTGTCCATGGTGCTGAAATAGTACATGACACTGTCCATGGTGCTGAAATAGTACATGACACCGTCCATGGTGCTGAAATAGTACATGACACTGTCCATGGTGCTGAAATAGTACATGACACTGTCCATGGTGCTGAAATAGTACATAACAAAGGAAATAGAGCATGCACCTCCACTCTAGCCCAGGTGCTAGACAAAAGGCAGTACAAGAGAAAAAATTGAGTCTGCAACACTGGTATGAAAAACTCAGCTCCACTGGTTTATTTGATTCAACATTTCGATCCCTTAGGATCTTCTTCAGGAATAGTGTGACAGGGAATGGGTGTGTATATACAGGAAGGGGTACAACTGATTGGCTCTAACGATGGGTGGTGACTCATGCCACCTAAGCCCAAACCAATTAGCCAGTTTCCAATGTCACAATAATAATAATAAACATGACAGGTTTAAATATACACAAATACAAAAATACAACAGGTACAGGATGTGTACACAATATGCAATATTTAAGCACAATAATACACATTGATTTCAGGATAGGACACAAAAAGATTGTCATGGATAACAAAAATCTAATTTGAAATTCCAGATGACCCATTTATTAATTGTTTGGTGTTGAAAATAAAAAAGAGGATAAAGTCCCAAAGCTCCTAGTGAGGAAGCTGAGACCATTACTTTAATTATCACCAATTGTGTCCGATGCTGAGAACAAATGAGGATGAGGATGAGGACTAGTAGTTCTTCAGGAGGGGCACTCCATCAGAGTACATCATCCGACAACCTACAGATTTGGAAGAGAACATGTGAGATACAAATAGTACAACAGGTGAGTGCCTAAACATAATAAAGTGTGGGGCATGCACACTGTACTACTGCAAGAGTTAAGTAAAAAGGGGGATAAATTCACCACACATGTACTCAAAGGTATACTGGATGGAGAGACTCATAATAAATGTACAATTATAGGAATGGTCTGATGTCGAAAGACTCATTCAAGCCCTTATTAACAGTATTGAGGGTTGACATCCAACCAGCTCAGATCAATCATTCACTACACATGCAAATGACCTCCAAAATCGTTTTGAACAACGTGGGTACCCAGATGAATGGATCAAACCTGCCATAGACAAATTCAGTGAATGTACCCAATTAGATTGTCTTAAAACAAAGGAGAAGACTGATAAAGCCCAACAAATTAACTGTTATACATAGTATTCTCCATTAAGTAGACATTTCGAAGCAACGATCAGAAAGCACTGGCATATCTTGAGGTCAGATCCCTCCCTAGGAAGAACCTTCTCTGCCCCTCCTCGCATAGTCTACAAAAGACCACCTAATCTTAATAACCTCTTGGTTAGGTCACATTTACGTCAGGAGACACCCACACATTTTTTGTCTGATATTCCAGATGGCAATTACAAGTGTGGCAGATGTGCACAATGTGGTTTCACATCTAAATGTCATACATTTAATCACCCCACTACAGGCAAGACTTTCAAAGTCAAGGGCTTTATCAGCTGTACGACAAATAATGTGGTCTATATGCTTAAGTGTGTGTGTGGGCTTGCCTACATAGGCAAAACTCTTAAGACCCCTTAAAACCAGAATTTCAGAACATAGGAGTGACATAAGAAACAAAAATGTCAAAAATCCTGTAGCCCTACATTTCCACCAAGACCAACATTGTATTTCCTCCTTGAGGTATATTGGTATTGAAAGGGTCCAACTGCCACCTAGGGCATGGAGACATTGATGTTCTACTCCTTCAGCGTGACACTTTTTGGATGTCAACCCTCAATACTGTTAATAAGGGCTTGAATGAGTCTTTCGACATCAGACCATTCCTATAATTGTACATTTATTATGAGTCTCTCAATCCAGTATACCTTTGAGTACATTTGTGGTGAATGTATCCCCCTTTTTACTTGAAGGTTTTTAACATGATTTTAACTCTTGCAGTAGTACAGTGTGCATGCCCCACACTTTATTATGTTTAGGCACTCACCTGTTGTACTATTTGTATCTCACATGTTCTCTTCCTTATCTGTAGGTTGTCGGATGATGTACTCTGATGGAGTGCCCCTCCTGAAGAACTACTAGTCCTCATCCTCATTTGTTCTCAGCATCGGACACAATTGGTGATAATTAAAGTAATGGTCTCAGCTTCCTCACTAGGAGCTTTGGGACTTTATCCTCTTTTTTATTTTCAACACCAAACAATTAATAAATGAGTCATCTGGAATTTCAAATTAGATTTTTGTTAACCATGACAATCTTTTTGTGTCCTATCCTGAAATCAATGTGTATTATTGTGCTTAAATAATGCATATTGTGTACACATTCTGTACCTGTTGTATTTTTGTATTTGTGTATATTTAAACCTGTCATGTTTATTATTATTATTGTGACATTGGAAACTGGCTAATTGGTTTGGGCTTAGGTGGCATGAGTCACCACCCATCGTTAGAGCCAATCAGTTGTACCCCTTCCTGTATATAGGTACACACCCATTCCCTGTCACACTATTCCTGAAGAAGATCCTAAGGGATCGAAACGTTGAATCAAATAAACCAGTGGAGCTGAGTTTTTCATACCAGTGTTGCAGACTCAATTTTTTCTGCTGAAATAGTACATGACACTGTCCATGGTGCTGAAATAGTACATTACACTGTCCATGGTGCTGAAACGTAGGCAAGGCAAACAATCTTGTGTTGATGACATTCTGTTTACCTGAATATGCTTATGTGTGCAGTCGTGTCAATGACACCGTTTTTGTGCCTATAACTTCTAATAAATATATTCAGGAAGTTATGCGGGAATGCCTACTGAATGGCAAAAAACTACTTTCTGGCCTTGACAGCCCATACATCCACACAGAAAAGTCCTATTTGATTGCATTAAATGACTTTAAACAACATTAAATTAACTTTGTCACTCACTTTGCCACTCAATCATTTGCCATTCACTTCATGCATGCGCATACCCTCTATAGTTTGAAATAGGCTCTCCAGCCATGCTGAAATGGGCATGACAGCACACCTAGCCGTTAGTAGAAGATTTGAGAATGGATTAATCACATTAGAAACACCATCAGTTGTGCCGATTAGTGATTAGACTGAGTTTTGTCAGAGCAGCAGCATTATTGGCTTAGGAATGGAACAAAAAAAAAGAGGAATGAAATTAATTACATTTCCCTTCTGTTAACGGTGCATAGCTGAATAGGATGGGGCAGGTCTACACTGTATTTTAAGTTATTATGGTGGTAAGATATTTTCTGAGGTGGTACTTCAGTATAAAAATGTTGAGAACCACTGGTGTAGAGTGATGCTGCTGTCCTTGGCGCTGTAATGTTGTATTGTGAATGGCAACTTATTTTTTGTCCCTCACAACAAGCTTGTCTTGCCGCTTGCTTCGCTCAATAACATCCTTTGTTTTTATAATAGGTTATCATCTTTTTTAAATGATTTTTATTAGAAGGGACCCTCGAGAATGCACCACTTCCCAGTCTTTATTGGCCCCTGATGTGGAGGTATTGACTGACGACAATAGCCTCTGGGTGTACTGCAAAACATATTCCATGATTCCATCCCTCCATTAGGGAATACTGAATGAGTGCATATTTTTGTATTAAACTCGAGATGTTTTTTTGTTTAATTTTTGAGCAGTACTTAACCGCTCCAACGTGTGGCTTTGTGTGTATGTCCCCCCCATGATGTCATGTTGTTGACATCATCAGACATCACACAAGTGTGATTTGTTTTTTTTTATTAATTGGCCTATTGAAGTTTCAAATAGTTTTCTGGGCTGGATCGGCTCTGCAGTACATCACTTGAATAACCCTACACTACAGTTGCAAACTCTAACGAGTAATATGTAACATCCCAATGATAAATAACTTTAATATATTGTATTTAATATACAAGAAACATTTGTTTCCACCACCATAAAGACAATATATTTTAACAGCTAAATGATTTTGCTGCATTAAAGTAATCATACTTCTGTGTCATCAGACTACTACAACTGTGTATTCAACATTGTGAGACTTGCCGTGCCGTGGCGTGGCGTGCGCGTGCATGTGCATGTGCGTGTGCGCGTGCGTGCGTGCGTGCGTGCGCATGCGTGCGTCGAGCCACGCCTAGGACATTTATTAACACCTTAAGCTTAACCTACTGGGTGCACTATATATGTCTGGTGGTTGACACATTTAAGTGGAACAACACTTGGCATCTCATGTGTTGCTCAGCGATGTTCGACCTAGATTATCCAAAAGGCCGACGTTTTGTGAATTCCATTAACACAAGCTATACACTGGGACCCGAGAGCCAACTGGGAGAGATGATTCTACCGGGACTCGTACTGTAGTAGGCCTACCGTATACCAGAAATTACTAACACAGCATCTGTCAAAGGACCTTCATTTAATATGGCAGTGGAAATTCTTCTGGAAAGCAAATTGATTTCCTTCAGGAACACCTCTGAATAAGTGATGAATTACATTTTCGCACCTGGGATGAATACGTAATGAGTGACGGTTGGTGTAATATTGCAACTGGTGGTCGCTGTGGACTTCTGCAAGCCGGCCACAATGCTGTCTCTGTTCACCTGCTTCAGCTTATATAAGCAATGAAATGCTATTTCTACCTGAGGCCCATTCTACAAATGCCTTCTAATCAGCAGTTCTCGCACTTTAAAATTGTGCAAAAAAAGGCTGCGTAAAAATGCGACGTGCTGTGAGCTTGTAGATCGGCTATTGAGTTATTTGGTTAACCGTTGCAGTCCAAGCAGGGATAATCAATCCTGTGTCAGGTGTTTGCAAAGAAACTATATTTTCCAAACTAAAGGTTACCATCCACACTCCACAGAGAGGAAGACCATGAAAGGAAGTTACAGAACATGCAGTGCTCAATTGTCTATCCGCTATAAGGTCTCTAAGCATTGTACTTGAACATTCAACCACTGACATGGGTGCAGTTTGCAGTTCCACAAATGACAGAAGGAAATTATTATTGTCCTCTAGTTCGAGTAGAGTAAGACAATCATCAGAAAAATAACTAAAGATAACTAAAAACTCAGCACACAATTGGCTGCCACTACAGTAGACAGTATCACCAATTTCCATACAAATGAAAGAATGCATATGAGGAGACATATGCATGTGAGAAAATGACAGTGTGATTGTGATGCATGCATGTGGGTGGGTCAAAAGGAAAAAAACATATAGGTTCAACACTTAAAGGATCACTTCAGCACTATTCAACCTATCTTCATATAATTGGTCCCCACTAATGTTCATGATAAAATATCTTCTACTCGGCCTGTGTCTCGGGCAGTTCAGAAACCCGTCCATCAAGTGACATCATTGTTTTGAGGGCCCCTTCTATGCCCAGCTTTGTGTTTCTGTGTGTACCACGGAATGTGATGATTTGATTGGATGAGCACGGAAAGTGATGATGTATGAACAGTATAATGATGTATCACATGTTGGTGGGAGCGCTTGGCCAATAAGGGACCACCTTGTACCTTTATGTAGCAATGTCAAACGTCCGCTAACATAAATTGATGTACGATGACAAGAGCGCACCTCATTACTTGCAGAGCAGAGCAGAGCGCGCAAGTATTGTGGTAGTGCTGGCTTTTTTATGCGTATGCTCGGAGGTATATATACCGATGTTGATGGTGACACTATAACAGGCCGTTCTGGAAAATCTGGGGCAGAGGTTCATCGTTGGCATCCAGGGAGTGTGCGTGCAAATTTTTTGAATATGTCTGGAATTGGGGCTGGGGTGGACTGCAAGATATTTCTGTGCAACTCTGTTGTATGGTTTTGTTTTATTTTTATGTGTTGGTTTTGTTATGCATTTCTTTGTTTGTGTTTTATCTATGTCAATGTCTTATATACAAAATAAGAAAATTAATAAAGTACAAAAAAACCTTTTAGAAGTGTTCTTTTGATTTGGTGAGATTTGGGGAAATCTTTGGAAAACAAAAACAGCTTTAGAATTTTTCACGTACAGTATTGCGCTGTTCTAAACCTGCCAGTCACAACATCTATACATAACATGAGAGTTACTCTGGGAAATGAATAAAAATTTCGAGATCGAAGATCTTATACGTTCATATTATAGCATAGAGCAGCAGAAATGCTTTATAGGATTTCCCCTTTTCATGAAAAGAAAAAGAAGAAACTCAATCTGTGTAAAAAAAATATATATATACATTAAAAAAATCATAGTTTGGCAATAAGTGTCAATAGGGTGATCTCAGAAGAAATAACTAATTAAACCATACAATGAGATTTCCCTATGAATGGTGTCGAGCAAAGCGCTAGCATCATATAGGCACAGCCGCACAGATCACATTGTGTCACCAAAAGGCCACATGCTTAAAGGCACCGGTTGTCATGGTGCAGAGTACTGCCACGAGCAGCCCTTATTCAATAATCTGGAGATAGAGATTTTACACTTCAGCGCTTTGCACCCTCACAGGCAGACTAATGAAAATCTTAACATCTGAATAATATATTCATTCCCTCGTCTGAGACCCTGTTTGAAAAATATTCTTTCGCTTATTTTTAATTAAACTTACAAATGTGAAACATAATTTTTCATATCATGTCAGTGAGCAGCTGGTTTTAAGTACTAATGAGTGTTAGATTACACGTTTGTTATTTAATTTTCTTTATTTACTTGGGTTTAACTTGTTGTTTGTGAACTGACATTGAGACTGACTTTATAGGGAGAAAGAAAATGTCTTTATGCCTGTGCGGGTGTCACACACCGGAAATAGCCCATGTTGTGGGCTTTTAAATCTGCTAGTTTCAGTGCACAACTTGCCACACTATTAAGAATACAGTAAATCAAAAGTTACACGTTGACACATTTGAGAACGTCTTCCACGACTATATTGCCATCAGTCTGCACCTCCACTGTCCACTCTCATTTCACTAACTGTTGAAAATAGCTGAATGTCTCATTTGTAAAACTGTACCTTTTATAGAGAGGTCATTCGACCTTCCTCAGGCATGATTCATGCCTGAGGAAGGTCAAAAGACTGAAACGTTGCATTTTGACATTAAATAAAAAGCTCTTGAACCAGCAAGTGACAGTGTGCGGGTCTCCCTCCCTCTTGTTGCCGACACACCTGTTGTCATAATAGTAAGTCGAGCATGCAGGCACCAACCAGCACATCAGGAGAAATTGGGGGTTCAGTGTCAAGGACACTTCGACACTAACTCTCAGTCAGTTTGCGCTCTTCAGATACAGGCAGACAGACAGATACAGAGATCTCCATAATTATATGGGCACAAAAGGGACAGACAAGACGGTTCAAACAGGTTCTACGACAATGGGTATTGCATCCCAACTTGCGTCGTTCGGCCGGCGGCCGACGGGCACAGGTCTAGTCCTTGCAAAATTGCAGTATGGAACATTGTAAAAAATGTTTTGCTTATGTATATCCCTTCCCTACTGACTCATAATCATATTAAGTGTTTTTAACATTCGATCCCATGGGACAATTTCTTATTCCTTGAACCCATGCAGTCCTTGGTAAAAGTCCTTATACTGCATTTATTTTACCAGCTTGTGAAACTTTATGCTGCTGTCTTGGCCAGTGCTCCTGTGTAAAAGTGGTTCTAAACCTCAATGTAAAGATTCCCTTTCTATTCCTCTAGTGACAACCCTCAAACACTGAGAGAGCACTGGAACAATACACAGCCTCAATCTAATACACAATTATCTTATTCTCAACAGAGATCATTGGAAGGATAAGGAAGGCAAACACAACACATCTAAATAACTGAATAGACAACTCCTGAAGTGAATGCAGTGTGACAGCTCTGAGCTGATGTTTCAGGGGCCATTTATGAGTGCTTGATTAGGGCCGTAAAGCCGTCATTAGGGACAGCTGTGTCTGGATGAGAGGCAGAGCGGAGGCTCACATCTCTTATAGGCTTGTAATCTCGCAGAGTAACGCCTCCAGGAGAGATGTTATGTGCAGTTTGTGAGTATGTTCTGGTGTGGGTTTGAGAGTATTGGAGTTATTTGTGGCTGTTTTCTCGGTTTATGTCGTCAAATGATAAACCATAGGACTGCAGAAGCCTTCTGCGTTCTACAGCACATTTCTTTTTTATCTACAGAATGAATGAAAAGAAATAGACAAAGCATATGGGATATAGGGACAAAATGTATCGAACTGTTATTTAGTCTCGTAGTGAATATGCTCATTTAAATTGCAGTAACAAAGTCTTAAATGTCCTATGTGTTGTGGTAGGGCATTATTGAAAATTGAAGCGCCACACTTCAGAGTCATGTTGGCATCTTCTCTCTAGCAAGGGCATCTGCATAAGTCCAGACAGAAACAAGATAATGGACCTCTGTGCTCGGCATACTTATCACCAAGGAAGATCAGCTAATTGTAATTATGACACAGAGGTCATCATGATTGGGCTATTATGATTGTGGGCTCGAGTAGCAAGCTATTGTTATCGTACATCTTTATTCCCGGGACCGTTTTCCTGCTGGGCTGTGACGTCATGTGGGTGAACCAATAGGAAGACAGAGGGAGGGGGAGGGGTATAGCATAGAAGGTGGCATAGTCCTTAAGTTCCTGTTCAGGTTCATTTTCCCATGGCTTCGTTTTGGCAGCAGATTTGAATGGGAAACCTGTTCAAATCTGCTGCCGAGCCAATAAATCGCAACTATGGGACACTGAACCAATGGGAAACGGCTACGACACCTTCCGGAAATCTGGGAGTATACAGCCAATAGCACCCATAGATAAAGGCTAGTAGTTCACCCGGCGGCCATCTTACTTCGGGGCTACAGTACAGTATGTTCAATGGCAGCTCAAACAAAAACAGTCATAACTCAAATCTTAACGGGTTGGTTTATTACAAACGTTGAGACGTGGCTATGATTCAGGGCGCTCATCTGCTTAATTTTGTTTTTTTATATGAACGTCGTTTGAAAATTGGTTGAACATTGAGCAAAATGTGGTTATTTAAAAGTACATGCCCCATAGACACAATGGTATGTGGCCCCGAGGTAAGATGGGCGCCACGTAGCAATGTCGCTCTCCATTGGCCAGAGCGTGGGTGAGCCATTTAGCTTTCTTATATCTATATATACCTACCAATACCAATAACCCTACCAAACAGTCCGAAACCAACCACTAGGGGTCAACAGTGACAGACTACACACAAGTGTGTGGGGAATTCGGGATTCGGCATACCAACTTAAATTGGGGGGAAAGGGGAACTGGCTAAGACAAAAAAAAAAGATAAGTTCATTGACCCTGCTGGTAGGGAGAGCCGCTGCGAGGTGAGAGCTAATGAGGATCCTGTATATTCCACGCACGTTAGAGCGGCCGTTATGATGGTATGATGAGCCTATTTTCACTGCCCTGGCTGTTACTGCACACCCCGAGGCCAGGGAGGCCTCCCTCTGACTTTTATTTAATGTCCCATTAATGATAATGAACTTCACTCTATCCCAAGAGTGTGCTCCTAAGCCACTGAAACCGCCACCCTTTTCTTAAAGATTAATCTCATGCATGGCTCTTTTTTTTTTGTTTGACTTCAGTAGTTGAAAGATTTCAGTCTCTGTCTATCCTGCCAAATAACAGAATGCCTTGATCAAGTCGGTTCAAAAGAGAGGGCCAAAAGTTTAAAGTGCACAGGCACACCCACGCATGCACTCTCCTGCATATTGTGTTTCTTCCATGGTTTAAAGGTGTTTATTGCCAGATTAAAAGGCACAACAAGGCACTAGGGCTGCCTTCTAAAAAGAACAATCAATATCAATCTCACCAAGATGGCTTTTCGCTCCACTTGCAGGCAGCTGTCAGGTGAGGAGCCCTCAGTTCTGGATTATTATTGGTGGTACAGACGCTGGATATTGTTATCATAACAAAGTCATTTTCACATTGAGGGTATAATGGGTGCCAGCTCAAGTAGCCCTGGTTTGAATTGTCTGTATGTGTTCAACAACCTAAACACTATTATACCTTGTTGACCGGCGTCCCACAAGGCTCCATTCTAGGCCCATTACTTTTTCCATCTACACTAAATATCGTATGTGTGCTGTCACGAGCCGTGACCATATATGGAGGCGTGGGTGACTAACAGACGGATGGACGGGTGAAACTGGGCAATCTACAAGGTCACAGCATGTCACGTTGTGACGCGATGTGAGCTTGTAGATCGGCATTTTTTGCTAAATATTCACCCCAGAATAGTGACCCGATGGTTCAAGTGGTTTTCTTATGTCAGTGGTTCTAATAGTGGGATGAGGGAACCCCCAGGGGAGGGGGTTCCAGGTGGTCCCCAGCAAAGTTAGTTAATATGGTATCAAAACCACTTTAGTAAGTAAGTAAGCCTTGTTGAGCTATAGAGCGTCGCAGTCCCGCCCCCTCGAGAGACCCGGAAAATAATTCCCCGTTTTTTTTTTTTTTTTTTTTTCTTCTTTGTAATTATTCCAAAATATTCAATCATGTTCTCCACAGTAATACTTTCATATTGCCTTTAAAGATTCATAATATTTTTGTGTATTCTTTTAGATTCATTTATTCTCATCCAAAGCAGCTCCTGACTACTCTGTACTTTGAGGCTGCCGTGAGATTTGATATGGGACTTTAATATCACTCCAAACAATACATCAACTCCTGACCACTAAACAACCACATTCATTTACTGACTGGATTACCTTCGTAATGCATATATGCAGACAACAAAGTTTATAATCGTATTCCTCACAGAATCACTTATTTAGTCATGTGTAGCGCGATCTTGTCATCATACATCATCACATTCCAGCCAATCACAATTGGCGTCCTCACTTTTTAAGTCCAAGGCTCAAGGCTAATTAATCACGTGTGGCATCGTCAATTTTCTGTCCTCACTTTTAATTCTCAATACGTACTTTGCTCAGCCAATCAAATCATCGCTATGGGGTGCTCAGCCAATCAAATCATCACTATGGGCACACAAACAGATAAAGCTGGGCATAGGATGGGCTAGCGGCCCTAAAAAACCAACATTTCCAATCAATATCAGGTGCATTTAGTAGACTGTATTTACTGTAACCGTATGCGTGTGTCTCTTCTTGGATGTTGGTGGGGAGATAACTTATTCAAGTTCAAGTTTATTTGAAAGCATCATTGCATAACAATATGAAATATGTTTCTTACAATTTAAGACAAGAGGACCACTCTATTAAAAAGGTCAGGTTCTTGAGCTCTGCAGTGTTGTCAGCCAAGCTGTCGCGCTGCAGCATGTCTACATCAGGTGGTACGCTTCTTTCCCCTCCTGGCTTTGCCCTGGGTTGGCTCCCGTAGGGTCAGTTTACATGCTTCAAGTTCTGGGTGCCTGACGCAGTGCCCTGCCAGCCTCATCCGTCTCTCTCTCTGAGAAGGATGAGGCTGGCAGGGCACTGCATCAGTGGTACTTTACTTCTGGTAAAGCTTGTACGCTCTCGGGAGGAACGACATCTGGTGCCTTTTTGTATGACTCACAGGTTGTGTGAGTGTCCTCCCAGTTTCTTAGAGTGTAGCGACTTGTATTATTATTATATTTTTTTTTTTCTAAATTTTTATCCCACGATTTTGTAACCCAGTTTTTCTTTTCACCCAGTGCCAATTATCTAATGTAATCCTGGGCGCTACACTTCCTCTGCCAACCTGGGGGGGCAGCGGACTGACCTCATGCCTCCTTCTATGCATGAGGAGTCCAAGCTGCTTCTTTTCACCTGACAGAGGGGAATTTCCCCGGCCGGACGTAGCGCGTGGAAGGGACACGTTATTCCGACCAGGTCCTTTCCCCTCCATCAGGCGCCCCGGCTGGCCAGGGGGAGGTAGTTTTAGAGACCAGGATTACGGCATGTTTTTGTGAGGGTATCTACCCTAGGGGACACAGGGAGAACATGCAAACTCCACACAGAAAGGCCCTATCGCCAACCCCCGCCTCGGGTATGGGCACTGATGACGCGGAGGAGGGAACACGCCGCCAGTGCCCACAGTGTCCCCAGCGGGAATCAAACCCAGGACCTTCTAGCTGTGAGGCGACAGCACTACCAACTGTGCCACCGTGCCCCTTGTAGCGACTTGTATTTGTAGGCACACTCTGGATCACTAGTAGCCGCTATAAACACTATTATTGTTCTATAGTGTGTATACGTAGCTAGCGTACAGTATAGTATATGAAGAGATATACAAAAAAAAAGAATTGCATTTTTATAGAGCTTTTTTTTCATTCATTCATACATTGGGAGGTGAAGTGTATGAATACAATACACTACAGTACGTACAGTGTGTAGACAATAAAAACCTATTTAAAATAGGCGCAGCAGTGACTCGATGTAGAGTGGCCTCCTTGGAATCGGTGAGATCCACGGTTTGAAGTGTGTAGAAGTGTCCTCGAGCAAGCTTGGTTCGTGCTTTGCATGGTTTCCTCCACCGTCGGGAGATGAGTATGTTGGCCCTATGCACCATTTATCATTTGAAAAATAGTTATTACTTTCCCACCTCAAGTCAACACAAACGTATCCTCCCTGCCTAACAAACTGGCCACTACCGTTTCACATAATAGCCTGACTGCAATAGCGTGCGCAACCGCGCATTGTGCAATACCTGCTGGGAAGTACCTTAAACACACAAATAGAGTGGCAGAACCGTAAGTACCATAATGGTGTAGCCTCGGCCGGGAGGTGAACCCGGGTTCCCCATTCCACAGGCACAGTACGTTACCAGTCGAATACTACATTATGGTAAAGGATCGGACACTGTCCTTCAGACAACACCTCAAAGAACTCAAGGCCAAGGTGACATCCAGGGTTGCACTGATCCGGCGCCTCGCTGGAACAACCTGGGGAGCCTCCGCTAAGACGCTGCGTATATCCACCCAAGCCCTGGTCTTCTCTGCAGCGGAATACTGCGCCCCAGTCTGGAGCAGAAGCCCCCATGCAAGAAAGGTCGATGTGGCAATTAACAACGCCCTCCGGATCATAACGGGATGCCTGAAGCCCATCCCTGCGTCCCACTTGCCAGTCCTTGCGGGAATAGCTCCGGCCGGCCTCCGGCGGGAGGCAGCCACCCTCGTCCTGGCCAGGAAAGCCCAAAAGCACGACTGGCACATCCTGCATGGCACCACAACAACTCCAGCGCCTCCAAGCAGACTCAGGTCTCGTCACCCCTACAACAGGGCAGCACAGGAGATGCTCAACTCCACCTCTGCGGACATCTCCAGAGATGCATGGCTGGCAGCAGTGTGGAAGCAGGAGTGGGAGTCAGCCGGGCCCTCCTGCATGCATCGCTACATCTGGGAACCAGGAGATGGCGCCATAGGAGGAGATGACCTACCTTGCCAGCAATGGACCACACTGAACAAGCGGTTGGGCGCTTCAATGCATCAATGCAGAAGTGGGGATTGGCGGACAGTGCGGCATGCGAGTGCGGTGACCCTGAGCAGACCGCCGACCATCTACACCTGCCCCTTATACAAACCACCCTCAGAAGCCAGCCTCTTCGACCTGGTACCAGATATGCGGGCGTGGCTCCACGACACCGAGTTGGACCTCTGACGTTACACGAAAGAAGAACCAGTCGACTAAAGAAGTCCTTTGGTCGGACAGGACTCGAGATATGCGGGGGACACACGGGCAGGGGACCACACGGACATGCTGAGAATCTGTGCATTTATAGATAGGTTAGAACGTAACATTGTTTATTAAAGATGGGGTGGCATACTGCAGTTTTGTAACCCAGTGGAGCACGGCCCGGCCACTCAGAAGTGCAGCTAAGGCCGCAGAGAACTGTTTATGTGAAGGACTGGTATAGAACTGGCTGCACAGAGAGAGAAAAATAATATTGACAAAAGGCTTTTTAATATTATTAAAAGGCCTTTTAGATTATTTTGAAGTGTTTGTTTTGAGTTACAGACAGAGAGATGTCAGAGATGTTCTGAGTGAAGGAGTGGACGTTGCTAACCACTTCACATCAGCAGCACATACAGCACTCACATTCTTTGGCAGTTTCTCATGCTTTGCAGGCTGTCTGTCTTAGGGATGGCAATAGCATTTGTGCAACAGGATGTCGAGTATAAGATTATATACGAGAGTTCCCTTGCCAATCCATAATTTCAGGGAGCTGATGGGAACAAGATTATACATTGTTTTGTTAAAACTGCAGGTTTTAAAACTACAGTATATCTTGCATGCATTGGGATGTCATTGCATTTGTAATATCTGGACCCTGTTGTTACACGTGTCTCATGATTGAATAACCCATTAAAACCGGGAAAGCATCTGTGTCGAGCTTTTACATCTGCTATGTTGTTAACTTTTTTGAAAGTTGAAAGTGCGAGCACTTCTGATTCGTAGAATTGGCCTCAGATCTTAATGGCATGATAATTATAATAATGATGATAAAATCATAATCCATCAAGGAAAGGAAAAAAGAAAAAAGGAATAATCAATGAATAAGCAGCAGAATTTAGAATTTAGTCCGTTGGTCCATTTAGACCTGAGGCCGAACCTAACCTAGTATAAGGTTTCTGCAAACCTTCAAATTCTTATTTTTAATAATGATGTTGCTGCCTGTATAGCAACAACTAATTAGACACAGAGGTAGCTCCCGGATTGAAAGGTATAACAACGTAGAGGTTGGACCATGCAGGTCTAAATTAGTTCAAGGATTCATGACATTCATTATTTATTTTCTCTTTTTTTTTCTTTTGATTTTATGACTTCAAATAAACCAAACCATCTGAACTTTGAACATTCAGTGGATTTTCTGTGGTCTGGGATTTTCTCTGTGAAGCCTTTTGAGCTGCAGTGAAAACAGGCAAAACTGACATCTGCTGGCAAATCCCATTGTCATAATTATATGGGATTTGACACTCCACAGGACAAACAGAGCACTTGTTTGAGCCAGAAGACCACAGACAATCTATTGAATGTTCAAAGTTCAGATTGTTTTGGGTGCAATTGAGCACCCAAATAATTACAAAAACGTTTTTATTTTAATGTCAGAATCCCTTTAAGGTACTTGAAGGTAGTGTGTTGAAACCGTAGCTGACGTCCCTTGCAGATCAACTATTGTTGCTATTTCTCGTATAATAATAACATACGGGTAACAGGATTTGAACAATAGTTGCTGTGTGGTCATGAAAGAAACAAACAAGGGTCTCTGAAGGTCTACCCATGAGCAGTTGTGGGCACATCTGGAGACAGCTGTGCCTGAACCTCGCTTCCCTCCCTCCCTCCTGGCTCCCCAGCACTGCAGGCTCAAATCAACACATAATCATCTGTGGGTCTCCATGATTGAGCGGCAGGCTGTGCCAAATGTGTCATCCTCTCCTCATAATTTAATTACAGGAGGCACACAGGAATGATCGGTGCTAATTAGACGTGATCCATACCTGGGGTAGAAAATTACCCTTTGAATTAGGACATTACGAGTGCATTTTAGCCACAATGCCACACAACTCTTTTTTTGAAATGGCAGTCACTCAATCTGTGTTGGAGGACATGGATTGGCACCATCAGAAGAGGGTGGGTTGGAGTGTTGTTGCAATGCACTGGGAGGCCAATTTCAATACATTTCTGGCAGGAACTCTGGAAACCAGCCGTGCTGTTTTTTAATCGGAGAGTAATTTTTGGTAACATTGCTAATGGCTTCCCAGGAGCGGGGAAAAGCAGATGGATTAATGACTGAAACGTGAGTCTGTAGCTTAGAGTATATACAGTATGAATAGAGGCGAAATGGACATAGTGGCCGGATTTGGTATTGTAGTGCTGGGCCAAACTCATGAACGCGCTGGTCCGTTGACTATCATTGTGCACGTTCATGATGACAACGTGAACACTGTTTCATACGTGAACGCCGCTGTTTCATATGTGAATGCGTGTAATGATAGTCAACGGCCAGCACATCCATGAGTTTGAGGCAAATCCATCCCAGAATGCACTCTGTTCCTGAGTGAAATCGCCTCGTGCGCTTTTGAGCAACTTAATGCAAGTGGATGGGAGGAGATATCCGGTGCCGTCTCTATTCATATATACTCTAAGGTCTGTAGACTGTGTGTGGTCTTGTTTTTGTTCTATGTGTCACCAAGACTAAAGGCTGTATTTTGCGTGTCTTAAGTACCAGGTCTTATTACCTAACTTGAGTAAACTAAAGACCTGGAGGCATGATCAATGCTCTTTGGCCACTCAGAATAGACAAATGGCATTGATCACGCCTCCAGGTCTTTAGTTTACTCAAGTTAGTCAAGTTAAGACCTGGTACTTAAGACACGCAAAATACAGCCCTAAGAGTTTAAGTGGTCTACATGTATGCTGTATATCCCCTCAAAGATACGGGGAAAATTGTCTTTTAGGATAAAACTCAGTTTTAGGGATAGGTCATATTTAGGGCCAATGGGTTTAGTTACAGACTTACAGTGATGTTATTGGAATAAGGTTTAAGGATACAGGGCACCTGCAGGTATACAGTATGTGTGCAATTTGCTTGGGGAAGACATATGAAGTCACCTCACACATTTGAGATGATGCCAAGTTTACAGTAGATAAAACAAAGGATGGAAGTCTACAGTACATGGCCTCGGGCATACCTGAGCGCCTGTAGGAATGAAATAATGCAAATATATTTATAACGATGGTCCTATTGCCGCACAACAACAACCCCTGTCGCCCACTGTTGTACTCCAAGCGTGCACACACGCACGCCACGCACACACACACACACACACACACACACACACACACACACACACACACACACACACACACACACACACACACACACACACACACACACACACTCACAGAAATACTGTAGACATGAACTCCAACTACCACGGCACACATACATATGCACACACACTACCACCACATACGCCATGGCTGTGTGGTTGGGTGATGGTGATGGCATAGCCATCTGCCTCCAGCTTCAAATGCAGAGAGAGTCGTCTGTGAGTGTGAGCGCCGTGCTCAGGCTAATGGCAGCCTGGCAGCTGTATTCACCTCCTGTGCCAGTCCTCATTACAGAGAAAGCACCACACGCTGCGGCTATAGGGCTGTGATCTCTGCTTCTCAACACATTCTCTACACATCAAGCCCAGTACAGTCAGTATGACAGACCAATGTGTACGGTAGACGGACGGACGGACTGTTTTACATATTACATAAACGTCAACTACTTGAGGCATTCTTATTCTTACAATTTACAATTTTAGACATTTAGCAGACACAACAACACAAGGTAATACATCAAATGCATAGAAATAGTCATCTAGGATCAAACCAAGGGCTCCAATTTCGTCGCTGCCGTTTCCTGCGACACGGCCAGCAATGCACCCGCCGCCAGAAGTCTAGGAGTATAGGAGCTTACTCTGCCTCTTAATGGTATTTTGGTCCAGCATCACCCGCTATCTTTTTTGCAGACACCGGTATTTGCGCTTAGAGGTGTGGTGAGTGGTCATGGGCGTGCACGCTTTCCCCTAAATTGCTATTTTGGTCACACACATTTGGGAAGGCGCATAGTGGATTTTAAAAGCACCCGCAAACCGTATGCCAAATTAGTTTGGTAAAGAGCGGAGATATGGAGATGTCCGCTTAGTGCAGGCTGCGTCAGCTCTCCTTATTCTCCTATTGCATCTCTTTGTCATTGTCCTATAATCAGCAGAAGTGAGACTTCAAGGCAGCAACGCAACACTCTTCCATGGGCTATAGACCGTAAGGCTATGAACCAATATAGCACTGGGCATAACGGGCAACGGATAAGGGATCTCTTAAAGGCAATGGCATATGTGGCACGGTGATTGGTTTAATTATTGTAACGCCCAAACCACACCTATGCATAATATAACGGGTAACGGAGGTGTTTTAGGGATTCAGACAGGTAACCAAAATACCAACTTTAGTGGGGGAACACCCCTTCCCCACTGTTAAATCCCAAAACAGTGTATTTAGAAAGATCAAACGAAAATGGAGCCCCAAGAACCTATCATAACCTAAGGTCACATTCCCACCTAATACCACCTTCGGTAGACTCGATGCGAATGGGCGGAGAAGTTGGGATTCTTGCATATTTAATTTGCCTTCACACTGCGCTGTCATCTGCAGCAATTGGAAACGCAGCAGGGACCTTTATCAATGTGTTCATAAACTATAGCCTACACAGTGAAATCTATGGTGTTAAAATTATAGCCTATACTCATAACGTGCAATCGTGCATGTATCGTGCCGTCGGGGACTGGACCTCTCTCTCTCTCTCTCTCTCTCTCTCTCTCTCTCTCTCCGCACACACTGTTCCTTTGGGCATAGAGCGCGCTCAGCGCACTGAGCACAGACAGACAAAGTCTACTCCCCAACTGTGTTGGGGAGTGACAGCACTCCATGTTTATGGCACAGACAGACAGAATATTCTGAGGGCTACACTGCAGTGTTTTTATGTGTTTCCTTAAACACATATCCTCATATTTCGATCAGGGCTTCAGTCTCCTCATTCGACCACGTCTATCCACGATAACGGGACATCTTTGTGCTGCGTAAAATATGCCTTCTCCGTCTCCAACTGTGTTTAGCTCCTCACCCGCCACATTGTTTGTTTCATTTCCATTATTTGCTGCAGATTGCATTCACACCTGCACCGAATTGTGCGAATTGTGCGATTGGAAGCGAAGCGAAACCCCTGTTTTTGGTCGGAGTAGAATGCGGTTCTTTGATGCGCATTAGGATTCGAATGAGCACACCTTCCGACAATGTGCAGCAGGATTCGTTTTAATCGCAGTAAAGCTTTCTGGTGTGAAGGTCACCTTACAGTAGAATATCCAAAGAAAATCAATAATCTGTACATTGAGACGACACAATAGGACGCCAGGTCAATAATGAACTGATCTGTCTACATAACATTCTATCTAAATTTAAATTTTAGCCTCTGCATAATCCTGCAAGGTTGTCAAGGCTAGGGCAATTAAGTGTTAGGTGGAGTCTGAAGAGGTGAGTCTTCAGACTACAGCAGAGGATTGGGAGTGAGTCTGTAGTTCATTCCATAGTTTGTAAGCCAGAAGGGAGAAGAGTCTGGAACGTGTGGAGCGCTATTGTCATGTTTTAGTAAAGGTTCTGTCAGCTTCCCTGTGTTAGCTGATCTGGGAGCGGGAGGGGTTGTAGGGTTGGATAAGACTTTGAAAATATGGGTGTGCCATACCTCGTCAGCTCACCACCGGAGCGGTGGTCACCTCGCCACCGAAAATCCAGACTATTAATAGGCCTTTAGGGTGAGGGTTTGAGATAGGTTGTAGTTGTAGGACTAATGACTGGTCTAACCAATGACTAGTCTAAACCAAAAACTGTCTAAACTAAGTACTGCACCCTCTATGGAGGGAGGGAGCGGAGAAGGGGGAAGACGTGAAGAATTTGTTCTGAACATTCGCCAAAACAGCCGATGTACAAGCTCAAAACACATCACATTGCGATGCGCTTTGAGCTTGTACATCTGCTCTTTCTGGCGAAGAGATACAGAACGAAACGACAGCCATCCAAGTACAGTCCAAGAATAAGGGTTTAAATGGTCTACAAAGATAGAAGTCAGCCTAAATCACTATTATCAGACACATAACAAGTCTGCAATGACTCTCCAGGGAATAAAGGGGCCAGTACCGTTAATAGCCATTTATAATCTCAGCAGGAATATTAAATATTAATCTCTCCATGGTTCCCAAATGACATGCAGAGAATCACTGACACACCAGGCAGTGCTCTCTTCCAAACTACGGGCCCTATCTTGCGTGCTGCCTTAGCGGTGCCGTGTCATTAGTCAAAAGGTTCATTGTTCCGAAATTACTATCCCTATCTCTAACCCTAACCTAAACCTAACCGCAAGCACGGGAGCAAACCTAAACCTAACGGGACTTCGGATCTATGGGTAGTTCCCGCCTTAGATAGATAGATAGATCTTTATTTGTCATTGCAACGTGTACAACGAAATTAAAAGTGCCAACCAATCAGTGCATCATATCACAAAACAACATACTGTACAAGATAAAACAAAAACACATGACTTCTTGTTATTGCACAACCCCAGCAGCCCTAATGCACAAGCATGTCATTTTCAGCTGTTATCGCACAACAAACCCTTATTGTACTTAAGATAATAAATAGTAATAGAAGGTAATAGATAATAGATAATAGAAACTAAAAAGTGTCGCAGCAACAGATCATTTTTTAGCAGCATTGAGTGCAACTACCGCTGTGGGATAGAAGCTGTTACTGAATCTGTTGGTCTTGGACTTGATCACTCTGTACCGTCTGCCTGATGGCAACAGTTCAAACAGTGAGTGAGCGGGGTGGGAAGTGTCTTTTATAATGTTCAGAGTTTTTTTATGACAGCGGTCTCTGTGTAGTTCTTCCAGTGTGGGGAGAGGGCAGCCAACGATCTTCTGTGCCGTATTTATGACCCCCTGGAGCTTTTTCCTCTGCGCCACTGTACAGCTGGTGTACCACACACATATGCAGTACGTTAGTATGCTCTCTATGGAGCACCGATAGAAGGACACCAGCAGTCTCTGTGTGATGTTGTTCCCCCTGAGCACCCTCAGGAAGTAGAGTCTCTGCTGGGCTTTCTTCAGCAGCTCAGAGGTGTTCGTGCTCCAGGTCAAGCCCTCCTCCATGTGGACTCCCAGAAACCGGCAAGAGGACACCCTCTCCACACAGTCCCCATTAATGAACAGGGGTGGAATGACTGTTTTCTTCCTCCTGTAGTCTATGACCAGCTCCTGGGTCTTGGATGTGTTCAAGAGCAGGTTGTTCTCTCTGCACCAGTCCGTCAGCTGCACCACCTCATCCCTGTAGGCTGACTCATCTCCCTTGGAGATGAGCCCTACTACTGTGGTGTCATCCGCGAACTTCACCATGGTGTTGCTGCGGTGGGCGGGGGTGCATTGGTGTGTGTAGAGGGTGTAGAGCAGCGGACTCAGCACACAGCCCTGTGGGGAGCCGGTACTGAGGCTGAGGGACGTAGACATGTGCTGTCCCACTCTCACCCTCTGACTGCGACCAGACAGGAAGCTTTTAATCCACATGCAGGTGTTGTGTGGAAAACCCAGTTCCCCCAGAACATCCACCAGTCTGTGGGGGAGGATGGTGTTGAAAGCAGAGCTAAAGTCCACAAAGAGCATCCGCGCGTAGCTCCCCTGCTGCTCCAGGTGGGACAGTGCAGCATGGAGGGCTGTGGCCACGGCGTCCTCTGTGGATCTATTGGCCCTGTAAGCGAACTGGTGGGGGTCAAAGCCACGGGGCAGGAGTGATGTGATGTGACCCCGGACCAGCTTCTCAAAGCACTTCATCACCACTGGTGTGAGTGCGACTGGCCGGTAGTCATTTAGACTGGAGATGTTGCGCTTCTTGGGCAGGGGGACTATGGTGGAGGATTTCAGACAGAGTGGGACAGTGGACTGGGCGAGGGACTGGTTGAAGATCTTGGTGAAGACCCCAGCCAGCTGGTCCGCGCAGTCCTTCAGTACACGTCCAGTGACGCCGTCAGGACCCGCAGCCTTCCTCGGGTTGATGGCCCGCAGCGTGCGCCTCACCTCGTGCTCCTCCACTGTGAAGGTGAAGCTGCTGTGGACCGTGGGGTGTGACGTTGCTGCCTCCGGTGGCTCTGCCTCGAAGCGGGCAAAGAAGGTGTTTAGCTCCTCTGCCAACGAGACGTCACCCTCGACAGCTCCGACGGTAGTCCTGTAGTTGGTAAGCTGCTGGACTCCCTGCCACACCTGCCTGCTGTTGTTGCTGTCCAGATGGTCCTCGATCTTCCTCCTGTAGTCAGCCTTGGCCTCTCTGATGCCTCTCCTCAGGTTCGTTCGGGCTGCGCTGTAGTTAGCCCTACCCTCAGACCTGAAGGCGGTGTTCCTCTCCTTCAGCAGCCGCTGGACCTCCCGGGTCATCCAGGACTTCTGGTTGGGGTAGACCCGGATGCGTTTGTCCACTGTGACATTGTCTGTGCAATTTTTTATATAGCACAGAACACTGTCTGTGAACACATTCAGGTCCTGGTGTTCAAAAATATCCCAGTTGGTCCTGTCGAAGCAGTCCTGCAGCTGCTCAGAGGCATCCTCAGGCCAAGTTTTGACAGTTTTTGTGATGGTGGGGGCAGTTTTCCTTAGGGGGGCATATGCAGGAATTAAAAGCAGGGACATATGGTCAGACTTGCCCAGGTGCGGTAGTTGTTTTGCCCTGTAGCCAAGTTTGATGTTAGAGTAGACCTTGTCCAGAGTGTTAGCTCCTCTCGTAGCACATTTAACATGCTGGTGGAATTTGGGGAGTGCTGCTTTCAAATCCGCCTGGTTAAAGTCCCCCGCTACGATGTGTACAGCGTCAGGATGTCTGCTCATCTGGCTGCTAATGCTGCCATGTAACTGTCCGATAGCCAAGCTAGCATTAGCATCCGGTGGAATGTAAACAGCCGTCGTCATGACAACGGTAAACTCTCTCGGCAAGTAGAAGGGTCTGCATTTCACAGTCACATACTCCAGGTTCGGGCAGCAGTGACTATCTACAATCACTGTATTTGTACACCAGTTGTTATTGACGTACATACAGAGCCCCCCTCCTTTGCTCTTACCCGAGTTCTCCGTCCTGTCATGACGCTGTGCGGTGTAGCCTGTCAGCTCGATAGCAGAGTCCGGTATGAGTGAGTGAAGCCAAGTTTCCGTGATCAACATGATGCAACAGTCCTTCACGGTTTTATTCGCTGAAGTCTGTAGCCTCAATTCATCCATCTTGTTAGCGAGGGATCTGGCGTTTGTGATAAAAAGGCTGGGAAGCGGTGGTTTGAGCGGCTGCCTCCGTAGCCTGACTAGCGCGCCAGCTCTGCAGCCCCGCTTCTGCCTCCTCTCTCCGCGCCGCCTTCGCCTCCTCCCGGCGGGGATAGTAAACCATACCGAGCCGGGGCTCCTTGCGATGTCCGCCGGTGTGTTGTGCAAGCGGTGAAACTCGGCTGTAACACTCCGCTTGTGGCAAACTCCTATCCTAAGGAGATCCTGCCGGCTGTAGGTGTTGTACGCTTCACAAAAAGTACATAGAACAAACAACAAATACACAACAAGCCATACAAAGCACCGACCGGGAGAGCACTGAGCCGCAGCAACTGTGTGCGCAGCCATAGTGTCACCTGTCACCTCAGGCACCAAACATAGGCGGATGCCAACAGTTTTGGATGACCACAAGAGCTGAAGAGCACCTTACAACAACCTTACAGCAACCTTACCCCTTATCCTTAAACTTATTTAACCAGCCATATTTTGAGGGAGGGCGAGGTGAATTTAACGGCCGACCCGGTCGACCGGTCGGCCCATGGGTCGACCAGTCGGCCCATGGGTCGGCCGCATGGGCATGGGCATATTTTACTATTTAGAAAAACATTTTGAAATTGTTCAACTTGCCGATACACCTCGACACGTTGTGAGCTTGTACTGTACATCGGCTATTTGAAATATTTAAAAATGTTTTTAAAAATTGTAAAAAAAATGCAAAGAAGTTTATAGCCGGGGAGCCAGTCACCCAAAATTTGAGAGGACCTGTCATGACATACTTTTTATTTGTGCTTTTTCTATTCATTTGATCATTAAGGTCCACAGAATGAGAGGTCTGCTTTGCTGGAAACATCGCGAAAACAAGTTATGGCCATTTTTGTATACCACACAATATAGACAATAATAAGGCAAAAATCTCCAAATTTCATCATGTTTTAAGTAGCATGGGACACTAGGGGGTTTTCGTGATTGTGAATCCATTCCAAGCACGAGTGGATATGGTCGAATTTAGGCCAAGGAGTGTTTTTCGTGCAAAACTAATGCTTGGAATTGATTCAGAATCATGAAAACCCCAAGTTTGACATGTCACTTATAACTAACAATACATCACATGGATGCACCTGGGACGTATCCTCAGTGATGTATCCCAAGGTCATCGGGGTTTCGGATCTCTCAACATCATACCCCTCACTCAGGCGACCCAGCCAGGGTGATCAAGTCCCGACTTAAGTCCCAGTAGCTACCCTCAATCAGTCCCACTAGGGCAAAACCAGGGCCACACAATCCGTAAAGTATGATGAAATTTTTGCCTTATTGTCTATAATGTCTATGGTGTGGTATACAACAATGGCCACAATTTCTTTTTCAGAATGTTTCCGGCAGAGCAGACCTCTCATTCTTTGGACCTTAATGACCAAGTGAATAGAAAAAACACAAATAAAAAGTATGTCATGACATCACAGGTTAATCTCTATTCCTTGAGCTTTTGGGCCTGTGGCTCCCCGGCTATTAGGGATAAGGGGTAAGGCGGTGCACAAGATAGCTATAGAGCCCTATATTTCCTACATTCAGTACTACACATCCAGAGCTCAGTTTCACATGTTTAAGCCTTAAGCTCGTACAAAGTATAAATCTGTCGACAGAGCTGAATGAATGACTTATACATAAAGCAGAATGAATGACTATAGACATAGTCAAATTAGAATATTCTAGCAAACAGGCCAGGTTACCTGCATGAAAGTTGTTAACTTTAGGTTTTGTTTTGAGCTCAATAGCAGATCCCCACAACAACAATCTCCCCTAAAGTTATGTAATTGTAAGTCTGGCAGAATTTTGTTTGATGTCAAGACACTGAAGACAGAAATGGCTCCATTTAGACTAAAGTGGAAGTACGGAATGCTATTCTACTTCCTGGCATTATTTTATCCTATAGACCGATTCCGTACCGGTTTCATGGTCGCAGCCTACGTATTTCCTGTAGGCGGACTCGACGTAGCTGCGGGGGTAAAACCCTCACCAGGCGCACCTCTTCCACTACAGTGAACGGCAGAGTGACTGATGTTAGTTTGCCTCAAACTTTACTCCTTTACCTGCTTTTTTACTAACACTAACATTACAAAGATGCCCAGAACATCGAGATGAACCTGTGTAGTTTATGGCTGCTCCAACAGTAGTGGCAACATAACAAATAAAATAAAACGGATTGTCTAATATCCACCGCGATGGCTGAGACCAGAGCCATTGAGTAATGGTTGAGACAAAGCAGTGAAGAATCCTGCAAGATACATAATTTCAGTCTTACCCAATACCCAATCTTTCTGTTTTATGAACACAAGGCTGCTGTATTTTATACCTCATACTAAGCATTTAAAGTATGAGGTATAAAGTACAGCAGCCTTGTGTTAATAAAACAGAAATGTTTGGTATTGGGTAAGACTGGCGTTATGTATCTTTCACTGCTTTGTCTCAACCATTGCTCAATGGCTCTGGTCTCAGCCACCGCGGTGGATATTAGACATTCCGTTTTTATTTTATTTTTATGTTGCCACTACTGTTGGAGCAGCCATAAACTATACACAGGTTCATCTCGATGTTCTGGGCATCTTTGTAATGTTAGTGTTAGTAAAAAAGCAGGTAAAGGAGTAAAGTTTGAGGCAAACTAACATCAGTCACTCTGCCGTTCACTGTAGTGGAAGAGGTGCGCCTGGTGAGGGTTTTACTCCCGCAGCTATGTCGAGTCCGCCTACAGGAAATACGTAGGCTGCGACCATGAGACCCGCTACGGAATCGGTCTATACCTTCTGGTAGAGGTTGACTGGAGGCCATGCTAAGAACATACCGATTGCATTCAAAGATAGCTGTGAGAGATTCAATGTATCTGTCATTAACTGAGATGTCTCATTTACCTTTCTTATACTTTTATTAAACTGTTGCGGCCCTATGTGGCCTCATATGGTGCGTTAAAAGTTTTTTTTGTGATTTCTGTGCCCTATATGGTGATTGGAGGGTGGAGTCGAATGGAGATTGGAGGAGTGGCTTGGTGTTTGGAGACACACCTGGGCCTCATCTCCTCATCAGACAACCAAAAGCCTGTGATGAACACCAGCCCATTTGCCATCCGTCACCTGTGCTGCTGAACCCTGTTTGTTTGTAGCTGTAGTCTGTAGGCTGAGTGGCAGATCCTGTTTGTTTGTAGCTGTAGTCTGTAGGCTGAGTGGCAGATCCTGTTTGTTTGTAGCTGTAGTCTGTAGGCTGAGTGGCAGATCCTTTGTTTGTTTGTAGCTGTAGTCTGTAGGCTGAGTGGCAGATCCTTTGTTTGTTTGTAGCTGTAGTCTGTAGTCTGTAGGCTGATCCTTTTTGTTTGTAGCTGTAGTCTGTAGTCTGTAGGCTGATCCTTTTTGTTTGTAGCTGTAGTCTGTAGTCTGTAGGCTGATCCTTTTTGCTGAGTGCTAAAGCTAAACTTTACTTCCTGTGTGTTTAAAGTACAGACACGCTAAGCTATTTTGGTAGTTAGGAAATCAATTGCAGTATTTCAAAACATTTCTTGAGTGTATCACTTTCAATAGGAAAGCTTGGTAGGGGTGTACTTTTACCTTTTCTTTTAGACACATTTTTAACTCTTTGTGTAGTTAGGGAGCTTAGATTGTAAAAAAAAAAATGAAACGGCGGAGTTTGTATCTTAACTCTTTTCCTTTTCAGGTAGGGTGGAAAGTTGTTTGTTTTGGCCTTGGCCACCCTGAAGTTGTAGGGCTTGTAAGCTTTCCATATTGACATTCATATTGATATTTCAGTTTCTGTAACCTCAATTTGTGAGAAATAATAAATGTATACCTTTTTTGGTTATCAGTCTGTGTTACTCCTTAAGCCTCTAGACTCCATATAAGGTCGACACACACACACACACACACACACACACATAGAATTAGCTCAGGTCCTCTTCATTTCCGTAGTCATGGCAACTTCTATATCCATCAGTTTTTCAAAGTACATTGTGTGTGTGACCATACTTGTGTGGGCCAAATTTATCCACAAATAGAAGAATTATAAGACAGTGTCTTGGTCCTGTCCTCACAAGAGCAATCATTGTTTCATAGTAAAAACACTTAGGATTAGTAGGCCTATTTAGGAGTTACAGTATGCCTGATCTATACTTGTGTGCCGACATTACATGCCAAATACCTCTCTCTCTCTATACACACACACACACACACACACACACACACACACACACACACATATATATTTTATATATCACGTGAAAGGAATTGGTCTACAAATTGTAAAAATTGCATTCATAAAATAAAATCATTAAAATGTGTATCACATTCACTAGTATAGTAGTGTGTGTGTGGGTGCGTGCGTGTGCGTGTCTCTCTCACACAAGTGTCCCTCAACACTGTGCCAGCTCCATGGAGCTCTGCTCCGTATTATTGCGAAACTAAAGTGGGTAATCCTGGAGAGAAGGGCTTTGGCTGAGCACTGTGTTGGCAAAATTAGCATTTTGGCCCAAATGTTATCAGGTGCGCAGGTCCTTACAGTATACAGGCACACTGACAGACAGGCCCTCTATTTCTCCTCTGTTAAGAGTAATGTTAACCATCACATTTTAGGCATTTAACTCACCATATACCACTCCACCACAAATTAAATGCATAAGCTAAAGGCAGAATACTGTAACTGATGTTTTTGGTTTTGTTAGCTAAATACAATACACATTGTATTGGAGTCAGATTTAAATATTATTATTGATTTATACCTCGTACAGCAGCCTTGTGTTCCTAACGTTATGTATCTTTCAGGACCTTTCACTGCTTCGTCTCAACCATTACTCAATGGCTCTGGTCTCAGCCACCGCGGTAATGTTGCCAATACTGTTGGAGCAGCCATAAACTACACAGGTTCACCCGATGTTCTGGGCATCTTTCTAATGTTAGTGTTAGTAATAAGCAAGTACAAGAGTAACGTTTGAGGCAGACTAACATCAGTCACTTTTCCATTCACTGTAGTAGAAGGAGGTGCGGGGAAACCGCAGATATGTCATCTCCGCCTACAGGAAATACGTTGCCTGCGACCATGAGACCCGTTTCTGAATCGGTCTATAATCTAGTGACCACCGGAAAGACGGGTGACAGCCGGAATATAGACGGTACCCCGGGAGCAGTATGGGTTGGCAACCCAGCCTGCATCCTCCGTGAGGAGGAGCCCAAAAAACCGGGGCCGATCGAGCAACATTGCGGCTCAAGAATCCACCACTACTCAATGAAGTGTCTGGTGCTGGGAGTCTGGTGCAACGCACAAAAATAATTAAAGTGAGTTTGGCCTGCACATTGTGCAATGTCTTGTGCTTTTGTAGAACAAATTAGTGATGGGAAATAACTAAGTAAATATTTCTTTGAATATTCTAAGGGCTTTTATACTTTGTTGATCAAGCTATGCTGGTAATATAATTGTCTCTGCATGGGTTATCAGGAGAGGTTTGTCTTGTAGTTGTACTATTATTGTATTGTACCTGTGATGCTAATTGCATATAATATATCTCTGCTGTACAGAGGAAACCTCACAACTCCAAAATGTTCATTTTTCAGGAAATGAAAAATATTCATTTTTAAGGAAATTAATAAAACCTTGTATTTTTTTAAACGATGCAATACTGCCTCATCAAAGTTGGTGTTGTGACTTTAGATATTGTCAATTACTTGCATGAGAAGGACAGAGGTGGTGGAGTTTTAGCAGACAAACACTTAAAATGCAATATCCATATATATATCCATATATATACTATATGCACATTCGACATATGCCATACGAAACAATATTGCACTGCTCATTGCTCATTGTTGTGCACCTGAGATGTCCATTAACTTGCTGTCACAGCAGCCATAAGCCAAAATAATGTCACAGCCCAAGACTTATAGCTGGCTAATATTTGCGTTGCCTAGCCAAGACAAAACAGCTCTCCTTTTTGCACCGGTGACAAGGAAACAGATGTTAACAAGATTAAGCACTTATTAATATACAAATTATTGGTGTCGTATTCTACAATACAAGGCACTTTTATTATAATTCATGTTACAATGGAAAACGAAAGAGTAATACATTATGGTGAAAATCACAGCTGTGATGATATACAGCTCAGGCTTATATGAGCTGTGCTGGCAACCACAGCACAGCTGCGATGTTATTGACCATGTCATATTCTGTCCTGTTTTATTCCTCAGCAGCCACATATCACGTTCACCACTTTATTGTCGGTCGTACAAAGTGCAATTTGGTTTTCAGCGGAGGCATAAAACACCCAGTAAACCCGAACAATAATCACACATGACACACTAAATGGAAAAATCTAAAATGCAGAGGTCTCCCAAAGAGGAGTTGACATGGAGACTGTTATAGCAGTGATTCTCAACCTCTTATATTTCAAGGACCTCCAATTTGATATGCATTAAGCCACAGTGCCCCATTTTTTAAATATATGTCTGGGACGCCAATTTAACCTGCTCAGTGTTTTCTATACTCTGTGTTTACTGTTTATTTAACTCTGAGTTGCAGGTCCTTTTGGTTCAGTTCTTGCACTCTCTGAGTTACAGACCCGTATTAAGCATCTCTTTTCTTCCTAACTACAAATAATTTAGCTGGGGATCCCCCTGGGACCGGGAGGCAAACCTGTGACCTTCTGATTACCAGACTGCTTGTCTACCCACTATAAGCTACAGCCCATTTAAAGTCTACTGTTACACCACCTAGTTAACTCCTCTTGGAGGCCCGACTTTGACTATACACATTGTTGTATGCATGCAGAACTCACCACCAGAGCCTCATTTTCACATTATTCTACCTTCTGTGTCCTTCTCTGAGCCAGCTGTGTGATGTCAACCAATCCCTAAATGGTAAATAAAATGGTAAATGGTGCATTTATATAGCGCCTTTATCCAAGGCGCTTTACATAGATTGTGCATTACATTCACCCATTCATACACCGATTGCGGCGGAAGCCATGCAAGGTACCAACCAGCACATCGGGAGCAATTTGGGGTTCAGTGTCTTGCCCAAGGACACTTCGACATGTAGACAGGAGGAGCCGGGATTCGAACCGCCGACCCATGGATCATTGGACGACCTGCTCTACCTCCTGAGCCACAGTCGCCCCCCCTAAAACCTATCATGGTCCACTAATGAACAATCAATCAATCAATCAATCAATCAATCAATCAATCAATCAATCAATCAAAGCTTTATTTCAGACCCAGGGAGAAACAGAAAGTATAAAAAAAATATATAAAACAGTACAAATCACACGTACAGTACAAAAAAACTATACAAAAATACAGTTTATCAATGTCTAACATGCAGACAAGTCCGCCAGTGCTTCCATAATTTGGAAGAGAATCTATATGAACTGTATACAGGGTTACAAACAATAAGCCACTTCCTTAATTTAACTATAACCCACAATTTTGCAACCCATTTTTTTTTTCACCCAGTGTCAATTATTTAATGTAATCCTGGGCGCTACACTTCCTCTGCCAACCTGGGCAGTGTATGGGCACTGATGACGCGGAGGAGGAAACACGCCCCCAGCTCCCACAGCGTCCCCAGTGGGAATTGAACCCAGGACCTTCTAGCTGTGAGGTGACAGCACTACCGACTGTGCCACAGAATTTGCCACTTCCTAAAACTTTACAACACTTTGCTTAGTAGCAGTGGGTGGGTGGGGTGAGGCAGTGTGACGTGACATGTGTATATTTTAATATTCATAGATACAGACTTTCTCGATGAGGGAGAAAGAGTAGATGTGGGGAAACCATGTTAAACAACATATTAATCATAGCAGAGTATTTTTACATACTTTAAAACGTGTCTGGAGGGGGACTTTAACATATTATGGTTTAAAAGCAAATCTATTTATGCTTGCTTGTCTGATCGAGCTCTGCCTGGTCTGATATTTTGCTTCATTTTTAAATGAAGATGAAGAACTTGCAGCTTATTTCTTCAGTGAATGCATATATTGCATAAAATCCCACTTCCCAGTGGTTCCCAACCTTTTCTGGATCAGGGCAGTGCACACTTGAAAATCTGAAAATCAAATGTTTCAATCAATTTTGTTAAAACTTGGATCCATGGAACTAAGTAACGTAGTATACGGTACTTTAAAATCATATTTATCGGTTTCACAATTAACTTTTTTCACTGCAATGTCCTCACTGCAATGTCCTCACTGCAATGTCCTCACTGCAATGTCCTCACTGCAATGACTTCACTGCAATGTCTTCACTGCAATGTCTTCACTGCAATGTCTTCACTTCAATGTCTTCACTGCAATGTCTTCACTGCAATGTCCTCACTGCAATGTCCTCACTGCAATGTCTTCACTGCAATGTCTTCACTGCAATGTCCTCACTGCAATGTCTTCACTTCAATGTCTTCACTGCAATGTCTTCACTGCAATGTCCTCACTGCAATGTCCTCACTGCAATGTCCTCACTGCAATGTCTTCACTGCAATGTCCTCACTGCAATGTCCTCACTGCAATGTCTTCACTGCAATGTCCTCACTGCAATGTCCTCACTGCAATGTCTTCACTGCAATGTCCTCACTGCAATGTCCTCACTGCAATGTCCTCACATGCTGTCACAAGTCTTTGTGACGGCATGCTCTTTATTCATGTGTTGTGGTCATCATGAACTCTGCCTCCAGACATTGATCCTTTATTGTCCTCATTTCACCAGGGCTTTCTTCCATCGTTATCCCCCTCAGATTCATAAACTGAAGCCACAATATATAGGGCCAAATGTGAGTTTAAAGGCCCAGTGATTAACAATACACAATAGATAAAGTAAAGACAAACAAAGCTTTTTTTTTTTTTTTTGCATAATTAAAGGCAAAAACATTGAAGACAAATCATGATCAAACTATTACTTCACCTGTTCCAGGAGGTACCGTGCTGAATTAGCTTTTCTGCTGCAGCCAAAAATGCATTTATCTTAACCCTTTAGGAATTAAGTCAATTTGTCTCGCTCGCACGCACGCACGCACGCACGCACGCACGCACGCACGCACGCACGCACGCACGCACGCACGCACACACACACACACACACACACACACTCCCCGTGAAGTGTTTTATTGTCTAAATTCTCACTTATGATGGTTCTGATTTAAAATTGAATTAGAACAAACAAATGTAATGTGTTATGGCAATATCATGTGGGGGCAAATTGCACAACATTTTAGGAGGCTATACATTCTATTGTTTGGATGGAACGGTGTTTGCGCATGTTGACTTTGTAGAGTTTAAGTGTGTGTCTGTTGCTAAATGAAGGAAGACCTTCTAGTGTACTTGAACTCCCATAACGTCTCCGAGCCTGACGCACGGCAGGTAATCCATTCAAATTAAGCCAACGTCCCCATCTCCAAGAGGTCAAGTCTCGGGTTATTAACAGGGCACTTTGTTATCAAGACTCAGCTCCTTCATTGACTACTCCACGTCGTCGCTGTCGGGCAGAAACCTTGTATCTCCACGTTTCACCTTTTAATTTTTTTTTTCGTAAATGAATGCCCTACTTAGTACTTAGTCATACAAGAGTTTCACGCAAAAACAAGTGCAAATGGCAGATCTACAATCTCACCTTTCGCATCGCGACACGTTGTGAACTTTTAGACGTAGCTATACGTTGTAGCTTGTAGATTTCAATGAAAGAGAAATGCTGAAAACAAGTAACAGATTTGGACATACGAGGTTTCCACCCGACACTGAATTGTGCTGCTAATGCAGATACTGATCAGATGTCTTTGAGAGAGGTCTGCTGAGTCCAGTCCCACCCAGGACGCTTAAAGCTGCATTAATCCATACGTTTTATGTCCTCTCCCAACAGAGAGCGTTAACTGCAACTGAAACCGGGTTTGAGACCCAAACATATCTACAGTAGGCTACTACTCATACAGTACAAGAGGGGAATCCTTTGTTGGCCACCGGAGAGATTCATACATGCGCTTCAGGCAGATTGAGCTACTTGTCAATGAGGTATCTGTGCGGAGATAACCTTCAACCACTGCAGGTGTGTTTTATTAAAGATGGAGTGCCACAATTTTTTTCCAGTTTTTCATGTGTCTATGAGGTGACAGTACTTAATTAGACAGACTGGAGTTGTTTTTATGTGCAATTGTGTATTGACTTTGTATTTAGGGTTTCTTCCTGGAGGCTGAACCCTTGACAGTCAAACGGGCCAATGAAGTAAACAGTAATATAGTGACACCACACTATCAGCCCCTCCCCTAACCCCTCCCCCTTTATCATACAACTACGGCTTCAGTTCAGGTGGATCACCACCCATCACCACCCACCAGGCAAACCATGCATACTTAATGAACTGGTGGGCGTGTCCACATAAAAGCATGATTTTAACAAATACTGTACACTTTTTGGAAAAAGTTCTTCCCCCTTATATTGTAATAATACCTGATGATCATGTTTTAGGGTGGGAAAAATGGTGGCACTCCATCTTTAACATACGTTACCATAAAGATTGGTGAAAATAAGGTTTTATTCATTTAAAAAAGTACTGGATTGGAACTTAAATGTGTAATCCGTCGCCATACGACGTGACTCGAAATGTTGTGATGTGTTGAGATGCATTGTACAGGTTTGTAGATGAGCTATTTTTGCAAGCGACAGTAAGTATGAATCAGGCATTCCTTTACTAAAACACACAGTTGATTGTGACGGCTCATCTCATCCGAACAGACGCAGGGAAATTGTGGAGCTTTTGCCCGCAGAGATGTGAGTCACTGTATACAATAAGACTATAGTAGAATAGAGTTTATATTCCACCTACTGTGACGTACATGGCCTTTGTCTTCACTGAGGAGGTGAAGCCAGGGGGGGTACGTGCACATCTTGGTGACGTTCACTATACAGCTGGCAGCCGGTGAATCAAACATCCTAACATACAAGCAAATCTGACGCTTATATATTAGAGCATGTTCAGGCATGAACTGATGATACAGCTCCTACTGCATGCTCCCATAGTTATCCACATTCAAACCTCCAACATGCACGCACGCACACACACACGCCACCACGCCAGCCCCCCCAACAGATATGCACCGACACCTACAAAAGGAAGGGAGTAGGGGAAAAAAGGAAGAAAACGGGATAGATACAGAGGGTGGGGGCCGTGGAAACAAAAGCTCCCTGGTTGTCAGAATCAATATTGGCATGTATGACAAAGACGGTGGGTCTCCGAAGAAAACTGCTAGACTGAATGCGGCGCTGGAAATGACAAGTGACAAGGCAGCCCCTGTCTGAGGCTGACAGACGAGCTAACGACCAGAGACCTCCGTGACAGATGCTCTCCAACTCGTCAAGGAAAGACAGGGACGCAGGAGACCAAGACGGCAGTATACAAAGTAGATTAATTCCCTCAACAACAAAAAAAGAAAAGAAAAAACAACAACAAAAGGGAGGGACCAAACCCCATGTACAATATGAAACTCCCTCTGAAGGTTTAGAGAAGGAGGCTACCAGACTGTTCCCATTTTCTCCCTGATTAGCTGCACAATGAACATTTTGTCATAACATCTGTCATGTCTTATACAGAAACTGTATAAGACATGTAATTTGTACTGTAATAACTGTAATTTGTTTAACATATTTTGTATCTCCTTACTTTGCCTACCTTCGTTATACCTTTCCTTTAATTATGATTTCTTCTCCATCTGCATTGTTGAAAGCACCCTGAAGAAAGAAAATGTCATTTTCAATTTAGTGTAACTTTCACATTCTACAAACTAAAAAGGTGTGCTCCTCTCAGCACAGGTGGAGACTTGGAATGAGATCTGAAATATCTATAACTCATACATCACATGACACATGACATCACATGACAGTACATCCAATGTAATGTGTGAGTTTTGGACAAAATCTACAGGAGTAGTAACAAAACGTGTGTTTTGAAGAAAACACCATGGCAGAAAATGGAATCTGGCACAGTTCTAATGCCTGAGTATCTATAGAACAGTCACCCCACAGCCCACACAGTACACTGCCAGCGACTTTGAGCATTTTTCTTTGTTATTGGCAGTTGAATATAGCATTTTTTCACCAACAGATAAAAACAATTAAGCAGAGAAATAAATGTTTTTTATAACTCATATAACATTAGACTGGGCCAGGTGAAGTCCTACGATCACTCACAGGTTGCTGAAGAGTGCTCTCTATCGTAATCACTGCAAAACCAAATGATGAAAGTCATACGTCAACATAGAGTTTAAATGGTTAATATTTCTTCAGTGACAGGCCCATGTCAAAGAACACTTGTTTTGTATCGCTCTAGCTTTACCAGATTTAGTTTTAACACTATATTAACGATTTGGTGAACTGCAGAACACAAGAAACTACCAGGATCTTCACAGGGAAGCACTGAGGGGACTTGATACCAAAAACTGAATGCATCAATATTCACGCCTCAGAGTTTACGTTAAATGTTTTTTCTCAATTTGGGTCTTCAACTGCTGTTGTGTTCTTCCCAGAAATAGAGCCATATGTTCCAAACAACTGTTTTCTATTTTTGGATGCATAATTTAGTCTGAAGAATGTTGGGGAGGAGAGCCCTAACTGCCACAACGTAGCCTTTAACTGCCTATCTGTACTGTCATAATTATTATATGTGACAGTCAACATGGATGGACATTAGCTGAAGGCATTGTTTGATGACAGCCTGTAACCCCCCCCCCCCTCAAACAAGCACGCACGCACACACACACACACACACACACACACACACACACACACACACACACACACACACACACACACACACACACACACACACACACACACACACACACACACACACACACTCAACCTTGATCAAAACAGCTTGGCTGTACCATACGGAAATTAATAGTATTTAACAGCCAATGTCTTGATCAACATAACAGTTAAACACCTGTAATTCTCAATATAAACAGCCTTCTATCTTAACTAAGTCATGCTGTCATGTGACATCAGCGCAGCAAACTAATCAATCGCCCTTAGGCCTGACGTCGACATTTTAAAAATGTCTTCTAAATCATGACACTTTTCTGAAATACCTATGTTTCTAAGTCAGTGGTGCTCAAAAAATAAATACCTATGTTTCTAAGTCAGTGGTTCTCAATATTTCATGTCAAGGACCCCAAAAATATGTAATAATCCGCCGACCCCCATCTGAAAATATGTTGTTCCAGGAGAACCAGAAGCAAAGATTTTAGTTAAAAACGTTCACTCTGATTTGCGCCACATTTTCACGATTAAAAAAATAAATAGCAGACCTACAAGCTAGTAGCGCGGCACTGAGTGCCTATGAGCTTGTAGATCTGCTATTTTTCAATAGCTAAAGTATAACATAATGCTTAAAACACCAAAAGGTTAATCATTGAAAAAACACAATGTTTACAGAGAAGAACGTAACATTCGGATACGACTCCAAAGTTCCAAAATGTATAGGTTTTCGGTTTTATTTATTAGCACATAAATTATTAGCACATTATCTCCCTCTCCTCCCCTTGGAGAGAGAGTGGGTGCATTTCCCGGGCAAAGGCATCAGCCGTGGAACACCCGCGGCAGGCCGTAGTCGCAGATACTTCTACAGACTTTCAGCGATTTTTGTAGCCGTCCCTCCTCCATGCTCGTCAGCAAACAAGATTGAGAACTTATAATACTTATAATATGGCCATGGATGATAGGCCTACTCAATTCTGATCAACTGGAGGGTGTCCTGCAATATTTTCTGAAAACTCTACACCTTTGTTATATTGGCCTAATTTCAAATGTAATATGAATAGTAAAATCCTGTGATAAATTAAAGGTTATTTTAGATGGACAATTTTGAGTGTTGTGTAAACACAAACATTGCATAACACAAACATCCTCAATGGAGCCACCTAAACATCAATGGAGCCACCTAGACATCAATGGGTCTGACCCCATACTCTGAAACACCGCCAAACGCCTAAGCCAATGGGAGTCTGACCCATACTCTGAAACGCCGCCTAAGCCAGTGGGAGTCTGACCCATACTCTGAAACGCTCCCAGAAACGCTCCCAGCCAATCGCATAGTAGTGACCTAGTCATTGGCTGCCTCCTAAGCTATGACACATGCATGCACCGCAGAAGGGCTGATTTCACCCAACACCCATATGCACACACCGCAGCATAATGTTATGACATAACTGGAGAGCAGGAAAGTTGCACAACGGAACGGACACAGCGTGTTGTTGATTAGGTCCACCCTTTTAGTCCTTACCAGAACAGTAAGATTTCTTGTAAAACATTTGAAATTACAGTAGGCCTACATGCACAATTTCACATTAATAATATAATCATGCACTAGTTTTCATCAGTCTTGAAATGACAAATGATCACGTTGAATTACTGTCACATTTTGTGCCAAACATTTAATGTGGCCATCCAGTGAATATACAGCAGAAGATGAAAACCACCATTTCACAACACCTCCCAACCCTTTGATTAGGCTACTATATAGCTGCCATGACTGCCTTTTATGTCCTTCTGCAAATTATTTTAAAGTCAAGGGCTCAAACAACAAAATGTAATGTTTGCACACAGCACCGTGGAGTTGCAATCACATTCCAGCAGCTATAGTCTAAGTAAAAACCCAATTTCCATCCAATTCCCAAATGGCAGCACAACAATTTCAGTTCAGGGGCTATTATCTTGAATGGGCACGTTGTAAGAATAACATCCCAAAGAAGTTTGATTATTTGAGGTTGTGGTGCTGTAAATGTGTTGTTAGTGGTCAATTACCTTACAATATTGCATTGTTTTGTTTTGTTTGTTATTGCAGTTACACAGATGATAGAAAATGATGAGAGTTTACATCAATATTTACCGTAGAATATTTATGACGTGATTATCGTGGAAAAAGCTTTCTTCATGCTCTCGGGAACAACCTGTGCAATAATGTATGAAAATGGTAATGGTTGTAAAATGGCCAGTATAACCAATAGTAACCCCATTGACAGGGTCATACAAAGAGCTAATGGGTAAACACTGATTTTGTGTTATTTGAGATGTTAATCCCTTACTGGTGCCAGTGGGAAACCAATTAAAAAGCACTGGTCCAGCAGTATAAGTACAGCACAGAATAGAACAATTTTGTGAAGCCCATTCATTCTATCCGAGCGACAGATCAAAGTGAATTTACCACAATATAATAGGGGTTAGGGTGACACTATACACAAAGGCAGGATAGACGGATAACAGCATGCTGGGTCACTCAAATATTTAATGCTGTAGGGAAAAGAGCTATCAGACACTTTAGTAAACATTGCGTGGATGAACTGTTTGCAAATTCATAAACTTCTTCGGCAGATAGAAATGGGTAAGGTCGCTCTTTTGGGGGGGAAAGGGGTGGATTTTCCCGTCTCACTGGAAAGATGGAGGTCAGAGAAACGGCACACAGAAAATTCACTTAGTATGCTGATTTATCAATGCCCTCTCAGGCAAGGCCTTTAACAGCCTCCGTCTCCCCATAAAGGAATTCAATTCCTGGGCGGAGAGACACTGGGGGGGAGACTACAATAATCACGCTGCTTCGGAAGCCCTTAAGCTCACGTTATGATGAAGGCAGACTGTCAAGTGCTACATAGAAAAAACATTACGGTCTCTCTTTTTGGGAAATGCACCTGTCATTCTGTATAGGTTGCATGCAGATCTGGGAACAGGCTAGAAGGCATTATCTGTCACTATTACTCCCCCAGCACATATCTCTTAAAAGGTAGAGAAATAAGGCACTGTATTGCATGCATGGGTCACAGCTCTTTGCCGGAACGTATTGTGTTCTCTTCACATTCCCATACCCTCTCCCTACTCCCTTTCCTCGAGCCACGGCTTTGAGTACAATCCATGATTACAAGGATTAGATTGGCTTCAAACTAGAGGTGCCCAACTACTTAAATCTGAAGGGCAACGCTCATGCTATTTCAAATCACATTGAATGGCCTTTCCCGATGGCAAAATGAAAAGACCGGCAAAGGGAAGGAAAGGCGAAGGAGATGAAGAGTGACAGAGAAGAGAGGGATAAAACTTGGCATCATATACTGTGGCAAAGGATTTTGCTGTGAGCACAGTCAAGTCAACTGTGAATAATATTTTGAACTGCAGGATATAAAGCATTTGGAGCACGGCCGAGAGCCCTGAAATGCAAGCCTAGCACCGCGAGTCCCTAATGAACTTTAAAAAAAAAGAAAGAAAAAAACACTGGCATAGTCAATGGTGCATTTCAGCCTCATAATTAGGGCAAAGCACACTTGTCTAATTAGACTAATTTACCCAGCATTAATTTCAGAGGATCATTACGGTTCTGCAGAGAAATCTCAATCACAAAGTCTCCATAAATGCCTTGCGCAGTTTGCATTCTAAATGGTGACAAATTATTTAAGCTCTCTCAGTGTTTTGTTGTCATTTTTTAAGCCTTGAACCTATTTACAAAATGTATAATTCGGTATATGTGATTGTTGCACATGATTTGAATTTAAGCCCCGGGGGGCAGCGGCTGCTAGGGGTGGGCAGGCTGTCATTAGAACATATTTCTCGATCTTTCCTGGTGTTTAAATGGCCCTCCACGTTGTCGATTCCTCAGTGCAGTACACATACACAGTAATCAGCCCCATTAGTGGAGCTCACCTGTTCACTTTGCCATGCCAGAGTCAATTAGAAAGCCAGACGCTGCATGGCGCTGGCCTAGCTGTGCCAAGGAAATTATAGGAAAGGAAGGGAGCAAAGGACAGCTGGCTGTGCCATGCAGCAAAATGGAGGCTAGTTAAAAAAGGGAAGGTCTGGAAGAAAGACCCACTAGAAATGCATTACAGTACATCCTATTTTAAGTGTAGTTATCTCGGCCAGTCTGAAGGCCAGGGATGGCTTGTGTGCGTGCGTGCGTGCGTGCGTGCGTGCGTGCGTGCGTGCGTGCGCACGCCTCTCACTGGACCAATCTTATGTCTTATGCATGCCGCCAGTAGGCATACATTCGGTATACATAATTATTATTTTTCATAACTTTGACTTATAATTAGAGTCAAAGGTGTTCGGATTGGGCTGAAACCTTGCCCAGTGGAGTCACATACACAGATGTATGGCCACATGAAGTCCAAGATCCATATAAGAGCCATACCGTTAGTATAGACCCTGACATGTCTTGTGCTGTATATAATGATAGGTTGCGGTGGGAGATATAGCAGGCATGATTAATTATGGAAGAGGGGGGTCTAGGGTGTAAAAATTAATTGCGCCCTTCGTTTCAAAAGATTTTCTACACTAGAGGCCGTTAATGCAGCCCTCACATTTAGAGTTTGCCTATACGTCTCCTCGCCGATCCCACCGATATGCCCATGGACATCACTGAGCCTGTCAGTCATCGTACCTCTTTTATGCCCATATATGGAGATCAGTCCTTGTCCCTTGTGGTCAATGGCCTTATCTAGGGGCACACATAATAAAAGCTTAATCAATGCTTAATTTATGGTTAACTAATAGATTCTTTAGGCATTAATTAATCATACATTCATCATGAATTCCTTGTCTTCAAGTAACTGACTTAACCATATCATTAGTTAATAATGCTATTCCACAGTTACTTAATACATGAATTATGCAACCATATTACGGGCCACATGTGGTGTTTGTAGATCTGCTTTCTTTTTCTTCTTTTTTTAACTCCAATCCCACATACAATGTACACATACACTGCATCTAAGAGATACTTATTTCAATTAAATGCAATCATAAGCGAGCCATGGCTCATAGGAGATGGCTCTTTAATTGCTACAGTTATAAATTTTTTTTATAACTGTAGCAAAAACGAGTCTGTTGCAAAACTCGGCCTCCTGGTGGTGCTACGTATAACAAGGGCGATGTGAAACACTTTGGGGCTTATAGGTTCTGCTCTCGCCTGTGTGTGTGTGTGTGTGTGTGTGTGTGTGTGTGTGTGTGTGTGTGTGTGTGTGTGTGTGTGTGTGTGTGTGTGTGTGTGTGTGTGTGTGTGTGTGTGTGTGTGTGTGTGTGTGTGTGTGTGTGTGTGTGTGCGTGCGTGCGTGTGTGTGCACATTTCCACGCCTATGCTTTCCAGAGACCGACTTGCCTCACTAATCCTGCCTGCCTATGAGTACTCACCCCTTGGCATAGAAGGCACCCAAAAACAGCAGATGTACAAACACACCACATTTGGCCCAGAATATTGTCACGTTATGAATTAATGTATATTATGTGACTGTCGAATAACATTATTAACTAAGGTATATCACTTTGGTCAAGTCATAGTTACTTCAACCTTAATTGATGATGAAGACAAGGAATGTATGACTAATTGATGCTTAAATAATGTATTAGTTAATCATACATTCATAAATTACCTGTATTAATGCGCCAATGTTACCAAAAAATGTGTATCTTTTCTTTATTGACCACGTACTATTATGTTTTTTGTATTGTGGTGGATGGCATTGTTTTCCGTGGCCCGAGGCCAACTCAGCACTCGGTGTTCTCTCTGTCTCTCGTTCCTTCCAACTGCCTGCCATCAGGTGCAACAAACCTGGCTTTTATTCACTTTTGATGATTAAAACTTTGCATGAACACAAACAGATGATCTGATTTAGTTTATTATTAGTTATTTGTCGTGCACTTAGATTTATATAAGCTTATACTTCAGGCTAAACAGCAAAACAATTTACATGTATTTACACTTTTCACTCTGTCGGTATGTAAAGAGCACCTGCATTAATTAACATGCACACAGTACGCAGTATAGTTGCTGTGAATAATCTGCATCTGGTAAGCATAATTAATATGCTTGCCTGGTATGAATCAAATGTTGAATCTCAGCACCACCGAGTCTAGTGTTCCTGTAATCATACCCACTTACATTTTCTACAAACGGTAGTGTGTAAAGATAGACAAATATGTTAAGGGCTGGAGAACAGATTTGGAATAAACTACTGTACAGTTGTTACAAAGGGCAGTGGCTCAGGGGTATAGAGTGGCTGTAGAGTGACCGGATGGGCTCCCCCAGAGGTAGTGTCGAAGTGTCCTTGAGAAAGACTTTCGTTCCCCAAAAGTTACAGGTATGGTGTCTGTGACGTCTATATTCTAAGATTAGAATTGCCTTATATGTCACGCACGCACACACGCGAGCGCGCACACATGCACGCACACGCATGCAGACACACACACACACACACACACACACACACACACACACACACACACACACACACACACACACACACACACACACACACACACACACACACACACACACACACACACACACACACACACAAAGATGAAGTTGGTTGTTGTGCCTGTCGCATTCAGGCTGTCTTGACACTTTGCTGGCCTTCAACCGATTTGACCGCAACCCATCCATGACACCCTGACCCGAATCTGTCCTCAGTCGTCTGATCACTGACTCTTCTGTGCCTCATCAAACAGTTGATCTTCCCATATTGTCTGCTGGGAGCCTATAAGCTCTGCAGTCATGGGGACTGTTTTGTTTTTACATGTTTATGTGACAGGGACAATACAGGCTTTTTTTTTGTAGGGCATTCCACACGTATCCCTTTTACTGAAAAAGATGACTGACCAAAAGTGGTGGCACGTTGCGACGCTGCAGTTGCCATTCAGTGAGAGGAGGGGAGAGACATGCAGCAAAGGTTGTCATGAACGTAACTCGAACATGCAACACGCTGTCAGGCCAGAGCCTACGTATATGTGGCATGTGCCTGGACCACTATAGGCTAGCGGGCACCTGTAATTGGTTTTATAGTTGACTGTGAAGCCTGGTTCCAAACAGTAACAAAGTATGATATATGAGAAAATATCATGGTATGCATGCAGTCGGGCATGCAGTGGTACATACATATTGTCTGAGTCTGATCATTCAGAGGTAACGTGACCCTATGGCTGCACGGCTGCATTCACACATATAAAGCACATGTCTCGTGGCTTGTCTGCGTTTGATGGCCGCTCCAATTCAATCAGAAACAGCGAGTGCATTCCCCCTCAATGGCAATGAGACGTGACGCTGCCGTGGGGCAGCTGCCGGGGTAGGTGGATGGATGGTGGACAGCTCCGTTCCACTGCACTGTCGGTTCATTCGGCAGCCGCTACTCCCGGTAAACTGCCGGTAACAGCCGCGGTGCTGCCGGGGGCAGGGGCGGCATCTCCCGGGGGATTATGTCACTCTACTGCCGCTCCATCTTGTGGCCGCAACTGTCGGTTAACAGCCGCGACACCGCCGGGGGCAGGGGCGGCATCTCCCGGGGGATTATGTCACTCCACTGCCGCTCCATTTTGTGGCCGCAACTGTCGGTTAACAGCCGCGACACCGCCGGGAGAAGGGGCGGCATCTGCCGGGGAAGCTGGGGGGATTATGACACTCGAATGCTGCTCGCTTCCGCGGCAGTGCGTTGGTCCGACATGCCCTGCGTTGCGTGCTTGCGGTTAGTTTTGGACTGATGCCGGCGAGAAACACTGTTGCCTGCCGCGGTTGTTCCGCGACTGATGCCATTTGTTGCGTCGTGCTTGCGGTTAGGGTTAGGTTTAGGGTTTGGGGTAGAGTGTCGGACTGATGCCGCCGAGAAACACTACCGCCTGTGGCGGGTGTTCCGCGGATGATGCCGTCGCCGGAAAATGCACTCACTCTCACTCAATTCATTCAGCCATACGAGGTGAATCATATCAGACACCCGTCTTGTGTCTGTCTGGTATATTGTCCATGTTTAATGGCTTCAATTTATTTCCAATGGAAGTCACATGGTTTTACAAGACAGTCTAGTTTGATGGGGGGAGGGGGGAAGAACACAGCCATCAAACAAGACTTGTCTTGTCAAACCATGTGACTGCCACATGGAAATGCATTGGAGCGGCCATTAAACACGGACAAGACACGGACAAGAAAGGTGTCTTGAATGTGTGAATGCAGCCTTAACTAGCCACGTATTTGGACTAACGGGATGTCGGACTAATGCGCAGTCCCCAATTCGGACACATAGTTCAGGTTCACTTTTTGGGTCTTGCGGAACTTTTTGATGTACAAGAAGGAGAGAGGATTAGGATATTTACAGTATATAATTTATTTTCCACCCATCCCCCCTCAGGGCTCAGTTAACGAGCTTGGAACATTTAAATTCTAAAATTACAAATGTTATTGATGCAATTGCATCCAATAAGTTGAAGGTCGCCTCTGGTAAGAAAAGCTCTCCTTGGTGAAATAACGCACTGGTAAAGACGAGAAGAGAGAATGTGGGGAAGCTGAAACAAATCTCCACATTCATTATGACATCCATAACGAGAGACTTTACATTTATAATTTGGAACTGAAAAATGCAAGGCGGTCATTCTTCTCTGACATCATTTCTAAAATCAGGAACAATCCATGTGCTTTGTTTGCAACCGTCGACGGGCTATAACAAATCCTCCTGCGTCTGTAGCGTCTGAACATTTGGTCCACCAGAGCCTCCTTCGTCACAGTGTATTAATTAAAACGTTAGACAAGCAGTTTAGCGCCTCCATAATATCGGGTATACAGGCTCTGTGTGTCAAATACCATGACACAATTGAATCTGATCAATCACGGAAACTTGGAAGACATCATACAGCATCTGAAATCCTCCTCCTGTTGCCATGATATCCTGCCAACGGGCCTTTTCAAAAATGTTTCACATTGTATGGCCTCAGATCTTATGCAGATTGTCAACCCATGTCTATAATCGGGTTGCTTCCTGCATGCCCAGACCCTGAGAACAGCAGACAACAAGCCACTCTTGAACATAAGAGGACAGTTCTCTAGTGTTCTTTTCCTGTGCAAAAGGCCATGTAAGAAGGTGACCATACATCAGTTGATAGTAAGTGTAATAATATAGTAACTGCATCGAAAAAAAATATTTTAATTTGAAGAATCGAAGTATATCGAAATGTAAACAGCAAACTGACTTTGTATCGTCTCGTATACGTACTTGCCAGAGAATCACTGTTTACTTATTTCTATGCATGTTCAATTGTTGATACTGTACATTTTCCTTTAAAACACCCTACACTATCCACATGTTTCACACAGATTTTTTTTTTTGCTAAATAGTTTCTGTATCGATTTTTAATCATTGAATCGTATCATATCGGCATAATTAACCAATATCGCCCTTGTATTGTATCGTCAACCATGTATCGTGATTCGTGATACGTATTGTATCGCTGTTAAAATGTATCCTTACACCCCTAGATACTGATGTGGTAGTACTGGATTTGGCTTTTGGATAGGGCTCGATGAGCTCGGTTGGCTTTGGTGTTGGATTAAGCTTTCGGTATACATACAGTAGCTGTTTGTGAAATGGTTGCCACAATGACTCCAATACTGGCAATACAGTGTATTTCACTGGGTGTGTGACACTGTATCTGTGTTTGCTGGCAGAGGAAAGAAGACTGCCTGGGAAACATCAGTGAACTCCTATGCATGCCAAGTGAGGTCAGTGAAGGATCAATGTTCCTGCTAGAGAGATGTGTGGTGCTCATGTATGACCCAACCAGTGAGTGCACGGGTTGTGTGAAGTGGCCTTCACACATGTAGAAGTCAACAACACTGAACTTAACTCCAACCCAGGCAGCACTCGAGAAACACTTTAAGCACACTTGGTACCAGGGCAACTGTTTGTAACAGCCATTGGTCTTGGGCTGGACAAAGGAAACGACTGGATGGAAACCGTTTGGGAAGACTCTCTCTGAAACATAGAAATTGTGCCATGTATTGATCCACTGTCACTGCCCCAAAAAATGCCAATTCAAGTCTGCCAAAGCTGCATTAAAATGTCCAAGCTAAAATGTATTATTACTATGTTATTGACTTGATTTAAATGTATTGGGTTCTGGCAATATCTAAAGTATCATCAAAAGAATGGGCAACCCCAATTTAGTTGGAAAGAAAGGTTTTGCTACAGTATTTAGTTAAAAAAATGATGTGCTTGACAATAAGAACAACTTGGATTTGACCTCTCAGAGGTCAAATCTGACTTCCCTCCACATCTGAAAAGAAACATAAATATGCATAAACTATGCTGAAAGGTTCATTCCTGCGTTTTGCAGGAATGAGCCCCGACATTGTCCCTGAGGAAGACATTTTTGCGACAGAAAACTGCGACAGAAAACTGGGAGAAACGTCAGGCAGACCCAGGCCCTAGGGTGGGTGGCCATCTGCCTCGACTGGGGGTGGGGCACGAGAGAAAGAGACAGAGGGAGATGCAAGCAAAGGCCTGACTTAATTAAAACCAAACAAAACTATTGAGATTTGTTTACAAGACAAGACAAGATACGATCAAGATAAAGCCCCCGAGAGGGCAAAGCCTTAAACAGGCTTATTTTGAAATAATGGCTGCGTCACTGTACATTATCCCACTTGTTAAAAGCATCTATAACGTTTGACACACAATACTGATAGCTTACAAGCTTCACATCCTTTCCAACTTAACAGAGGAAGTAGGCTATACTATATCTCTATTTAACCTAAATCTTGTCACACAAAGTAAAAACATTAGTAGTTGTATAGCCTGAGCTAACGTGTTAGGTTTCTGGTCTAGAGGGGCGGGTCGCGGCTGAGATTTGCGCACGCCCTGATTGGATCTCATCGATCTGTCCGTCACCCCCGGCCCCTCCTCTCCCCCCTAGTGCAGCGCTACGTCACATCATTTGGAGCGATGCCCACCCGGAAGGGTTGACTCCCACTTTTAGACCAGAGCGGCCAATGCGTTCCTCCAGGCTTTCAATTTTTGCACCAACAAAAATGAAAGCCTGGTACCGAGGCTAGTAGTTGTAAGACACATTACAACATTGGTACAACATTGGTCTGCTACCAGGAAATACAAGACTGCAGAATGCCTTATTTGACCAATCGGAATCAAGTATTCAACAAGGCTGTGTTAAGTGACACAGGCAGTCAGGCACACACACACACACACGCACACACGCACGCACAAATGTTCACATCCACTGCGTGCGTGTGTGCGTGCGTGCGTGCGTGCAGAAATACATTTATTTTTCAACCCATGGCATGGCTTTGTTTTGGTGGTGGTTTTAAATTGAGATATTTTTGGTGTGTGGCATGGGTGTGTGTGCGTGTGTGTGTGTGTGTGTGTGTGTGTGTGTGTGTGTGTGCAGGTCTGGGCAAGATGATGGATGGCATGTGAGTAATGTCTTATTTGTTGATCAGATCAATCAGGGCTGCAGAGCAGGGGGGTTTTAATAACATTTCCATCTGTGAGAGACAATCCTGACAGGGAGAAATGTACCATGAAACCTAATGCTCAGCCAGACGGCAACAACACTGATCTCACACACTCTCCCACGCAGCAGCAGCCGTGATCTATACATCCAGGCGTCTATCGTTCCCTCACAGCGCCCACGTGTCACTCCCTTCGTTTGCTCCGTGCTTTGATTGTGTGTTAGTCATTTTACTGCATTACCAACAAGGGTAAGACTGTCGCAGCGGGACACCTTAGCGATTGGAGAGGGAGTGCTGTAAATAATAGTTACCAACCATGCTATTACAGCAATCTTTTGATATTTTTGATTTAGCAGATTTAAAGGGTTTTGGAGGTTTTCACGTGCCCAAAATAGGAATGCCAGTGTATTCTTTTATCAAATCCCCCCCCCCCCCCTCCCCTATTGTTAATGAAACAATATCACCCAAGCCGTAGTTGTCGGTCATCTAAATCTCTCACCTGCGTTAAGTCTAACCCTTCTGCCTAAAGCGTGTGATTGCCAATATCCTAGATACAGACATTTTTAGATAAATCAGCTTTGTTTTTAATTAATGTCCAATTTGCTTGGCTGTGTAATAAGATCACAGCACGCTTAAATCACAGCACTCCCATGTACAGTTCCCGCTCTGCCTCCCTGCCTTCATGTTTTAATTAAACATTTACACAGAGGTCTGACCCGGCAGGGGACCCAGAAAGGAAATCTCAGGCACATATATTTTTTTTCCACAGTACCGTAGCTGCCATTTAATTATATTTCATCAGATTCCGTATGTGTGTATATTATTCATGCATGGCGGGATGTTTTTTCTTATCTTCTTATCCAATTAAAATATTTCTACTGAACTTTATATGATTCATGATGTTTGGAAATCACAATATCACCATTTTGTGGTTGTGATGCATGCAGTGACACTATATTGCATGATAGACATATGGCCATAGCTAAATCATTGGCCGCACACAATCGAGAGCATCTAGGATTTCTGAAATATGACTCTTGGCAAGCTCTCTGAAGGGGATACACTACTTTGTATGACAAATAGAGAAAATGGCAGATTTATTTATCATCTTTTGGTAACCCTCACATTTTCTGTATCTATATCAACCACTTGAACCCCAGCATCCCTATTCTGGGGAAACATTACAAACGTTTGCCAAAAGTATAGCAGATCAGATCTGGCGTTGTGCATGGTTAAAAATGAGTAGTCCAGGTCCAGCATATATACGTCTAGAGGGTTGGTTATTATTCAGTCTGACCAGTAGCAGGGATAAAACATATCAGAGAGAGAGAGAGAGAGAGAGAGAGAGAGAGACTCAGAGTAGAATCGCTGCTTCTACGCCTGGAAAGGAGCCAGCTTAGGTGGTTCACGCATCTGGTTAGGATGCCTCTCGAGCGTCTCCCTGGGGAGGTCCTCGATGCACATCCCACTGGAAGGAGACCCTAGGGCAGACCAAAGCTGAGATGGAGGGATTGCATCGACTCACTGGCCTTGGAACGCCTTGGGATCCCACAGGAGGAAGTGACTAACTATAGAGGGAAGTCTGGAGCTCTCTGGTGGAGCTGTTGCCCCCGCGACCCGATTACGGATAAGCGGTTGCAGATGGATGGATAGATGGTTCATGTGGTTAAAGTTGTTAATGTAAACGTGTTAATATCAAGTCAGCGAAGCCAACCAAATGTCCATGTGTGGAGTTTTCTACTGTATAGTCTATCCTATTCTAAAAGCACTGAATGGAAATACTTATATTGAGCAGAATATTGCAAATACTGTACGTACACTACAGTATTGCCCATGTTTTGACCATTCCAGAGAAAACCAACATAAAAGCAGAGTTTTTCCTGTCATTGCCTTTTATCTTACTGTCACTGGTGGTGATATGGAAAATGCCTCCAAACCACCTCCACCACTCCACTCCACCCTCACAGATAAATAAATAACCCCCCAGCCCATACATTTCTATCTGAAAGAGAGAAGACAGCTCTGTAACAAAGCATCTTCAGTTGACACCTAAATCTATCAAGCTGAATGGGCGTGCCATTGCTCCAGTGAGCAGACTTCAGTGGAGACAATATAAAACCTGATTTATACTTGCATTGTGTGTCTCGCACCAACAATAGCAGATCTACAAGCAGCTCACACACTGTGACGTGTTGTGAGCTTGTAGATGAAAAATATTGGCTTCAAAATGTACTAAAAATGTAGTACTAATCGTGCAGAATGTCCCATTTAATATTTTCAAATGTCATTGAATCGTTGAAAATAAATAACATCTAATAATAATAAATAATTTACAAAGTAACTATATTACTAAAGTTTTCGAAAAAATGTAGTGGAGTAAAAGTACAATATTTGCCTCTGAGACGTATAGGAGTATAAGTAAAAGTATTCGAAGTTGGAAATACTCCAGTAAAATACAAATACCTCACAATCGTACTTAAGTACAGTACTAATAGTAAATTCCCACCACTGCTGGGTATGAATCAGGCATATAATTTATAGTCAGTTGCACGCCCTATAGCTGGGCCTGACTCTGAACACAGTTCTGCAGAGAGTCTTATAGCTGGGTCTGACTCTGAACACAGTGCTGCAGAGAGTCTTATAGCTGGGTCTGACTCTGAACACAGTGCTGCAGTGAGTCTTATAGCTGGGTCTGACTCTGAACACAGTGCTGCAGAGAGTCTTATAGCTGGGTTTGACTCTGAACACAGTGCTGCAGTGAGTCTTATAGCTGGGTTTGACTCTGAACACAGTGCTGCAGAGAGTCTTATAGCTGGGCCTGACTCTGAACACAGTGCTGCAGAGAGTCTTATAGCTGGGCCTGACTCTGAACACAGTGCTGCAGAGAGTCTTATAGCTGGGTTTGACTCTGAACACAGTGCTGCAGAGAGTCTTATAGCTGGGCCTGACTCTGAACACAGTGCTGCAGTGAGTCTTATAGCTGGGTCTGACTCTGAACACAGTGCTGCAGAGAGTCTTATAGCTGGGTCTGACTCTGAACACAGTGCTGCAGAGAGTCTTATAGCTGGGTCTGACTCTGAACACAGTGCTGCAGAGAGTCTTATAGCTGGGCCTGACTCTGAACACAGTGCTGCAGTGAGTCTTATAGCTGGGTCTGACTCTGAACACAGTGCTGCAGAGAGTCTTATAGCTGGGTTTGACTCTGAACACAGTGCTGCAGAGAGTCTTATAGCTGGGTTTGACTCTGAACACAGTGCTGCAGAGAGTCTTATAGCTGGGTTTGACTCTGAACACAGTGCTGCAGAGAGTCTTATAGCTGGGTTTGACTCTGAACACAGTGCTGCAGAGAGTCTTATAGCTGGGTTTGACTCTGAACACAGTGCTGCAGTGAGTCTTATAGCTGGGTTTGACTCTGAACACAGTGCTGCAGTGAGTCTTATAGCTGGGCCTGACTCTGAACACAGTTCTGCTTCAACAAACAACAACTCACTGGCATCGGCCCAGCATGCACAACTACGTACACCTTGTTTGCTATAGCCTACATTAGAGGAGGACTTTTTGCATTTCCACTTTTGAGTAGCTGTTATGTGATTAAGGGTTAGGTTCTATCTGGGGAGAGTGTTGTTTTAAAGCCTATCTGGTTTTCAATAATCGGTTACTTCTAAAGGGGAACACGGCCGAGAAGCAGTTTGCAATTTCCCTATTCCAATTCCTGATTCGTCTCTTCAATGGAGTGCTCATAAAAAGAGCAAACGATAAGACTACTGAATAGCAATAACAGGTGGAGAAAATAATTCCCCTCATTGTTAAAAGGTTAATAAGTCATTAAGAGAAAAGATAGGGAGAATATCCAATGTCTCTTATAGACTTAGCAGGGCTGGTGAGGTTTTAATGAAAGCGCAAGACAAATTCATTCCGCTGGTTATCTAAAAACACAGACCATCTCCTGTTCAAATACATTATATTGAATAACAAATAAGGTAAAACTTTATTTTAAGTTGCACATTTTAACCCATTAGTTGCTTGTTAGCATGAGTATTAGTAATTTATTAACACACTATTACCTCAGAGGAGTAATTGGTGTAGCGGGCAAAAAGGACACCTTTGATGATGCAACATAATGATGATGGGTGGACTTCACAAGCTACGTTACAGTCACATAGCTCCTGTTATGGCACACAAATGGGAAAAGTTGTGTCACACAGATTTCAGAATCATTTCAAATTATGTATTTATCTTAAATAACATGTCATTCATGAATATCGTATCATGGACTTATGATATTATTCTATTTTATTATTCTGTTTTTGGTATTCCACCATCCAGCCATTTAATTGCTTACATATAACACCTTGTAAGATTTTTTCATGCACCAAAGTGTACTGGACTTGATTGACGGTGCCTTCCTGATAGTTCTGCTCTGGAATTCCTTCTCTATCGTCTCCCCATTCTAACTGTGTAACTGCAATGTAGAAACCACACAAACAAATAATTTCACCCACTGTTTTACACCTGTTTATATCATGATATGTGACGATACAGTCAATTCTGGTTCACGTGTGCGTGCATGTACGCGCACCAGAGAGGCAGTTAGACAGTGTAAGTATTATTATCATTGAGGCGTGCCTCCTGGCGGAGATTTGCTCACCACTGAGCACCCCTGTTGTAATGGTGTTCATGCTGCTCTCTTGGCCGTGTGCATGTGTGTGTGTGTGTGTGTGTGTGTGTGTGTGTGTGTGTGTGCACTGTGCACGTGTGCATGCGTGCGTGCTGAACCTGAACCTAGACAATAGACTATGCAGGCAGAATAGTCTTGTGTTGTGAGAAACATGACTAATTGATCCAACATAAATGTTTTGTCATGATTTACCACACACTGTTCAAGTTTGACAAGAACATTACGTCTCACCATATTGTTGAGGCAACTAACATATTTCTGGCAGGACTATTTATGGGTAATTGATCCACAACACACACAAGAGGGAGACATATCTCCCACTGAGGAGAACATTATTTTACAAAAGGAAAGTCCCAATAGTTAAAGTGATATGAGTTTTCTGTCTGGGACAATTTTGCCATCAAAGATGACGAAGTGCTTTAATAATAATAATAATAATAATACATTTTATTTATAACGCACTTTACATTTGAAACAAATCTCAAAGTGCTACAGGCAGGCAGAAAAAATTAAGATACGAAAAGAAATAAGAATAAAAAACACAGTTAAAAAACAGCACACAGGGCAGCTTAAAAGTCCGACTGGGCAAATGCCTTACTAAAGAGAAAGGTCTTTAGTCCCTTTTTAAAAGCGTCCACGGACTGTGGTGCTCTCAGGTGGTCGGGGAGGGCGTTCCACAGCCGAGGGGCAGCTGAGCAGAAGGCCCGGTCCCCCATGGTGCGGAGTTTGGTTCGGGGTCTTGCCAAGGGGTCTATACTTGGTCCCCTCTACGCCAAAAATCGTAGCTGAGAATAGCTCACAATGCATAGCGTTGTTGTACAGTTGCATATGTCACTTAATTTGAATTAGTTTTATGTGTGATTAAATTGGTTATTTTCACCAGATGTTTGCCGGATATTCACCACAGAATAGAGAGACTATAGGGTTCATGTGGTTACGAGTCAAGGCTTTTACTTCTCATGGCGCTGGCACAGCACAGCGAGGCTTTGAAAAAGAAGGATGGAGGAAAGGCCTTATGATGCCCCACCTCTCTGGCTGTGTAAGAAATGCATTAATCAAGCAGCGACACATACTTTGTTCTCATTAACCATTAACAGAAATAATCTAATTCCTCTTGGACCGTGGGTACTCCCAAAAGGTCTTTGTGGTAAGGGGTTCTGGAGAGTGTGAAGGAGTTCCCAGAAGTGGAGAGTGCCTACAGCGCAGCCTAATGAACACATTTCACACGACAATAGTCCTCCAGGAGACCTTAAAGTAACCGTACTCTGCAGGCTTGTGGAATCTCATTGATTTTCCACTGAGCTTTAATGCACGCCGCCGTTGTTCTCCATGTTGAAAAGGTGGTATATATATACTGTATGGAATGGCGTGGCGTGTGCAACAGAGGATAACTGAAGGCTACATGTAAAATTAAGGCCGTAACTCATATTGATTACAATGGGGCTCAAGCTAAAATGAGTGCTTGCTATGGGGGCACGGGAAAGAAGACAGGCGAGACATGCTTGTGTTAGTTGTTGTTACCCAAGATGGCACCTGTGCACGAACAAGGCTGGATTTCCGCCGCATGCCGTTGGGCCCCCCTTGCACCCGTAAAGCACATCAAGCTAATGGGGGGTGTCAACATTAGACACCATTTGGAAGATCTACTCTTCTCATGGAAGACATTACATTCACTCTCGCACTCCCAACTCCAGGGGCATGGAATAAAAGCCATATAAAATAGATGGTGAATGAGGTTGTTACAGAGGCCCCCAATAAATGTAATACTCATTGAATGAGTGATTCGTCAGTGGACGATCTCGGGGAGATGTCTATTACGGCACCAAGAGGACGAGAGCGCTCATGCAAAGAGGAGTTCACAGCTGGAAGGGACAATCAGCACAGGGGAGAGAGGGGCTGTGTTTCAAATTCGTTTCAAGGGGGGGAAAAGGGGGAATAAACTATTTTCTGAAGTGAATTACTCTAGTCTTTGATATGGTCTTTGCCTGTGGGGGAACCACGCCGTGCATATCCTAACTAAACTCAGAGGGGAAACCTCTGATGTTCTCTCTCCATTATATATCGGACAGACTGGCGTGGGAGTTTGAAACGAGTCAGGTTTAATTAATGCGGAGGTGGATGTACAGGTTTGATTGGCACAGCACATGTAGGGAGCATTGAAGCGTCAACCTTCTCGCTTGGAATATAGGCTGTACTGTACACACATGCACACACGTCGTGTAGTGTACCCACCGTGTGTAATTAACAAGTGCTATATATATATATATATATATATGTATATATAAGATGAAAGATTATACAGTACTTTGGTGTCATAGGCCTATAGGCTCTAGGGTCTCTGAAAGAGGTATACCGGTATCCGACTAAGCATGAATTTGTACTGTGAACCACCGTCAACCAATCAACTTTCTTGTGCCAACTGGCACTACTAGAGTAACATAACATTGCACTCATTTTTTGTTCACACATGTTTTTGACATAATCATTTCACTTTTTGAATCACTTTCTTACAGTTGCGGAAGTCCTATAGTCTGAATTTGGTCACAGGTGGTGATGTCATCGTGTAGACTCTTTCAAGTCAAGCTTCCATCTATAAGGAAGTGAGTCGAGATGAAACCTTGCCCAAATATGGAGTCATACAGTATGTCATACAGATACAGATAGATACTTTTATTTTTACTCCACATCTCAGAGGTAAATATTATACTTTTACTACATTACAATTGTTTTTTAAACTTTAGTTACGAGTTATTTTGTAGATTGTGATAGGCTACAAAACACATATTACCTAGCCTGGCTCCAGCCCTGAATCGCTAGCCACGCCCATTAAGAAAATATGTTCTGAATAATTAAGTGAAACGAAATAGAGCACCGAAGTCCTGACGTCACTGTCAGTAGAGGGCGCCAGTCCACAGGTTCGTGTACTTTTTGTTTTCATTTAGATCTCTTCATATCAGAACTGTGTTTGAAAAATAAACTCTTCATAGAAGAACTGTTTGAAAAATAAACCGATCATCCCGGCCTTTTCACTCATGGATATGAAACATCGACTGAAGGTGGAAATGTACAAATATACCCAAAGAGTAACACAATAAGCGCTAGAAACGAGTCAATCAACCCAGAGACTACATTTCCGGGGTGGCTGCAGCTGCCCGTTGCACAACAGAAACTGACATGTTAATTACGTTTTTTTTATATTGAATGTTTCGTGGTTACTACGAGTCGAGTCACTGCCATCTGAGCTTACGTCAACGAGGAATCTCAGGAACGCAATGTGTTGACAGCTGGGCATGACGTATATTAGCAGCGACATTGATTTCATAGTTTTGCGACCACATTTTCTCCAGAAACTGCCTGTATCAAATATGAATCATTAACGCACAGCCACCCCCCTGACAGAAAGGCCGGGATGATCAGTTTATTTTTCGAACACAGTTCTTATATGAAGGGACCTAAAATCCCCCTATGGGGATTTCAATGCAAAACAAAAAAAATAAAATAAATACATGAACCTGTGGACTGGCGCCCTCTACTGAAAGTGACATCAGACTTCGGTGCTCTATGAAAATTCAGACTGAGTGTCAGGGTTACCCACTTCAGCCCTATACATTTCGGGCCATTTGAAAATAGCCGATCAACAAGCTCACAATGCAGATCTTCTATTTTCAAATGATTTGTATACATTTGAAAACTTGAGTATTTAATGAGTATTTCTACATTGCGCTATTGATACTTTTATTTAAGTAAAACACTTTTCCACCAACTGGCCGTTGGACCCAGTAGTGCAGAATGCATGCAGGTACTTGCATGGCCTTTTGGTTTGGATGTAGATATACGTTAGCAAGAGATTACAAATACACCTCACATTCAAATGCATCCCTTGTATTATATGTATACACAAATCGGATTTATCTTGCCTATGCAAAATGCAGATTGCTGTGCTTGTCAGTCCTCATAATTGTAATATCCTTTAGAACACTGTTTCCCAGTGGGCTCCCTTAAGTTCTTGGTTTCCTACATTTTATTTTTTTATTATCATTTAAAAAAAAAATCAAAAAACATTCCCAAAAGAAGAAACATTTTTCATTACTTCAAAGGTTTTTTTTTCCAGTAATTTCATCAAGAAATCAAAGAAAGGGAGGAGGGGGCACTTTCTTTCATCCACCGCTTATCAACCAAGCACCCTCATTTCGGCCATGCCCTTAAAACGTTTTTTAACAATATATACAAAGAATCACACCTGTGTGAACTGAGTGGTGCAACTCTCCCCCCCCCCCCCCCCCACCAACTCTCTCTCTCTCTCTCTCTCTCTCTCTCTCTCTCTCTCTCTCTCTCTGTCATTAGCAGGCAACAGAGCAGCACTATCCCTCTCTCTGTTTCTGGCGCCCCCTACTGGTACTAATAGTCATATACTGGTGCTCATTAACGTCACATACATACAGACATTGCTGGTTGTAGGAGTGGTTGCACCACTCAAAAATAGCTGTTCTACAAGCTCACAAAACAATATGATGCAATGCATTGCTTCCAAGGAAAAAGGGTTCGAAACCACTGGTCTAATCAGACAAAATCCCATGAATCCCATGAATTAATTCCCATTAAGGATACAATACCATTCAAACATTTGCGAATCATCTAAATGCATACTGTGTGGGGGAACAACAGTTTTAATTTGAATGTGAAGTGAAATTATGAGTTGTATAGCTATATTACTCCACACTGGCTGCAGTGCAAAGACAACCATTCAGAAATAATAATTGTACCCCTTTCCCCACTCCTTTGGGGTATTTTGTGACTATACATTTTCAAATCCAAAATGTGTCCTCCATTCTATACCTAATAGGAGCAGTGGCCGATATTACTGTTAGTGCATGCCCATGGGGAGCAGTTAGCTAGGGTTTAAGTGTCTTCCTCAGGGAGCGAACTATACGGTCATTCTGATTCTAAATCCCATTCAGTGATGGCTATCACAAGATGGGAGGAATGACCACGTATTTTCTCCTGTAATGCCATTAATAGTGGGTATATGTTCCACTTTTAGGCAAGGCCTACCCCAAACCCTATAGAGCGGCGCAGTCCTATCCTTCTTTCAAAAAAATTGATCGGCACAAAATATTGTGTTTGTTGTCATGATTTGAGCGACGCTCTATAACCTAACCCTAACAGCACGCGGAAGCCACGGGTGAGTCTTAGGTCACGTATGTGTCTTAACCTGCCGACGTATGTCGGAATTATTGGCATGTCGGACTAACGTATGCCCCCTTTAATGCCCATCTGCTTACCTCTTCGCCCCTCTTGCTCATTTCCCATTCCTCCATCTCCCTCGCCTCCTCCCAAAATAATCACCTCCTCAAGCCCAACTTACTGTAGCTCAGTTTCGGCACAACCTCAGTCCACGAGTCAATCATTATATGAATGTGCAAATGTGATGAAATGGGAAAAGTATAAGTGGCTATAGCCTATTATACCCACTTATTTTTGTCCCATTCTCATTTCACAACAGTCAGAAGAGTCATGAACTAGTCAATGAAAGTTTCAAGTTAGTTCCACAAATCACCTCTGTGGTTGGAAAAGTTAGCAATAATAAGGATTTCGACAGTCAGATGGTTGATTCCCTTCCCCCACTTTATTTGATATGGAAACAATATGTCCCGATGGATCCATGACCATGATGATATGCAGCGCTCATCCCCTGGAGGTACGTCTGATCAATAAGCAGCTCGATAGCCACCGTTTTGGAAATCAAGCTGTTTCCTCTGCAAATTGTAAAGCAGAAGAAGCAACTAGCCCACCGCAAAGACACCCCACCGGATCATTTATTCACATTAGCAAAAGCAATCATTTAAAAAACTTTATCAGCAATAACAGATCCGACGTGAGTGCCGATGTGTCACCATGCTCAGCCCAAGCTGGGAAAATGCAATTAAAGAACATTGTCAGCTTGCGCAAAAGGTGTACATGGTCATATTTCTCTATTACTGCCATGCCTGGAAGCTGTCTGTTTAATAATGATGGATACACCTAAAACTTGAGCTCATAAACTCAATCAGATGAGTCTGCAAGACTGCAGTGATTTGTCAGGTAGTTAGTTCCATTCAAACTCACACACTGTATCTCCAAGACTATAATTAAAAGTCATTAACTTTTATTATTCTGACAGGTATAAGCTAGAACTACAGTGTGTGTGTGGAACCTTTGAGATTAGCTCAATTTCAATTCAGCTCTGATTTGTGGCCAATCCATCTTGACATATACTGAAAATCTAAAAAGAAAGAAAGAAAAGTGATGCACATGATGACAAGAGAGTATAATAATGCAATGGCAGGTAAAACATACACAGCATTATGAGTCATTTTTGCAGACATAAAACTGACGGTTTCATAACTTGTGATGGAAAGTACAACATAGGTTGCATATGTGTTACCATGGCTACCAGAGAAATTGTGTTTTGCATGCAGGTGGTCAGTACTCCCCTGTGCAGCATTATTCACTGTTTAGTATTCACAAGACTTCATTGTCCTCGTGCCCCACTGTGCACTGCATTCCACAAACCTGCACCTGCAGTCTTATACAAATTTAGGCCTTCCAATCAGCTGGCAAAGTACTGTCATCCCATTAGAACGTGTGGATTTCTGAAGTGTGATAATGACTTCGTCTTCAGCTTGTTTTGAATATTGAAGGCGATATTAAATACTGTACCGGGGTAGTAACAACGCCACAGTAGGTAGATGTTCTAGTTTCATCCGACCATCATTGCATTCATCACCAGCCAGATCAGAATACAGGCCATTACGGAGCAGTCTGCTAATTTTTCACCGCCGTGGTTGCATATTTCAGCGCGAAGGGGCTCTGTGAGGAGGAGAGTAACTATGTTAGAGATATAAATTACCCCCTGCAACCCGGGGACCCACACATAACGCATTTATTTATGTAGATGAGACTAAAGAGAAAGCCCACACTCATCATTGCAGGGGAAAAAGAGCTACAGTGGTGGGGGTTGGGGAGAAAAAAATGCCAGAGAAAATTGATGGTTGGTGAATGGTAATTTGTAACTTGAAGGTAAACACACACCTACACCATGACTTGTTTTCATTTTGACCTGGTGGAGAAACAAAACAATGATAATGACTTTTTTTCCCCCTTCTGCTGGATGAACTATTAAGTAAGGTATGCTGAATTCATTACCTTTCCCTGTCTTCACTATGACACAGTGGTCTCCAAAATTAGCTCAAAGCTGGGGGGGGGGGGGGGGGGTCGTTCCAATACAGAGAAAACAGAAGATCCTTCCAATAGTAATGAGCAATGTGAAGGATGGGAATCGAAAAGTTTTACTTAACTGAAATAATAATGTGTCACCCTTTTTTTCTCATCATATCCTATTACTCCATTTCCTTCTACCCCCCCCCCCCCCCCCCCCACAGACACACACACACACACACACACACACACACACACACACACACACACACACACACACACACACACACACACACACACACACACACACACACACACACACACACACACACACACACACACACACACACACACACAGTCTGTCTCCCTCATTTTCTGACTAATCTATTTTTGTCATGGCTGGCCGATCGGGCCCAACTTTTCTCATCAACTTTAACATGGCGCTTGGCTCCCAGACGGACAGCGGGAGGAGAGGAGACGGTGGCTTGTGCTGTTTTAGCTGGAGGGAGAAAGGGGACATAGAATTGTGCCTTGTAGTGCTAGTTCACATCTGAAACTCACTGTGTGTGTGTGTGTGTGTGTGTGTGTGTGTGTGTGTGTGTGTGTGTGTGTGTGTGTGTGTGTGTGTGTGTGTGTGCCCCCACTTAAGCCATATAGGCCTATGTCGACACATTGATTAATGTATACTTTGGTCTTCGTCTAAAGTGGAGTTGTCCCGGCATGTTTGCCCGCGATTATCCAGCTACATGTAGTAGCTGGCCGGGCCAATAGCCCAATAGCTAGAGTTGTAATTCGTATAGTATAGCATAGCATAAAGTGGACTGGCAAATTCTCTCCCATATCCATTGCAATCCAAGATAGCTCAGAACCTATTCAGTAGCGTGATGGCCTGGCTGGCTTATAGTCCCTTAAGTATGCTCAAGTGAAATGGCTTGCTTCAGGGCTCAAGGAGGAAATTCTTCTTTAACTTTGCAATTGTAGGACATAAGTCTGGAATGATTCCCAGACTTATGTCTTTCTTGTATGCTATTAAGTTATTCTCCAACAGCTGATATAGTTCTTGTAAGGAATTGTTATTGCATGGGTTCGGAAGGACAGTACAGGCATAATTCTTATACCCTTGACACAAACATTAGATATTCTGTTTTAGTCTGTCTGTTTTGGTTTTGTTAGGCTCCTGAATGAATGTTCCATCTTTCCATTTTCTTTTTTCTAAATTTTTATCCCATGATTTTGCAACCCATTTTTTCACCCAGTGTCAATTATCTAATGTAATCCTGGGCATTACACTTTCTCTGCCAACCTGGTAAGGGCAGCGAACTGACCTCATGTTACCTTCTATGCATGAGGAGTCCAAGCTGCTTCTTTTCACCTGACAGGGGGAGTTTTGCCCGCCGGACGTAGCGCGTGGAAGGAACACGTAATTCCAACCAGTTCCTTTCCCCTCCATCAGGCGCCCCGGCTGGCCAGCTGGGGGAGGTAAATTATAGACCAGGATCTTTCTTTCTTTCTCTTCTGATAGTTGAAACACTCCCTCTGATCATGTTTTAAGACCTTGTGCTGAGTTGGCACAAAGGGATGTCTTTAGGCTATTACATCTGAGTGAGATACTCTGTACAGCACCTGTAGAGTTTTTTAGAGATGTGCGTGCTTCCCTTTGGATTCTACACCTATCGTGTGTGTGTGTGTGTGTGTGTGTGTGTGACTGTGTGTGTGTGTGTGTGTGTGTGTGTGTGTGTGTGTGTGTGTGTGTGTGTGTGTGTGTGTGTGTGTGTGTGTGTGTGTGACCATGAGTGGCCTAAGAATAGCTGGCATGACAAAGAGCAAAGACAAACAACTTGCCAAATACTGTACTGTCTGTGTGGAGGAGGAGGTGCCATGTAAATGCTTCTTTAACTTTGCAATTGTAGGACATAAGTCTGGAATGATTCCCAGACTTCTGTCTTTCTTGTATGCTATTAAGTTATTCTCCAACAGCTGATAGTTCTTGTAAGGAATTGTTATTGGGCTCGGAAGGACAGTACAGGCATAATTCTTATACCCTTGACACAAACATGAACTGTTTTATAACCCTGTTATATTTGTTTCCTTGTAAAATGAATTGTAATTTGTGATTGTAATCATGTATGCATTTTATTATTGACACTACACTAGAGCGTTGCTCGTTGGAGCCTCTACAGCGGCGGGCCGTTGTGCACTGGCCTACTTGGAACGTTGCAAGTTAGATTATAAGTCTGTGTCCCTTTAATGCCCATATAGTTATTTGTCAGGCATGCCCAAATATGAAGTCTATGCAGACGTCAGAATGATGTCAGAACAGGCCAGAGGCCTTTTTTGGGGCGGTTATGGACAACCGTGGCTCCGACCGACTCGACACCGGGCACTGCACCCCCTGTGGTGGGGTGGAGCGTGTGCTGTCAAATTTGTGTGTATACACAGCACACACACAGAGAGACTTGGTGCAGGTTGCATTTACTAGTATGAAATCATATGTTCAGAAACGGCGCATGAATCCTGCACAATGAATCCAAAAAGTGAAGTTTTACACTAATTCAAACTTACAGTAGCAACGTCCAAGAAAATCCTAGTTTAAACGGTTACACGAGCGTTACAGCGGTTGTTTAGTCAGCCGTGTGCATGTGCATGTCGAGTGAACTGAAGTCAGTGGGAAGTTTTCGACCAGGGGAGGCGCCGGGGAGGCGCTAAAGCTTTTCAACTTCCTTGAAAAACATGCTAAACAACCGCTGTAACGCTCGTGTAACCGTTTAAACTTGGATTTTCTTGGCCGTTGCTAAATTTTAATTAGTGTTCAACTTTTTGGATTAATTGTGCAGAAAAGGGTAAGAAGCGTTCCTTGTGGAAACATGCACCGTTTCTGAACCGCGGTGGGAGGGGCCCAGGGTGTGACCTCATCTCGGAGCTACAGAATGAGCGTAGGGAGTGGGCACATATGGGGCTACATTAGCCCCCACTATTTACCATTGCGTTAGCATGTGTTTGTAGTTTGCACTGCATCGATGCTTGGAAGAGCTTCAAAGTGATTATTAAAATGAGGAGGAAAGCACCCACCTATTGCTGGATAACCTGTGCAGCATCTTCAATATTATTAGTAAGGTGAGTAACCTACCAGTCTGTCAAGGATAACATCTGGATAGATTATTCTTATAATTCACAATAGTGCAGTGATATTCAAACTATTCAAATCATTATGGTTAGGGTTCATTTAATCTATCATTCACTTGTGTTATCAAACTCTGTAAGAGAATATTTCGCTTAATAACTTGAACCCCAGCCTTATTCTGGGGGAACATTAGCCAAAAAAATACCTCTCTCAAAATACCTAGCTCACAATGCATTGCAATGTGAGCTTGTAGATCGGCTATTTTTGGCAAAGAAAGCAGTAAAAGAATAGTCTTGTAGAGCAGTGGTTCTCCAAGTGGGGTCCGGGGACCCCCAGGGGAGTTCCAGGGGGTGGGGTCCCCAGCTAAATGATAGTTTGGAACCAAATGAACCCTTACAGGTCTGTAACTCCGAGAGTGTACAAATGGAACCAAATGGACCCGTTTGGGTCCATTTGGTTTCATTTGTACACTTTCACTGATTTTACAATATAAATTTGGCCACCCAGAGATAGAGATGGCATTCAATGGGGGTCCGTAGACTAATGCATGTCAAACTGGGGGGTCCTTGAAATTAAACGGGTTGAGAATCACTGCTAGAGCAACAACTACAGCCGTAACAATCTTCTCTTATGGGGGTTAGCAGTGGTGAGTAAAAACAGAGAGAAGGGCTGGGGCGGTGGCGGTGGTTTGCTCTTCACCGCGGCTCGTGACGTCATGTTGTAGTTCGGTGGTCATCTAACCACCGCAAATCTAGACTATGTATGAGCCTTTAGGGTTAGGTTTCGGTTTCTGGCTGATCTCACTGGGGGAAATATATGACTGTATTTGTTTAAGTTTTAATTTAAATTGAAAATTTGAAAAATACATTCTGGATGTGACCATTACAAGCTGAAATAGCTCATTTGGTAGAGCGTTAGACTAACGGTCTAAAGGTCCCTGGTTCAAACCTGGGTTTCGGCAGGTGAAATGAGGTACAGAAAACCATATGACTCCCAGGCTGAACTCACTGGTGGAAAAACTGTATGACATTATTGGTTTAATAAGTAAAAAGTAACAATCAATGTACAAATAAATTCTGGATATGACACTTGCAAGCCGAACTAGCTCAGTTGGGAGAGCGTTAGACTGAAGATCTAAAGGTCCCCCGGTTCAATCCCAGGTTTCGGCAGGTGAAATGAGATACAGAAAAATGTTTGACTCACTGGGGGAAAAACTGTGAGTTTATTTGTTTAAGAACTAACAATACATTGAAAAATACATTCTGGATGTGACACTTACAAGCTGAAATAGCTCAGTTGGTAGAGTGTTAGACTGAAGATCTGAAGGTCCCTGATTCAATCCTGGTTTACGGCAGATGGAATGAGGTACAGAAAGCTGAATGACTCAGGCTGATCTCATTGGGTGAAAAACTGTAAGAGTTTATTTTTTTAAGAAGTAACAAGTAACAATCAATGTACAAATAAATTCAGGATATGACACTTGCAAGCCGAAATAGCTCAGTTGGGAGAGAGTTAGACTGAAGATCTAAAGGTCCCTGTTTCAATCCCAGGTTTCAGAAGGTGAAATGAGGTACAGTAAACCGTGTGACTCCCAGGCTGATCCCACTGGGGGATAAACTGTATGAGTTTTATTGTTTAAGAGCTAACAATAAATTGAAAAATACATTCTGGATGTGACACTTAAAAGCTGTAATGGCTCAGTTGGTAGAGCGTTAGACTGAAGGTCTAAAGGTCCCTGGTTCAAACCTGGGTTTCGGCAGTTGAAATGAGGTACAGAAAACCCTATGACTCTCAGGCTGATCGCACTGGGGGAAATGCTGTATGACTTTATTTGTTTAAGAACTAACAATCAATTGAAAAAGACATAATGGATGGCACACTTACAAGCCGAAATAGCTCAGTCGGTAGTCAGGTAGGGGGGGAGTAGGTGAGGTAAGGGGAGAGTAGCTGAGGGGTGGTGGTCATGTAGCGGGATAGAAGGTGAGGGGGGGTCAGGTAGGGGGAGAGTAGGCGAGGGGGGGTCAGATAGGGGGAAGAGTAGGTGAGGGGATGTCAGGTACAGGGGGAGAGAAGGTGAGGGGTAGGGGGAGAGTAACTGAGGGTACCTGGAACTTTTTACTTTGAAATGTTTTGTAGTTTCTGAGTTATTGTGGGCTCGCCTCAGCGAGCACACTATTGTTACCCTTGGATTTCAAACTTCGGTTTCCTACTAGTTCCACATACTTTATGCTAGAAATTTAGTTCAAACTTCAAACTGTTCAGCTCTTTGCAGTTATTATTGCTTCAATTGGAATTTTCAATTTTTTTTTATACTTTTTATACTTTTTAACTTTTTAACTTTTTAAACCTCCTCCCATAGACAATGTATGGCATTTTATCTCTAAATCAACCTTACTTTTGCAGCCTCATTACTCTGGCATACTTTGTCGTAGAAACGTGATTTAAACTTTAGAAAGCTCACACGACTCTGGACTTTTTCGTGGTTCAAACCGTATTCGAATACGTTAAACGGTTTTTCCGAAATCGCAGTTCAATCGCAGGCCGTTTCGCCTAATTAGTGCCAACTTAGAGTGCGGGGCTTCTTTGATTAGAGTGCGGAAACTGAAATTCTTTCCTTGAAAATTTACCAAACAAATTGTCGTCCCGGCCAAAATATTCATTTTACACGCATGTTCTTTGGTCATTTTGTAGCCACACATGTCCTCTTTCACACAATGTGACCACCAAAGCACAGAGTCATACAGAATGTGAACTACGGCCTTTTAAGTGACACAAATACAGTCAAGCTGCTCATTGACCTCCATTGTATAATTCTTACGAGGAAATTATCGCGATGACAATTCTTAACTCGCTCTTATAACCACATTTTCGATCGTACCAACACCACAATCGCACATGGTGTACCTCAATATCTCAGGCCACTCACGGCGAAAAATAATATTTGCATTCGACTTTTACTTTTTGCGATAGAGCAATTTGTTCGGGCATAGTTTCCCCCCATTCAGGACCATTGTAAAATAGCAGACCTTCAAGTTGCGCGCCACTCCCAGTCTTTTACACTTCCACAGCTGAGACATATAAGGGCTTAATTACAGGGCTGAAATTAAAGTTACAAGATCTCAATGAGTTGCTCTGCGATACCTTGTGGGCTTGTAGGTCTGCTATTTGTGCAATTGGATGGCCTTTACACAGCTCTCGCAAGAGCACCATAGACTGTAAAAAATATGGACAAAGCGTTCGCCGGGTCTAACATGGACGTAAAATGAAGCCTGTTATTCCTGCACTGTAAGTCGCCATCTTTCTAGATCCGTTTGGTACCAGCTGGCCATTGGCTGGCTCCGTTTTGGACCAGCTGGCCATTGGCTGCCCAGACAACGAGGCGGGACTTCCCCCCTTCTTCTCCGTTGGTTTTTATTTTGACTCGAGTGGGAGGGGAATCCCGATCATAGACTGTAACGGTAGCCACGCCCCTCAGAACATACGCGATGGTTTTTTTTCTTTATGGTCATTTTTTTAATTAATGGGACCATAATTTTCCAAAAAGAATATTATGACATTAGAAGTGAGACTTTAAACTAGTGACTGGAAGAAGAAAGTATTCATGACCATGTTTATTAAGGTAATACAGTCTAGGTGAAGTTGGGCCAAAATACATGGGCCTCTATGGAGCTATGGGGCTTTTTGGGTCCAGTCCAGCGCCACAACAGGCCATTGTTATGAACTACCGATTTCAAATGAGGCTTCACGAAATATCTGGCTGACTGCCCCCCTGAAGCGCACGCACGCACGCACGCACGCACGCACGCACGCACGCACGCACGCACGCACGCACGCACGCACGCACGCACGCACGCACGCACGCACGCACGCACGCACGCACGCACGCACGCACGCACGCACACACACACCCTGTCTTCCTATTGGCTGGCCTTTACACAGCTCTCGCAAGCGCACGCACGCACGCACGCACACACACACGCACACACGTTTATAAAAAAAATACTTTCATAAAAATTAAAAAAAAATTAAAAAAATAAAAAATAAATGAAAAAAATGAAAAAATGAAAAAATTGAAAAAAAATGAAAAAAATTGAAAAAATGGAAAAAAATGAAAAAATTGAAAACAAATGAAAAAATTGGGAAAGAATTGGGAAAAAATTGGGAAAAAATTGGGAAAAAATTGAAAAAATTAAAAAAATTAAAAAAATTAAAAACATTAAAAACATTTAAAAATTTAAAACTTTAACTTTTTTTTTTAACTTAAAAAGAAAAAACTTTTAATAAAGAACTTAATATTATTATTTTTTTTACATTTAAAGAAAAATCTTAGACCATTATCAATAATCATTGTGTTTATGCTTTTAAAGATAGGCCTATATGCTATTTGAACCTTCTTTTTAAAAGTATGCTATTTCTGTTAAGCTCATGAATGCTTTTATATGTATACTCCATTGGATTTACTCTTTTTTTTCTTTTTCTTTTTTACCTTTTCTTAATTCATCAAGAATACATTGTAAAGCATTATTCATACATTACAAATCATTAGTAGACAGTAATACTTGACTTACTTTATTCTGCCACTTTTTGGGCATCGTACTACTTCCACATACTTTATTCCGCTTTATGCAGTTATTTATGCTTATTCTTTTTACCAATTTTTATACATTCTTTTTTAAACTTTTCCTTCAGCTTTAATACATTTTCTACTGTACATTATATACATTGTGTCTTTTGGCGAGCCCACGCAGTTTCTGCAGGGAACTGCTTTCTAGTTCAGCTTACTGTGGAGACACATGCTGTAACTTTTTTATTTTGAAATGTTTTGTAGTTTATGAGTTATTTAACTTAAACGCCCAATGCATTCTCTATGGCAATAGCACAAACTTTGGCATGCTACTAGTCCTACATACTTACACCTAGCAACCCCATTCTAGCCTACTTAGGTTCATCTTACGGTGGACATGTTTGCCTGAAAAGGAATCTTTGAAATGTTTCATAGTTTTAGAAATATAGTGCTTTCAAATTTGAGACATTTAACATGGGGCTCAATGGCAGCTCTATAGGCACGTCAAAAGTCACTTTCACCTAGAAACTCCATTCACACTTTTTATTATTCAGCTTACTGTGGAGACACATGCTGGAACTTTTTTTTATTTTTATGTTTTGTAGTTTCTGAGTTATTTAACTTAAACGCCCAATGCATTCTCTATGGCAATAGCACAGAATTTGGAATGCTAATAGTCCTACATACTTACACCTAGCAACCCCATTCTAGCCTACTTAGGTTCATCTTACGGTGGACATGTTTGCCTGAAAAGGAATCTTTGAAATGTTTCATAGTTTTAGAAATATAGTGCTTTCAAATTTGAGACATTTAACATGGGGCTCAATGGCAGCTCTATAGGCACGTCAAAAGTCACTTTCACCTAGAAACTCCATTCACACTTTGTATTATTCAGCTTACTGTGGAGACACATGCTGGAACTTTTTACTTTGAAATGTTTTATAGTTTCTGAGTTATTTAACTTAAACGCCCAATGCATTCTAGTCTGTGGCAATAGCACAATCTTTGGCATGCTACTAGTCCTACATACAAAATGATGAAAAAAAATAATAATAAAAAAATAAAAAACATGGGTTATAGCCCATCTTTTTTTTTTTTTCAAATCCTCAAAAATGATGAAAAACGGCGTGCTATAGTATGCCGTACGGTATGGGCTATAGCCCATGGTCAAAATTGATGAAAAACGAGGATTAAAAAAAATCAAAAATTCAATAAACGATGGGCTATAACCCATGTTTTTTTTTTTTTTTTTTTTTTTCAAATCCTCAAAAAATGGAGTTGGAACAACTGATGTTCAGGAGGAGGAGAAATGCGCATTGGCCCTGCCCTTCATGCCACTCTCCGCCCTCCACGTCAATCTACCTGCCCCCATTTATACCTGCCCAGTACCACCCAGAATCCTCCATGCTTCGCCCGCCTAGCTGCGTCGCACACCAGCCCCCTTCCTACAGGCTTCTCGCAACCCACCCCCACCCCTTCACCTAGCAGCTCCTCTCCCCGCTCCCTCCAAAGGAGCTACTACATCCACCTCGCCAAAAGTGGATCAAACGATTGAAACAAAACTCTCTCCTCTCCTTATCAGGTTCCTGCGGGGGGATATCGTCCATACGCACCGTAAGACGAACGCCTTACGACGAACGCCACACGACGAGTGCCATTCGACCTCCTCCCCAAAGACTCCAGGGTCGGCGACCCCCCCGGAACCTACACATCCGCATTCATTCATCCCTCCTTCATCCCTCCATTTCTTCACTGTCAATAAATTCCTTAAACCTCCCCAATGGCGTGTTTATTCCTACTAGTGAATGATGAAAAACGGCGTGCTATAGTATGCCGTACGATATGGGCTATAGCCCATATCCTCGCGGTGTATAGCGGTGTATGAGAAATTGAGAATGGGTGTTGCGGAGGATGAGAGGCATTCCTCTCATCCTCCGCAACACCCATTCTCATACACCCATCCCCAATGCATTCTCTATGGCAATAGCACAAACTTTGGCATGCTACTAGTCCTACATACTTACACCTAGCAACCCCATTCTAGCCTACTTAGGTTCATCTTACGGTGGACATGTTTGCCTGAAAAGGAATCTTTGAAATGTTTCATAGTTTTAGAAATATAGTGCTTTCAAATTTGAGACATTTAACATGGGGCTCAATGGCAGCTCTATAGGCATGTCAAAAGTCACTTTCACCTAGAAACTCCATTCACACTTTTTATTATTCAGCTTACTGTGGAGACACATGCTGGAACTTTTTTTTATTTTTATGTTTTGTAGTTTATGAGTTATTTAACTTAAACGCCCAATGCATTCTCTATGGCAATAGCACAACATTTGGCATGCTACTAGTCCTACATACTTACACCTAGCAACCCCATTCTAGCCTACTTAGGTTCATCTTACGGTGGACATGTTTGCCTGAAAAGGAATCTTTGAAATGTTTCATAGTTTTAGAAATATAGTGCTTTCAAATTTACAATGGGGCTCAATGGCAAAAATGATGAAAAACGGCGTGCTATAGTATGCCGTACGATATGGTCCAAAATGATGAAAAACAAGGTTAAATTATTATTTTTTTAAACCCATCGTTTTTTTATAAAACCTCAAAAATTATGAAAAACGGCGTGCTATAGTATGCCGTACGATATGGGCTATAGCCCATGGTCCAAAATGATGAAAAACGAGGATTACAAAAATAATCAAAATTCAAAAAACGATGGGCTATAACCCATCGTTTTTTTTTCATTTTTTCATTTTTTTCAAATCCTCAAAAATGATGAAAAACGGCGTGCTATATACGATATGGGCTATAGCCCATGGTCCAAAATGATGAAAAACGAGGATATTATTTTTTTCAAAAATTAAAAAAAACAATGGGCTATAACCCATCGTTTTTTTAATTTTTTAATTTTTTCCAAATCCTCAAAAATGATGAAAAACGGCGTGCTACAGTATAGTATGCCGTACGATATGGGCTATAGCCCATATCCTTGCGGTGTATAGCGGTGTATGAGAATGGGTGTTGCGGAGGATGAGAGCATTCCTCTCATCCTCCGCAACACAATGCATTCTCTATGGCAATAGCACAAACTTTGGCATGCTACTAGTCCTACATACTTACACCTAGCAACCCCATTCTAGCCTACTTAGGTTCATCTTACGGTGGACATGTTTGCCTGAAAAGGAATCTTTGAAATGTTTCATAGTTTTAGAAATATAGTGCTTTCAAATTTGAGACATTTAACATGGGGCTCAATGGCAGCTCTATAGGCATGTCAAAAGTCACTTTCACCTAGAAACTCCATTCACACTTTTTATTATTCAGCTTACTGTGGAGACACATGCTGGAACTTTTTTTTATTTTTATGTTTTGTAGTTTATGAGTTATTGTGGGCTCGCCACAGCGAGCACACACTAGTTACTCTCAGTTTATATTTGTGGGCTCGCCACAGCGAGCACACACTAGTTATTGGCAGCCTATATTTGTGGGCTCGCCACAGCGAGCACACACTAGATATTGCCAGTCTATATTTATTCCGCTTATTCTTTATTCCGCCGTTTTTTTGGCACCTAACTACTTCCACATACTTTATGCTAGAAATTTAGTTCAAACTTCAAACTGTTCAGCTCTTTGCAGTTATTTATGCTCCAATTAGAATTTTTACAAAGTTTTATACTTTTTATACTTTTTAACTTTTTAACTTTTTTTTACATTCTTTATAATGAGAGTCGATGGAAGAAAGGTCCCATTTTTCACAGTTAACTTTTTTGAGCTCTTATTACTCCGTCATACTTTCACTTTGAAACTTCATTCAAACTTTATAATGTTCATCTATCTTTGAACTTTAATTGGTGAAAAAGTTGTTTTGAAAAAGTTTATACTTTTTAAAATATTTAACTTTATTTATAGTTTTTTCCTCCCATTGACAATGTATGGGATTGATCTCTAAATCAACCTCACTTTTGCAGCCTCATTACTCTGGCATACTTTGTCGTGGAAACGTGATTTAAACTTTAGAAAGCTCACACGACTCTGGACTTTTTCGTGGTTCAAACCGTATTCGAATACGTTAAACGGTTTTTCCGAAATCGCAGTTCAATCGCAGGCCGTTTCGCCTAATTAGTGCCAACTTAGAGTGCAGGGCTTCTTTCACTAGAGTGTACAAACAGAAAATCTTTCCTTGAAAATTTACCAAACAAATTGCCGTCCCGACCAAGATATTCACTTTACACGCATGTCCTTTGGTCATTTTGTAGCCACACATGTCCTCTTTCACACAATGTGACCACCAAAACACAGAGACATACAGAATGTGAACTACGGCCTTTTAAGTGACACAAATACAGTCAATCTGCTCATTGACATCCATTGTAGAAATCTTACGAGGAAATTATCGCGATGACAATTCTTAACTCGCTCTTATAACCACATTTTCGATTGTACCAACACCACAATCGCACATGGTGTACCTCAATATCTCAGGCCACTCACAGCGAAAGAATTATTTGCATTCGACTTTTACTTTTTGCGATAGAGCAATTTGTTCGGGCATAGTTTCCCCCCATTCAAGACCATTCAAGACCATTCAAGATCAAGACCTTCAAGTTGCGCGCCACTTGTTTGTCTTTTACACTTCCACAGCTGAGACATATAAGAGCTTAATTACAGGGCTGAAATTAAAGTTACAAGATCTCAATGAGTTGCTCTGCGATACCTTGTGGGCTTGTAGGTCTGCTATTTGTGCAATTGGATGGCCTTTACACAGCTCTCGCAAGAGCACGCACGCACGCATGCACGCACGCACACACACACCCTGTCTTCCTATTGGCTGGCCTTTACACAGCTCTCGCAAGTGCACGCACGCACGCACGCACGCACGCACACACACACACACACGTTTATAAAAAAATATTTTCAAAAAAAATTAAAAAAAATTATAAAATTAAAAAAACTTAAAAAAAATTAAAAAATTAAAAAAACTTAAAAAAATGGAAAAAAATAAAAAAATGGAAAAAAATGAAAAAAATGAAAAAAATTGATTTTTTTTAAAAAAAATTTAAAAAATGAAAACTTAAAAATAAAAATTAGCATGTTAGCATTAGCATGTTAGCATGTTAGCATTAGCATGATAGCATTAGCATGTTAGCATGATAGCATGTTAGCATGTTAGCATTAGCATGTTAACATTAGCATGTTAGCATGTTAGCATGATAGCATTAGCATGTTAGCATGTTAGCATTAGCATGTTAGCATTAGCATGTTAGCATGTTAGCATTAGCATGTTAGCATGATAGCATTAGCATGTTAGCATGTTAGCATTAGCATGTTAGCATTAGCATGTTAGCATGTTAGCATTAGCATGTTAGCATGTTAGCATGTTAGCATTAGCATGTTAGCATGTTAGCATTAGCATGTTAGCATGATAGCATTAGCATGTTAGCATTAGCATGTTAGCATTAGCATGATAGCATTAGCATGATTAAAAAATTAAAAAATTAAAAAAAATTAAAAACATTAAAAAATTAAAACTTTAACTTTTTTTTTAACTTAAAAGGAAAAAAATAATAATAAAGAACTTAATATTTTTTATCTTAATATTTTTTTTAAGAAATATCTTAGACCATTATCAATAATCATTGTGTTTATGCTTTTAAAGATAGGCCTATATGCTATTTGAACCTTCTTTTTACATGTAAAAGTATGCTATTTCTGTTAAGCTCATGAATGCTTTTATATGTATACTCCATTGGATTGACTATTTTTTTTCTTTTTTACCTTTTCTTGATTCATCAAGAATACATTGTAAAGCATTATTCATACATTACAAATCATTAGTAGACAGTAATACTTTACTTACTTTATTCTGCCCCTTTTTGGGCATCATACTACTTCCACATACTTTATTTCCGCTTTATGCAGTTATTTATGCTTAAACTATAGTTTTTACAAATGTTCATACTTTTTTAACTTTTACTTCAGCTTTAATACATTTTCTACTTTTCTTTACAATATGTTACAGTCCAGAAATTTTGATTATGGACTTAGACCACCAATGGTAACACCATTACTCCGGTCCCCGAGTTTCAAACTTGACACGGCAATAACTTTATACAAAGCATTTTACGCGAGCCCACGCAGTTTCTACAGGAACTGCTTTCTAGTTATTATTCTTCCGCTTATTCTTTATTCCGCCGTTTTTTTGGCACCTAACTACTTCCACATACTTTATGCTAGAAATTTAGTTCAAACTTCAAACTGTTCAGCTCTTTGCAGTTATTTATGCTCCAATTAGAATTTTTACAAAGTTTTATACTTTTTATACTTTTTAACTTTTTAACTTTTTTTTACATTCTTTATAGTGAGAGTCGATGGAAGAAAGGTCCCATTTTTCACAGTTAACTTTTTTGAGCTCTTATTACTCCGTCATACTTTCACTTTGAAACTTCATTCAAACTTTATAATGTTCATCTATCTTTGAACTTTCATTGGTGAAAAAGTTGTTTTGAAAAAGTTTATACTTTTTAAAATATTTAACTTTATTTATAGTTTTTTCCTCCCATTGACAATGTATGGGATTTATCTCTAAATCAACCTCACTTTTGCAGCCTCATTACTCTGGCATACTTTGTCGTAGAAACGTGATTTAAACTTTAGAAAGCTCACACGACTCTGGACTTTTTCGTGGTTCAAACCGTATTCGAATACGTTAAACGGTTTTTTCGAAATCGCAGTTCAATCGCAGGCCGTTTCGCCTAATTAGTGGCAACTTAGAGTGCGGGCTTTTTTCACTAGAGTGCGTAGAACAGAAAATCTTTCCTTGAAAATTTACCAAACAAATTGCCGTCCCGGCCAAGATATTCACTTTACACGCATGTCCTTTGGTCATTTTGTAGCCACACATGTCCTCTTTCACACAATGTGACCACCAAAACACAGAGACATACAGAATGTGAACTACGGCCTTTTAAGTGACACAAATACAGTCAATCTGCTCATTGACCTCAATTGTAAAATCCTTACGAGGAAATTATCGCGATGACAATTCTTAACTCGCTCTTATAACCACATTTTCGATCGTACCAACACCACAATCGCACATGGTGTACCTCAATATCTCAGGCCACTCACAGCGAAAAAATTATTTGCATTCGACTTTTACTTTTTGCGATAGAGCAATTTGTTCGGGCATAGTTTCCCCCCATTCAGAACCATTGTAAAATAAGAGATCAAGTTGCGCGCCACTTGTTTGTCTTTTACACTTCCACAGCTGAGACATATAAGAGCTTAATTACAGGGCTGAAATTAAAGTTACAAGATCTCAATGAGTTGCTCTGCGATACCTTGTGGGCTTGTAGGTCTGCTATTTGTGCAATTGGATGGCCTTTACACAGCTCTCGCAAGAGCACGCACGCACGCATGCACGCACGCACACACACACCCTGTCTTCCTATTGGCTGGCCTTTACACAGCTCTCGCAAGTGCACGCACGCACGCACGCACGCACACACACACACACGTTTATAAAAAAATATTTTCAAAAAAATAAAAAAAAATAAAAAAATTTAAAAAAAATAAAAAAAATAAAAAAAATTAAAAAAAATTAAAAAAATAAAAAAAAATAAAAAAAAATAAAAAAAATAAAAAAAAATTAAAAAAATTAAAAAAATTAAAAAATTTAAAAAAAATGAAAAAAATTGAAAAAAATTAAAAAAAATGAAAAAAATTGAAAAAAATGAAAAAAAATGAAAAAAATTAAAACTTAATTTTTTTTTCTTTTTTACTTAAAAAGAAAAAACTTCAATTTTTTAGATTTTTTTTTTTTTTTTTACATTTAAAGAAAAACTTTAAAAACACTTCTACAACTTCCACATACTTTATTCTGCTTAAACTATAGTTTTTACACATTTTCATACTTTTTTTAACTTTTACTTCAGCTTTAATGCATTTTCTACTTTTCTTTACAATATGCTACAGTCCCAAAATTTTGATTATAGATTTAGAACACCAATGGTAACACCATTACTCCGGTCCCCGAGTTTCAAACTTGACACGGCAATAACTTTATACAAAGCATTTTACGCGAGCCCACGCAGTTTCTACAGGAACTGCTTTCTAGTTATTATCGTTATTATTATTATTCCAATTTCCGCCTTTTTTTCGGTTTCCTACTACTTCCACATACTTTATGCTAGAAATTTAGTTCAAACTTCAAACTGTTCAGCTCTTTGCAGTTATTTATGCTCCAATTAGAATTTTTACAAAGTTTTATACTTTTTATACTTTTTAACTTTTTAACTTTTTTTTACATTCTTTATAGTGAGAGTCGATGGAAGAAAGGTCCCATTTTTCACAGTTAACTTTTTTGAGCTCTTATTACTCCGTCATACTTTCACTTTGAAACTTCATTCAAACTTTATAATGTTCATCTATCTTTGAACTTTCATTGGTGAAAAAGTTGTTTTGAAAAAGTTTATACTTTTTAAAATATTTAACTTTATTTATAGTTTTTTCCTCCCATTGACAATGTATGGGATTTATCTCTAAATCAACCTCACTTTTGCAGCCTCATTACTCTGGCATACTTTGTCGTAGAAACGTGATTTAAACTTTAGAAAGCTCACACGACTCTGGACTTTTTCGTGGTTCAAACCGTATTCGAATACGTTAAACGGTTTTTCCGAAATCTCAGTTCAATCGCAGGCCGTTTCGCCTAATTAGTGCCAACTTAGAGTGCAGGGCTTCTTTCACTAGAGTGTACAAACAGAAAATCTTTCCTTGAAAATTTACCAAACAAATTGCCGTCCCGGCCAAAATATTCACTTTACACGCATGTCCTTTGGTCATTTTGTAGCCACACATGTCCTCTTTCACACAATGTGACCACCAAAACACAGAGACATACAGAATGTGAACTACGGCCTTTTAAGTGACACAAATACAGTCAAGCTGCTCATTGACATCCATTGTAGAAATCTTACGAGGAAATTATCGCGATGACAATTCTTAACTCGCTCTTATAACCACATTTTCGATCGTACCAACACCACAATCGCACATGGTGTACCTCAATATCTCAGGCCACTCACAGCGAAAAAATTATTTGCATTCGACTTTTACTTTTTGCGATAGAGCAATTTGTTCGGGCATAGTTTCCCCCCATTCAGAACCATTGTAAAATAAGAGATCAAGTTGCGCGCCACTTGTTTGTCTTTTACACTTCCACAGCTGAGACATATAAGGGCTTAATTACAGGGCTGAAATTAAAGTTACAAGATCTCAATGAGTTGCTCTGCGATACCTTGTGGGCTTGTAGGTCTGCTATTTGTGCAATTGGATGGCCTTTACACAGATAGATCAGATAGAGATGAAAAAGTATTTTCCAAAAAGTATTTTCAAAAAAGTATTTTCAAAAAAGTATTTTCAAAAAAGTATTTTCAAAAGTATTTTCAAAAAAGTATTTTCAAAAAAGTATTTTCAAAAAAGTATTTTCAAAAAAGTATTTTCAAAAAAGTATTTTCAAAAAAGTATTTTCAAAAAAATTAAAAAAATTAAAAAAAAAATTAAAAAATTAAAAAAATTAAAAAAATTAAAAAAAAATGATTTTTTTTTCAAAAAAATTTAACAATTAAAAACATTTAAAAATGTAAAACTTTAACTTTTTTTTATTTATTTTTTACATTTAAAGAAAAATCTTAGACCATTATCAATAATCATTGTGTTTATGCTTTTAAAGATAGGCCTATACGCTATTTGAACCTTCTTTTTACATGTAAAAGTATGCTATTTCTGTTAAGCTCATGAATGCTTTTATATGTATACTCCATTGGATTGACTCTTTTTTTTCTTTTTCTTTTTTACCTTTTCTTAATTCATCAAGAATACATTGTAAAGCATTATTCACACATTACAAATCATTAGTAGACAGTAATACTTTACTTACTTTATTCTGCCACTTTTTGGGCATCGTAATACTTCCACATACTTTATTCCGCTTTATGCAGTTATTAATGCTTATTCTTTTTACCAATTTTTATACATTCTTTTTTAAACTTTTCCTTCAGCTTTAATAAATTTTCTACTGTACATTATATACATTGCGTCTTTTGGCGAGCCCACGCAGTTTCTGCAGGGAACTGCTTTCTAGTTATTATCGTTATTATTGTGGGCTCGCCACAGCGAGCACACAATAGTTATTGGCAGCCTATATTTATTCTTATTCTTTATTCCGCCGTTTTTTTTGGCACCTAACTACTTCCGCATACTTTATACTAGAAATTTAGTTCAAACTTCAAACTGTTCAGCTCTTTGCAGTTATTTATGCTCCAATTAGAATTTTTACAAAGTTTTATACTTTTTATACTTTTTAACTTTTTAACTTTTTTTTACATTCTTTATAGTGAGAGTCGATGGAAGAAAGGTCCCATTTTTCACAGTTAACTTTTTTGAGCTCTTATTACTCCGTCATACTTTCACTTTGAAACTTCATTCAAACTTTATAATGTTCATCTATCTTTGAACTTTCATTGGTGAAAAAGTTGTTTTGAAAAAGTTTATACTTTTTAAAATATTTAACTTTATTTATAGTTTTTTCCTCCCATTGACAATGTATGGGATTTATCTCTAAATCAACCTCACTTTTGCAGCCTCATTACTCTGGCATACTTTGTCGTAGAAACGTGATTTAAACTTTAGAAAGCTCACACGACTCTGGACTTTTTCGTGGTTCAAACCGTATTCGAATACGTTAAACGGTTTTTCCGAAATCGCAGTTCAATCGCAGGCCGTTTCGCCTAATTAGTGCCAAGTTAGAGTGAAGGGCTTCTTTCACTAGAGTGTGTGAACAGAAAATCTTTCCTTGAAAATTTACCAAACAAATTGCCGTCCCGGCCAAGATATTCACTTTACACGCATGTCCTTTGGTCATTTTGTAGCCACACATGTCCTCTTTCACACAATGTGACCACCAAAACACAGAGACATACAGAATGTGAACTACGGCCTTTTAAGTGACACAAATACAGTCAATCTGCTCATTGACCTCAATTGTAAAATCCTTACGAGGAAATTATCGCGATGACAATTCTTAACTCGCTCTTATAACCACATTTTCGATCGTACCAACACCACAATCGCACATGGTGTACCTCAATATCTCAGGCCACTCACAGCGAAAAAATTATTTGCATTCGACTTTTACTTTTTGCGATAGAGCAATTTGTTCGGGCATAGTTTCCCCCCATTCAGAACCATTGTAAAATAAGAGATCAAGTTGCGCGCCACTTGTTTGTCTTTTACACTTCCACAGCTGAGACATATAAGGGCTTAATTACAGGGCTGAAATTAAAGTTACAAGATCTCAATGAGTTGCTCTGCGATACCTTGTGGGCTTGTAGGTCTGCTATTTGTGCAATTGGATGGCCTTTACACAGATAGATCAGATAGAGATGAAAAAGTATTTTCAAAAAAGTATTTTCAAAAAAGTATTTTCAAAAAAGTATTTTCAAAAAAGTATTTTCAAAAAAGTATTTTCAAAAAAGTATTTTCAAAAAAGTATTTTCAAAAAAGTATTTTCAAAAAAGTATTTTCAAAAAAGTATTTTCAAAAAAGTATTTTCAAAAAAGTATTTTCAAAAAAGTATTTTCAAAAGTATTTTCAAAAAAGTATTTTCAAAAAAGTATTTTCAAAAAATATTTTCAAAAAAATGAAAAAAATTAAAAAAAAATTAAAAAATTTAAAAAATTAAAAAAATTAAAAAAAATGAAAAAAAAGAAAAAAAATTAAAAAAAATTAAAAAATTGAAAAAATTGAAAAAAAATGAAAAAAATGAAAAAAATGAAAAAAAATGAAAAAAATGAAAACTTATTTTTTTTTTTCTTTTTTACTTAAAAAGAAAAAACTTCAATTTTTTAGATTTTTTTTTTTTTTTTTACATTTAAAGAAAAAACTTTAAAAACACTTCTACAACTTCCACATACTTTATTCTGCTTAAACTATAGTTTTTACACATTTTCATACTTTTTTTAACTTTTACTTCAGCTTTAATGCATTTTCTACTTTTCTTTACAATATGCTACAGTCCCGAAATTTTGATTATAGATTTAGAACACCAATGGTAACACCATTACTCCGGTCCCCGAGTTTCAAACTTGACACGGCAATAACTTTACACAAAGCATTTTACGCGAGCCCACGCAGTTTCTACAGGAACTGCTTTCTAGTTTAACTTAAACGCCCAATGCATTCTCTATGGCAATAGCACAACATTTGGCATGCTACTAGTCCTACATACTTACACCTAGCAACCCCATTCTAGCCTACTTAGGTTCATCTTACGGTGGACATGTTTGCCTGAAAAGGAATCTTTGAAATGTTTCATAGTTTTAGAAATATAGTGCTTTCAAATTTACAATGGGGCTCAATGGCAAACATGATGAAAAACGGCGTGCTATAGTATGCCGTACGATATGGTCCAAAATGATGAAAAACAAGGTTAAATTATTATTTTTTTAAACCCATCGTTTTTTTATAAAACCTCAAAAATTATGAAAAACGGCGTGCTATAGTATGCCGTACGATATGGGCTATAGCCCATGGTCCAAAATGATGAAAAACGAGGATTACAAAAATAATCAAAATTCAAAAAACGATGGGCTATAACCCATCGTTTTTTTTTCATTTTTTCATTTTTTTCAAATCCTCAAAAATGATGAAAAACGGCGTGCTATATACGATATGGGCTATAGCCCATGGTCCAAAATGATGAAAAACGAGGATATTATTTTTTTCAAAAATTAAAAAAAACAATGGGCTATAACCCATCGTTTTTTTAATTTTTAAATTTTTTCCAAATCCTCAAAAATGATGAAAAACGGCGTGCTACAGTATAGTATGCCGTACGATATGGGCTATAGCCCATATCCTTGCGGTGTATAGCGGTGTATGAGAATGGGTGTTGCGGAGGATGAGAGCATTCCTCTCATCCTCCGCAACACAATGCATTCTCTATGGCAATAGCACAAACTTTGGCATGCTACTAGTCCTACATACTTACACCTAGCAACCCCATGCTAGCCTACTTAGGTTCATCTTACGGTGGACATGTTTGCCTGAAAAGGAATCTTTGAAATGTTTCATAGTTTTAGAAATATAGTGCTTTCAAATTTGAGACATTTAACATGGGGCTCAATGGCAGCTCTATAGGCACGTCAAAAGTCACTTTCACCTAGAAACTCCATTCACACTTTTTATTATTCAGCTTACTGTGGAGACACATGCTGGAACTTTTTTTTATTTTTATGTTTTGTAGTTTATGAGTTATTTAACTTAAACGCCCAATGCATTCTCTATGGCAATAGCACAAACTTTGGCATGCTATTAGTCCTACATACTTACACCTAGCAACCCCATTCTAGCCTACTTAGGTTCATCTTACGGTGGACATGTTTGCCTGAAAAGGAATCTTTGAAATGTTTCATAGTTTTAGAAATATAGTGCTTTCAAATTTGAGACATTTAACATGGGGCTCAATGGCAGCTCTATAGGCACGTCAAAAGTCACTTTCACCTAGAAACTCCATTCACACTTTTTATTATTCAGCTTACTGTGGAGACACATGCTGGAACTCTTTTTTATTTTTATGTTTTGTAGTTTATGAGTTATTTAACTTAAACGCCCAATGCATTCTCTATGGCAATAGCACAAACTTTGGCATGCTACTAGTCCTACATACTTACACCTAGCAACCCCATGCTAGCCTACTTAGGTTCATCTTACGGTGGACATGTTTGCCTGAAAAGGAATCTTTGAAATGTTTCATAGTTTTAGAAATATAGTGCTTTCAAATTTGAGACATTTAACATGGGGCTCAATGGCAGCTCTATAGGCACGTCAAAAGTCACTTTCACCTAGAAACTCCATTCACACTTTTTATTATTCAGCTTACTGTGGAGACACATGCTGGAACTTTTTTTTATTTTTATGTTTTGTAGTTTATGAGTTATTTAACTTAAACGCCCAATGCATTCTCTATGGCAATAGCACAAAATTTGGCATGCTAATAGTCCTACATACTTACACCTAGCAACCCCATTCTAGCCTACTTAGGTTCATCTTACGGTGGACATGTTTGCCTGAAAAGGAATCTTTGAAATGTTTCATAGTTTTAGAAATATAGTGCTTTCAAATTTGAGACATTTAACATGGGGCTCAATGGCAGCTCTATAGGCACGTCAAAAGTCACTTTCACCTAGAAACTCCATTCACACTTGTTATTATTCAGCTTACTGTGGAGACACATGCTGGAACTTTTTTTTATTTTTATGTTTTGTAGTTTATGAGTTATTTAACTTAAACGCCCAATGCATTCTCTATGGCAATAGCACAACATTTGGCATGCTACTAGTCCTACATACTTACACCTAGCAACCCCATTCTAGCCTACTTAGGTTCATCTTACGGTGGACATGTTTGCCTGAAAAGGAATCTTTGAAATGTTTCATAGTTTTAGAAATATAGTGCTTTCAAATTTGAGACATTTAACATGGGGCTCAATGGCAGCTCTATAGGCACGTCAAAAGTCACTTTCACCTAGAAACTCCATTCACACTTTTTATTATTCAGCTTACTGTGGAGACACATGCTGGAACTTTTTTTTATTTTTATGTTTTGTAGTTTATGAGTTATTTAACTTAAACGCCCAATGCATTCTCTATGGCAATAGCACAAACTTTGGCATGCTACTAGTCCTACATACTTACACCTAGCAACCCCATTCTAGCCTACTTAGGTTCATCTTACGGTGGACATGTTTGCCTGAAAAGGAATCTTTGAAATGTTTCATAGTTTTAGAAATATAGTGCTTTCAAATTTGAGACATTTAACATGGGGCTCAATGGCAGCTCTATAGGCACGTCAAAAGTCACTTTCACCTAGAAACTCCATTCACACTTTTTATTATTCAGCTTACTGTGGAGACACATGCTGGAACTCTTTTTTATTTTTATGTTTTGTAGTTTATGAGTTATTTAACTTAAACGCCCAATGCATTCTCTATGGCAATAGCACAAACTTTGGCATGCTATTAGTCCTACATACTTACACCTAGCAACCCCATGCTAGCCTACTTAGGTTCATCTTACGGTGGACATGTTTGCCTGAAAAGGAATCTTTGAAATGTTTCATAGTTTTAGAAATATAGTGCTTTCAAATTTGAGACATTTAACATGGGGCTCAATGGCAGCTCTATAGGCACGTCAAAAGTCACTTTCACCTAGAAACTCCATTCACACTTTTTATTATTCAGCTTACTGTGGAGACACATGCTGGAACTCTTTTTTATTTTTATGTTTTGTAGTTTATGAGTTATTTAACTTAAACGCCCAATGCATTCTCTATGGCAATAGCACAAACTTTGGCATGCTACTAGTCCTACATACTTACACCTAGCAACCCCATGCTAGCCTACTTAGGTTCATCTTACGGTGGACATGTTTGCCTGAAAAGGAATCTTTGAAATGTTTCATAGTTTTAGAAATATAGTGCTTTCAAATTTGAGACATTTAACATGGGGCTCAATGGCAGCTCTATAGGCACGTCAAAAGTCACTTTCACCTAGAAACTCCATTCACACTTTTTATTATTCAGCTTACTGTGGAGACACATGCTGGAACTTTTTTTTATTTTTATGTTTTGTAGTTTATGAGTTATTTAACTTAAACGCCCAATGCATTCTCTATGGCAATAGCACAAAATTTGGCATGCTAATAGTCCTACATACTTACACCTAGCAACCCCATTCTAGCCTACTTAGGTTCATCTTACGGTGGACATGTTTGCCTGAAAAGGAATCTTTGAAATGTTTCATAGTTTTAGAAATATAGTGCTTTCAAATTTGAGACATTTAACATGGGGCTCAATGGCAGCTCTATAGGCACGTCAAAAGTCACTTTCACCTAGAAACTCCATTCACACTTGTTATTATTCAGCTTACTGTGGAGACACATGCTGGAACTTTTTTTTATTTTTATGTTTTGTAGTTTATGAGTTATTTAACTTAAACGCCCAATGCATTCTCTATGGCAATAGCACAACATTTGGCATGCTACTAGTCCTACATACTTACACCTAGCAACCCCATTCTAGCCTACTTAGGTTCATCTTACGGTGGACATGTTTGCCTGAAAAGGAATCTTTGAAATGTTTCATAGTTTTAGAAATATAGTGCTTTCAAATTTACAATGGGGCTCAATGGCAAAAATGATGAAAAACGGCGTGCTATAGTATGCCGTACGATATGGTCCAAAATGATGAAAAACAAGGTTAAATTATTATTTTTTTAAACCCATCGTTTTTTTATAAAACCTCAAAAATGATGAAAAACGGCGTGCTATAGTATGCCGTACGATATGGGCTATAGCCCATGGTCCAAAATGATGAAAAACGAGGATTACAAAAATAATCAAAATTCAAAAAACGATGGGCTATAACCCATCGTTTTTTTTCATTTTTTCATTTTTTTCAAATCCTCAAAAATGATGAAAAACGGCGTGCTATATACGATATGGGCTATAGCCCATGGTCCAAAATGATGAAAAACGAGGATATTATTTTTTTCAAAAATTAAAAAAAACAATGGGCTATAACCCATCGTTTTTTTTATTTTTTAATTTTTTCCAAATCCTCAAAAATGATGAAAAACGGCGTGCTACAGTATAGTATGCCGTACGATATGGGCTATAGCCCATATCCTTGCGGTGTATAGCGGTGTATGAGAATGGGTGTTGCGGAGGATGAGAGCATTCCTCTCATCCTCCGCAACACAATGCATTCTCTATGGCAATAGCACAAACTTTGGCATGCTACTAGTCCTACATACTTACACCTAGCAACCCCATGCTAGCCTACTTAGGTTAATCTTACGGTGGACATGTTTGCCTGAAAAGGAATCTTTGAAATGTTTCATAGTTTTAGAAATATAGTGCTTTCAAATTTGAGACATTTAACATGGGGCTCAATGGCAGCTCTATAGGCACGTCAAAAGTCACTTTCACCTAGAAACTCCATTCACACTACTTATTATTCAGCTTACTGTGGAGACACATGCTGGAACTTTTTTTTATTTTTATGTTTTGTAGTTTATGAGTTATTTAACTTAAACGCCCAATGCATTCTCTATGGCAATAGCACAAACTTTGGCATGCTATTAGTCCTACATACTTACACCTAGCAACCCCATTCTAGCCTACTTAGGTTCATCTTACGGTGGACATGTTTGCCTGAAAAGGAATCTTTGAAATGTTTCATAGTTTTAGAAATATAGTGCTTTCAAATTTGAGACATTTAACATGGGGCTCAATGGCAGCTCTATAGGCACGTCAAAAGTCACTTTCACCTAGAAACTCCATTCACACTTTTTATTATTCAGCTTACTGTGGAGACACATGCTGGAACTCTTTTTTATTTTTATGTTTTGTAGTTTATGAGTTATTTAACTTAAACGCCCAATGCATTCTCTATGGCAATAGCACAAACTTTGGCATGCTATTAGTCCTACATACTTACACCTAGCAACCCCATTCTAGCCTACTTAGGTTCATCTTACGGTGGACATGTTTGCCTGAAAAGGAATCTTTGAAATGTTTCATAGTTTTAGAAATATATTGCTTTCAAATTTGAGACATTTAACATGGGGCTCAATGGCAGCTCTATAGGCACGTCAAAAGTCACTTTCACCTAGAAACTCCATTCACACTTTTTATTATTCAGCTTACTGTGGAGACACATGCTGGAACTTTTTTTTATTTTTATGTTTTGTAGTTTATGAGTTATTTAACTTAAACGCCCAATGCATTCTCTATGGCAATAGCACAAACTTTGGCATGCTACTAGTCCTACATACTTACACCTAGCAACCCCATGCTAGCCTACTTAGGTTCATCTTACGGTGGACATGTTTGCCTGAAAAGGAATCTTTGAAATGTTTCATAGTTTTAGAAATATAGTGCTTTCAAATTTGAGACATTTAACATGGGGCTCAATGGCAGCTCTATAGGCACGTCAAAAGTCACTTTCACCTAGAAACTCCATTCACACTTTTTATTATTCAGCTTACTGTGGAGACACATGCTGGAACTTTTTTTTATTTTTATGTTTTGTAGTTTATGAGTTATTTAACTTAAACGCCCAATGCATTCTCTATGGCAATAGCACAAACTTTGGCATGCTACTAGTCCTACATACTTACACCTAGCAACCCCATTCTAGCCTACTTAGGTTCATCTTACGGTGGACATGTTTGCCTGAAAAGGAATCTTTGAAATGTTTCATAGTTTTAGAAATATAGTGCTTTCAAATTTGAGACATTTAACATGGGGCTCAATGGCAGCTCTATAGGCACGTCAAAAGTCACTTTCACCTAGAAACTCCATTCACACTTTTTATTATTCAGCTTACTGTGGAGACACATGCTGGAACTCTTTTTTATTTTTATGTTTTGTAGTTTATGAGTTATTTAACTTAAACGCCCAATGCATTCTCTATGGCAATAGCACAAACTTTGGCATGCTATTAGTCCTACATACTTACACCTAGCAACCCCATTCTAGCCTACTTAGGTTCATCTTACGGTGGACATGTTTGCCTGAAAAGGAATCTTTGAAATGTTTCATAGTTTTAGAAATATATTGCTTTCAAATTTGAGACATTTAACATGGGGCTCAATGGCAGCTCTATAGGCACGTCAAAAGTCACTTTCACCTAGAAACTCCATTCACACTTTTTATTATTCAGCTTACTGTGGAGACACATGCTGGAACTTTTTTTATTTTTATGTTTTGTAGTTTATGAGTTATTTAACTTAAACGCCCAATGCATTCTCTATGGCAATAGCACAAACTTTGGCATGCTACTAGTCCTACATACTTACACCTAGCAACCCCATGCTAGCCTACTTAGGTTCATCTTACGGTGGACATGTTTGCCTGAAAAGGAATCTTTGAAATGTTTCATAGTTTTAGAAATATAGTGCTTTCAAATTTGAGACATTTAACATGGGGCTCAATGGCAGCTCTATAGGCACGTCAAAAGTCACTTTCACCTAGAAACTCCATTCACACTTTTTATTATTCAGCTTACTGTGGAGACACATGCTGGAACTTTTTTTTATTTTTATGTTTTGTAGTTTATGAGTTATTTAACTTAAACGCCCAATGCATTCTCTATGGCAATAGCACAAACTTTGGCATGCTATTAGTCCTACATACTTACACCTAGCAACCCCATTCTAGCCTACTTAGGTTCATCTTACGGTGGACATGTTTGCCTGAAAAGGAATCTTTGAAATGTTTCATAGTTTTAGAAATATAGTGCTTTCAAATTTGAGACATTTAACATGGGGCTCAATGGCAGCTCTATAGGCACGTCAAAAGTCACTTTCACCTAGAAACTCCATTCACACTTTTTATTATTCAGCTTACTGTGGAGACACATGCTGGAACTTTTTTTTATTTTTATGTTTTGTAGTTTATGAGTTATTTAACCTAAACGCCCAATGCATTCTCTATGGCAATAGCACAAACTTTGGCATGCTACTAGTCCTACATACTTACACCTAGCAACCCCATTCTAGCCTACTTAGGTTCATCTTACGGTGGACATGTTTGCCTGAAAAGGAATCTTTGAAATGTTTCATAGTTTTAGAAATATAGTGCTTTCAAATTTGAGACATTTAACATGGGGCTCAATGGCAGCTCTATAGGCACGTCAAAAGTCACTTTCACCTAGAAACTCCATTCACACTTTTTATTATTCAGCTTACTGTGGAGACACATGCTGGAACTTTTTTTTATTTTTATGTTTTGTAGTTTATGAGTTATTTAACTTAAACGCCCAATGCATTCTCTATGGCAATAGCACTAAATTTGGCATGCTAATAGTCCTACATACTTACACCTAGCAACCCCATTCTAGCCTACTTAGGTTCATCTTACGGTGGACATGTTTGCCTGAAAAGGAATCTTTGAAATGTTTCATAGTTTTAGAAATATAGTGCTTTCAAATTTGAGACATTTAACATGGGGCTCAATGGCAGCTCTATAGGCACGTCAAAAGTCACTTTCACCTAGAAACTCCATTCACACTTTTTATTATTCAGCTTACTGTGGAGACACATGCTGGAACTTTTTTTTATTTTTATGTTTTGTAGTTTATGAGTTATTTAACTTAAACGCCCAATGCATTCTCTATGGCAATAGCACAACATTTGGCATGCTACTAGTCCTACATACTTACACCTAGCAACCCCATTCTAGCCTACTTAGGTTCATCTTACGGTGGACATGTTTGCCTGAAAAGGAATCTTTGAAATGTTTCATAGTTTTAGAAATATAGTGCTTTCAGATTTACAATGGGGCTCAATGGCAAAAATGATGAAAAACGGCGTGCTATAGTATGCCGTACGATATGGTCCAAAATGATGAAAATCGAGGTAAAACGATGGGCTATAACCCATGTTTTTTTTTTTCTTTTTTTTTTTTCAAAACCTCAAAAATGATGAAAAACGGTGTGCTATAGTATGCCGTACGGTATGGGCTATAGCCCATGTTCAAAAATGATGAAAAACGAGTATTTTCTTTTCTTCAAAATTTCAAAAAACGATGGGCTATAACCCATGTTTTTTTTTTTCATTTTTTTCAAAACCTCAAAAATGATGAAAAACGGCGTGCTATAGTATGCCGTACGGTATGGGCTATAGCCCATGTTAAAAAATTATGAAAAACAAGGTTAAAAAAATATATCAAAATTTAAAAAAACGATGGGCTATAACCCATGTTTTTTTTGTTTTGTTTTTTTCATTTTTTTCAAAACCTCAAAAATGATGAAAAACGGCGTGCTATAGTATGCCGTACGGTATGGGCTATAGCCCATGTTAAAAAATGATGAAAAACGAGGTTAATTTTTTTTTCAAAAAACGATGGGCTATAACCCATGTTTTATTCTTTTTTTTTTCTTTTTTTTCAAATCCTCAAAAATGATGAAAAACGGCGTGTTATAGTATGCCGTACAGTATGGGCTATAGCCCATGGTCCAAAATGATGAAAAACGAGGATATTATTTTTTTCAAAAATTAAAAAAAACAATGGGCTATAACCCATCGTTTTTTTTATTTTTTAATTTTTTCCAAATCCTCAAAAATGATGAAAAACGGCGTGCTACAGTATAGTATGCCGTACGATATGGGCTATAGCCCATATCCTTGCGGTGTATAGCGGTGTATGAGAATGGGTGTTGCGGAGGATGAGAGCATTCCTCTCATCCTCCGCAACACAATGCATTCTCTATGGCAATAGCACAAACTTTGGCATGCTACTAGTCCTACATACTTACACCTAGCAACCCCATGCTAGCCTACTTAGGTTAATCTTACGGTGGACATGTTTGCCTGAAAAGGAATCTTTGAAATGTTTCATAGTTTTAGAAATATAGTGCTTTCAAATTTGAGACATTTAACATGGGGCTCAATGGCAGCTCTATAGGCACGTCAAAAGTCACTTTCACCTAGAAACTCCATTCACACTTTTTATTATTCAGCTTACTGTGGAGACACATGCTGGAACTTTTTTTTATTTTTATGTTTTGTAGTTTATGAGTTATTTAACTTAAACGCCCAATGCATTCTCTATGGCAATAGCACAAACTTTGGCATGCTATTAGTCCTACATACTTACACCTAGCAACCCCATTCTAGCCTACTTAGGTTCATCTTACGGTGGACATGTTTGCCTGAAAAGGAATCTTTGAAATGTTTCATAGTTTTAGAAATATAGTGCTTTCAAATTTGAGACATTTAACATGGGGCTCAATGGCAGCTCTATAGGCACGTCAAAAGTCACTTTCACCTAGAAACTCCATTCACACTTTTTATTATTCAGCTTACTGTGGAGACACATGCTGGAACTCTTTTTTATTTTTATGTTTTGTAGTTTATGAGTTATTTAACTTAAACGCCCAATGCATTCTCTATGGCAATAGCACAAACTTTGGCATGCTATTAGTCCTACATACTTACACCTAGCAACCCCATTCTAGCCTACTTAGGTTCATCTTACGGTGGACATGTTTGCCTGAAAAGGAATCTTTGAAATGTTTCATAGTTTTAGAAATATATTGCTTTCAAATTTGAGACATTTAACATGGGGCTCAATGGCAGCTCTATAGGCACGTCAAAAGTCACTTTCACCTAGAAACTCCATTCACACTTTTTATTATTCAGCTTACTGTGGAGACACATGCTGGAACTTTTTTTTATTTTTATGTTTTGTAGTTTATGAGTTATTTAACTTAAACGCCCAATGCATTCTCTATGGCAATAGCACAAACTTTGGCATGCTACTAGTCCTACATACTTACACCTAGCAACCCCATGCTAGCCTACTTAGGTTCATCTTACGGTGGACATGTTTGCCTGAAAAGGAATCTTTGAAATGTTTCATAGTTTTAGAAATATAGTGCTTTCAAATTTGAGACATTTAACATGGGGCTCAATGGCAGCTCTATAGGCACGTCAAAAGTCACTTTCACCTAGAAACTCCATTCACACTTTTTATTATTCAGCTTACTGTGGAGACACATGCTGGAACTTTTTTTTATTTTTATGTTTTGTAGTTTATGAGTTATTTAACTTAAACGCCCAATGCATTCTCTATGGCAATAGCACAAACTTTGGCATGCTATTAGTCCTACATACTTACACCTAGCAACCCCATTCTAGCCTACTTAGGTTCATCTTACGGTGGACATGTTTGCCTGAAAAGGAATCTTTGAAATGTTTCATAGTTTTAGAAATATAGTGCTTTCAAATTTGAGACATTTAACATGGGGCTCAATGGCAGCTCTATAGGCACGTCAAAAGTCACTTTCACCTAGAAACTCCATTCACACTTTTTATTATTCAGCTTACTGTGGAGACACATGCTGGAACTCTTTTTTATTTTTATGTTTTGTAGTTTATGAGTTATTTAACTTAAACGCCCAATGCATTCTCTATGGCAATAGCACAAACTTTGGCATGCTATTAGTCCTACATACTTACACCTAGCAACCCCATTCTAGCCTACTTAGGTTCATCTTACGGTGGACATGTTTGCCTGAAAAGGAATCTTTGAAATGTTTCATAGTTTTAGAAATATATTGCTTTCAAATTTGAGACATTTAACATGGGGCTCAATGGCAGCTCTATAGGCACGTCAAAAGTCACTTTCACCTAGAAACTCCATTCACACTTTTTATTATTCAGCTTACTGTGGAGACACATGCTGGAACTTTTTTTTATTTTTATGTTTTGTAGTTTATGAGTTATTTAACCTAAACGCCCAATGCATTCTCTATGGCAATAGCACAAACTTTGGCATGCTACTAGTCCTACATACTTACACCTAGCAACCCCATTCTAGCCTACTTAGGTTCATCTTACGGTGGACATGTTTGCCTGAAAAGGAATCTTTGAAATGTTTCATAGTTTTAGAAATATAGTGCTTTCAAATTTGAGACATTTAACATGGGGCTCAATGGCAGCTCTATAGGCACGTCAAAAGTCACTTTCACCTAGAAACTCCATTCACACTTTTTATTATTCAGCTTACTGTGGAGACACATGCTGGAACTTTTTTTTATTTTTATGTTTTGTAGTTTATGAGTTATTTAACTTAAACGCCCAATGCATTCTCTATGGCAATAGCACAAAATTTGGCATGCTAATAGTCCTACATACTTACACCTAGCAACCCCATTCTAGCCTACTTAGGTTCATCTTACGGTGGACATGTTTGCCTGAAAAGGAATCTTTGAAATGTTTCATAGTTTTAGAAATATAGTGCTTTCAAATTTGAGACATTTAACATGGGGCTCAATGGCAGCTCTATAGGCACGTCAAAAGTCACTTTCACCTAGAAACTCCATTCACACTTTTTATTATTCAGCTTACTGTGGAGACACATGCTGGAACTTTTTTTTATTTTTATGTTTTGTAGTTTATGAGTTATTTAACTTAAACGCCCAATGCATTCTCTATGGCAATAGCACAACATTTGGCATGCTACTAGTCCTACATACTTACACCTAGCAACCCCATTCTAGCCTACTTAGGTTCATCTTACGGTGGACATGTTTGCCTGAAAAGGAATCTTTGAAATGTTTCATAGTTTTAGAAATATAGTGCTTTCAGATTTACAATGGGGCTCAATGGCAAAAATGATGAAAAACGGCGTGCTATAGTATGCCGTACGATATGGTCCAAAATGATGAAAATCGAGGTAAAACGATGGGCTATAACCCATGTTTTTTTTTTTGTTTTTTTTTTTTCAAAACCTCAAAAATGATGAAAAACGGTGTGCTATAGTATGCCGTACGGTATGGGCTATAGCCCATGTTCAAAAATGATGAAAAACGAGTATTTTTTTTTCTTCAAAATTTCAAAAAACGATGGGCTATAACCCATGTTTTTTTTTTTCATTTTTTTCAAAACCTCAAAAATGATGAAAAACGGCGTGCTATAGTATGCCGTACGGTATGGGCTATAGCCCATGTTAAAAAATTATGAAAAACAAGGTTAAAAAAAAATATCAAAATTTTAAAAAACGATGGGCTATAACCCATGTTTTTTTTGTTTTGTTTTTTTCATTTTTTTCAAAACCTCAAAAATGATGAAAAACGGCGTGCTATAGTATGCCGTACGGTATGGGCTATAGCCCATGTTAAAAAATGATGAAAAACGAGGTTAATTTTTTTTTCAAAAAACGATGGGCTATAACCCATGTTTTATTCTTTTTTTTTTCATTTTTTTCAAATCCTCAAAAATGATGAAAAACGGCGTGTTATAGTATGCCGTACAGTATGGGCTATAGCCCATGGTCCAAAATGATGAAAAACGAGGATATTATTTTTTTCAAAAATTAAAAAAAACAATGGGCTATAACCCATCGTTTTTTTTATTTTTTTATTTTTTCCAAATCCTCAAAAATGATGAAAAACGGCGTGCTACAGTATAGTATGCCGTACGATATGGGCTATAGCCCATATCCTTGCGGTGTATAGCGGTGTATGAGAATGGGTGTTGCGGAGGATGAGAGCATTCCTCTCATCCTCCGCAACACAATGCATTCTCTATGGCAATAGCACAAACTTTGGCATGCTACTAGTCCTACATACTTACACCTACCCGTAGCAACCCCATGCTAGCCTACTTAGGTTAATCTTACGGTGGACATGTTTGCCTGAAAAGGAATCTTTGAAATGTTTCATAGTTTTAGAAATATAGTGCTTTCAAATTTGAGACATTTAACATGGGGCTCAATGGCAGCTCTATAGGCACGTCAAAAGTCACTTTCACCTAGAAACTCCATTCACACTTTTTATTATTCAGCTTACTGTGGAGACACATGCTGGAACTTTTTTTTATTTTTATGTTTTGTAGTTTATGAGTTATTTAACTTAAACGCCCAATGCATTCTCTATGGCAATAGCACAAACTTTGGCATGCTATTAGTCCTACATACTTACACCTAGCAACCCCATTCTAGCCTACTTAGGTTCATCTTACGGTGGACATGTTTGCCTGAAAAGGAATCTTTGAAATGTTTCATAGTTTTAGAAATATAGTGCTTTCAAATTTGAGACATTTAACATGGGGCTCAATGGCAGCTCTATAGGCACGTCAAAAGTCACTTTCACCTAGAAACTCCATTCACACTTTTTATTATTCAGCTTACTGTGGAGACACATGCTGGAACTCTTTTTTATTTTTATGTTTTGTAGTTTATGAGTTATTTAACTTAAACGCCCAATGCATTCTCTATGGCAATAGCACAAACTTTGGCATGCTATTAGTCCTACATACTTACACCTAGCAACCCCATTCTAGCCTACTTAGGTTCATCTTACGGTGGACATGTTTGCCTGAAAAGGAATCTTTGAAATGTTTCATAGTTTTAGAAATATATTGCTTTCAAATTTGAGACATTTAACATGGGGCTCAATGGCAGCTCTATAGGCACGTCAAAAGTCACTTTCACCTAGAAACTCCATTCACACTTTTTATTATTCAGCTTACTGTGGAGACACATGCTGGAACTTTTTTTTATTTTTATGTTTTGTAGTTTATGAGTTATTTAACTTAAACGCCCAATGCATTCTCTATGGCAATAGCACAAACTTTGGCATGCTACTAGTCCTACATACTTACACCTAGCAACCCCATGCTAGCCTACTTAGGTTCATCTTACGGTGGACATGTTTGCCTGAAAAGGAATCTTTGAAATGTTTCATAGTTTTAGAAATATAGTGCTTTCAAATTTGAGACATTTAACATGGGGCTCAATGGCAGCTCTATAGGCACGTCAAAAGTCACTTTCACCTAGAAACTCCATTCACACTTTTTATTATTCAGCTTACTGTGGAGACACATGCTGGAACTTTTTTTTATTTTTATGTTTTGTAGTTTATGAGTTATTTAACTTAAACGCCCAATGCATTCTCTATGGCAATAGCACAAACTTTGGCATGCTATTAGTCCTACATACTTACACCTAGCAACCCCATTCTAGCCTACTTAGGTTCATCTTACGGTGGACATGTTTGCCTGAAAAGGAATCTTTGAAATGTTTCATAGTTTTAGAAATATAGTGCTTTCAAATTTGAGACATTTAACATGGGGCTCAATGGCAGCTCTATAGGCACGTCAAAAGTCACTTTCACCTAGAAACTCCATTCACACTTTTTATTATTCAGCTTACTGTGGAGACACATGCTGGAACTCTTTTTTATTTTTATGTTTTGTAGTTTATGAGTTATTTAACTTAAACGCCCAATGCATTCTCTATGGCAATAGCACAAACTTTGGCATGCTATTAGTCCTACATACTTACACCTAGCAACCCCATTCTAGCCTACTTAGGTTCATCTTACGGTGGACATGTTTGCCTGAAAAGGAATCTTTGAAATGTTTCATAGTTTTAGAAATATATTGCTTTCAAATTTGAGACATTTAACATGGGGCTCAATGGCAGCTCTATAGGCACGTCAAAAGTCACTTTCACCTAGAAACTCCATTCACACTTTTTATTATTCAGCTTACTGTGGAGACACATGCTGGAACTTTTTTTTATTTTTATGTTTTGTAGTTTATGAGTTATTTAACTTAAACGCCCAATGCATTCTCTATGGCAATAGCACAAACTTTGGCATGCTACTAGTCCTACATACTTACACCTAGCAACCCCATGCTAGCCTACTTAGGTTCATCTTACGGTGGACATGTTTGCCTGAAAAGGAATCTTTGAAATGTTTCATAGTTTTAGAAATATAGTGCTTTCAAATTTGAGACATTTAACATGGGGCTCAATGGCAGCTCTATAGGCACGTCAAAAGTCACTTTCACCTAGAAACTCCATTCACACTTTTTATTATTCAGCTTACTGTGGAGACACATGCTGGAACTTTTTTTTATTTTTATGTTTTGTAGTTTATGAGTTATTTAACTTAAACGCCCAATGCATTCTCTATGGCAATAGCACAAACTTTGGCATGCTACTAGTCCTACATACTTACACCTAGCAACCCCATTCTAGCCTACTTAGGTTCATCTTACGGTGGACATGTTTGCCTGAAAAGGAATCTTTGAAATGTTTCATAGTTTTAGAAATATAGTGCTTTCAAATTTGAGACATTTAACATGGGGCTCAATGGCAGCTCTATAGGCACGTCAAAAGTCACTTTCACCTAGAAACTCCATTCACACTTTTTATTATTCAGCTTACTGTGGAGACACATGCTGGAACTCTTTTTTATTTTTATGTTTTGTAGTTTATGAGTTATTTAACTTAAACGCCCAATGCATTCTCTATGGCAATAGCACAAACTTTGGCATGCTACTAGTCCTACATACTTACACCTAGCAACCCCATTCTAGCCTACTTAGGTTCATCTTACGGTGGACATGTTTGCCTGAAAAGGAATCTTTGAAATGTTTCATAGTTTTAGAAATATAGTGCTTTCAAATTTGAGACATTTAACATGGGGCTCAATGGCAGCTCTATAGGCACGTCAAAAGTCACTTTCACCTAGAAACTCCATTCACACTTTTTATTATTCAGCTTACTGTGGAGACACATGCTGGAACTTTTTTTTATTTTTATGTTTTGTAGTTTATGAGTTATTTAACTTAAACGCCCAATGCATTCTCTATGGCAATAGCACAAAATTTGGCATGCTAATAGTCCTACATACTTACACCTAGCAACCCCATTCTAGCCTACTTAGGTTCATCTTACGGTGGACATGTTTGCCTGAAAAGGAATCTTTGAAATGTTTCATAGTTTTAGAAATATAGTGCTTTCAAATTTGAGACATTTAACATGGGGCTCAATGGCAGCTCTATAGGCACGTCAAAAGTCACTTTCACCTAGAAACTCCATTCACACTTTTTATTATTCAGCTTACTGTGGAGACACATGCTGGAACTTTTTTTTATTTTTATGTTTTGTAGTTTATGAGTTATTTAACTTAAACGCCCAATGCATTCTCTATGGCAATAGCACAACATTTGGCATGCTACTAGTCCTACATACTTACACCTAGCAACCCCATTCTAGCCTACTTAGGTTCATCTTACGGTGGACATGTTTGCCTGAAAAGGAATCTTTGAAATGTTTCATAGTTTTAGAAATATAGTGCTTTCAAATTTGAGACATTTAACATGGGGCTCAATGGCAGCTCTATAGGCACGTCAAAAGTCACTTTCACCTAGAAACTCCATTCACACTTTTTATTATTCAGCTTACTGTGGAGACACATGCTGGAACTTTTTTTTATTTTTATGTTTTGTAGTTTATGAGTTATTTAACTTAAACGCCCAATGCATTCTCTATGGCAATAGCACAACATTTGGCATGCTACTAGTCCTACATACTTACACCTAGCAACCCCATTCTAGCCTACTTAGGTTCATCTTACGGTGGACATGTTTGCCTGAAAAGGAATCTTTGAAATGTTTCATAGTTTTAGAAATATAGTGCTTTCAAATTTGAGACATTTAACATGGGGCTCAATGGCAGCTCTATAGGCACGTCAAAAGTCACTTTCACCTAGAAACTCCATTCACACTTTTTATTATTCAGCTTACTGTGGAGACACATGCTGGAACTTTTTTTTATTTTTATGTTTTGTAGTTTATGAGTTATTTAACTTAAACGCCCAATGCATTCTCTATGGCAATAGCACAAAATTTGGCATGCTAATAGTCCTACATACTTACACCTAGCAACCCCATTCTAGCCTACTTAGGTTCATCTTACGGTGGACATGTTTGCCTGAAAAGGAATCTTTGAAATGTTTCATAGTTTTAGAAATATAGTGCTTTCAAATTTGAGACATTTAACATGGGGCTCAATGGCAGCTCTATAGGCACGTCAAAAGTCACTTTCACCTAGAAACTCCATTCACACTTTTTATTATTCAGCTTACTGTGGAGACACATGCTGGAACTTTTTTTTATTTTTATGTTTTGTAGTTTATGAGTTATTTAACTTAAACGCCCAATGCATTCTCTATGGCAATAGCACAACATTTGGCATGCTACTAGTCCTACATACTTACACCTAGCAACCCCATTCTAGCCTACTTAGGTTCATCTTACGGTGGACATGTTTGCCTGAAAAGGAATCTTTGAAATGTTTCATAGTTTTAGAAATATAGTGCTTTCAAATTTGAGACATTTAACATGGGGCTCAATGGCAGCTCTATAGGCACGTCAAAAGTCACTTTCACCTAGAAACTCCATTCACACTTTTTATTATTCAGCTTACTGTGGAGACACATGCTGGAACTTTTTTTTATTTTTATGTTTTGTAGTTTATGAGTTATTTAACTTAAACGCCCAATGCATTCTCTATGGCAATAGCACAACATTTGGCATGCTACTAGTCCTACATACTTACACCTAGCAACCCCATTCTAGCCTACTTAGGTTCATCTTACGGTGGACATGTTTGCCTGAAAAGGAATCTTTGAAATGTTTCATAGTTTTAGAAATATAGTGCTTTCAAATTTGAGACATTTAACATGGGGCTCAATGGCAGCTCTATAGGCACGTCAAAAGTCACTTTCACCTAGAAACTCCATTCACACTTTTTATTATTCAGCTTACTGTGGAGACACATGCTGGAACTTTTATTTATTTTTATGTTTTGTAGTTTATGAGTTATTTAACTTAAACGCCCAATGCATTCTCTATGGCAATAGCACAAAATTTGGCATGCTAATAGTCCTACATACTTACACCTAGCAACCCCATTCTAGCCTACTTAGGTTCATCTTACGGTGGACATGTTTGCCTGAAAAGGAATCTTTGAAATGTTTCATAGTTTTAGAAATATAGTGCTTTCAAATTTGAGACATTTAACATGGGGCTCAATGGCAGCTCTATAGGCACGTCAAAAGTCACTTTCACCTAGAAACTCCATTCACACTTTTTATTATTCAGCTTACTGTGGAGACACATGCTGGAACTTTTTTTTATTTTTATGTTTTGTAGTTTATGAGTTATTTAACTTAAACGCCCAATGCATTCTCTATGGCAATAGCACAACATTTGGCATGCTACTAGTCCTACATACTTACACCTAGCAACCCCATTCTAGCCTACTTAGGTTCATCTTACGGTGGACATGTTTGCCTGAAAAGGAATCTTTGAAATGTTTCATAGTTTTAGAAATATAGTGCTTTCAGATTTACAATGGGGCTCAATGGCAAAAATGATGAAAAACGGCGTGCTATAGTATGCCGTACGATATGGTCCAAAATGATGAAAATCGAGGTAAAACGATGGGCTATAACCCATGTTTTTTTTTTTTTTTTTTTTTTTTTAAACCTCAAAAATGATGAAAAACGGCGTGCTATAGTATGCCGTACAGTATGGGCTATTAGACGAGCTTCTAAAAATGGGATGAAAACGTCTAAAAATAGTCGTCTAAAAATAGACGTGTTTTAGACGTCTATTTTTAGACGTTTTTTATCCCATTTTTGACCATGGGCTATAGCCCAAACTGTACGGCATACTATAGCAAGCCGTTTTTCATCATTTTTGAGGATTTGAAAAAAATAAAAAAACCATGGGCTATAACCCATCGTTTTTTTTTTTTTCATTTTTTTCAAATCCTCAAAAATGATGAAAAACGGCGTGCTATAGCATGCCGTACAGTATGGGCTATTAGACGAGCGTCTAAAAATGGGATAAAAAAACGTCTAAAAATAGACGTCTAAAACACGTCTAAAAATAGACGTGTTTTAGACGTCTATTTTTAGACGTTTTTTTATCCCATTTTTGACCATGGGCTATAGCCCATACCGTACGGCATACTATAGCACGCCGTTTTTCTACATTTTTTAGGATTTGAAAAAAAGTTAAAAAATTCAAAAAGCGATGGGCTATAACCCATCGTTTTTTTTCTTTCATTTTTTTCAAATCCTCAAAAATGATGAAAAACGGCGTGCTATAGTATGCCGTACAGTATAAAACATCGTTTCTTTTTTTTAATTTAATTTTTTTCAAATCCTCAAAAATGATGAAAAACGGCGTGCTATAGTATGCCGTACAGTATGGGCTATTAGACGAGCGTCTAAAAATGGGATAAAAACGTCCAAAAATAGACGTCTAAAACACGTCTAAAAATAGACGTGTTTTAGACGTCTATTTTTAGACGTTTTTTATCCCATTTTTGGCCATGGGCAATAGCCCATACCGTACGGCATACTATATATAGCACGCCGTTTTTCATCATTTTTGAGGATTTGAAAAAAAAATCAAAAATTCAAAAAACGATGGGCTATAACCCATCGTTTATTTTTTATTTTTTTATTTTTTTTTAATCCTCAAAAATGATGAAAAACGGCGTGCTATAGTATGCCGTACAGTATGGGCTATTAGACGAGCGTCTAAAAATGGGATAAAAACGTCAAAAAATACCTGTCTAAAACACGTCTAAAAATAGACGTGTTTTAGACGTCTATTTTTAGACGTTTTTTATCCCATTTTTGACCATGGGCTATAGCCCATACCGTACGGCATACTATAGCACGCCGTTTTTCTACATTTTTTAGGATTTGAAAAAAAGTTAAAAAATTAAAAAAACCATGGGCTATATAACCCATCGTGTTTTTTTTTCCATTTTTTTCAAATCCTCAAAAATGATGAAAAACGGCGTGCTATAGTATGCCGTACAGTATGGGCTATTAGACGAGCGTCTAAATATGGGATAAAACGTCTAAAAATAGACGTCTAAAACACGTCTATTGTTAGACGTGTTTTAGACGTCTATTTTTTGACGTTTTTTATCCCATTTTTGACCATGGGCTATAGCCCATACTGTACGGCATACTATAGCAAGCCGTTTTTCTACATTTATGAGGATTTGAAAAAATCTAAAAAATCTAAAAACTATGGGCTATAACCCATCGTTTTTTTTTTTGTTTTTTTTTCAAATCCTCAAAAATGATGAAAAACGGCGTGCTATAGTATGCCGTACAGGCGTACAGTATGGGCTATTAGACGAGCGTCTAAAAATGGGATAAAAACGTCCAAAAATAGACGTCTAAAACACGTCTAAAAATAGACGTGTTTTAGACGTCTATTTTTAGACGTTTTTCATCCCATTTTTGACCATGGGCTATAGCCCATACTGTACGGCATACTATAGCAAGCCGTTTTTCATCATTTTTGAGGATTTGAAAAAAATCAAAAAACGATGGGCTATAACCCATCGTTTATTTTTTTTTATTTATTTTTAATCCTCAAAAATGATGAAAAACGGCGTGCTATAGTATGCCGTACAGTATGGGCTATTAGACGAGCGTCTAAAAATGGGATAAAAACGTCAAAAAATACCTGTCTAAAACACGTCTAAAAATAGACGTGTTTTAGACGTCTATTTTTAGACGTTTTTTATCCCATTTTTGACCATGGGCTATAGCCCATACCGTACGGCATACTATAGCACGCCGTTTTTCTACATTTTTTAGGATTTGAACAAATCTAAAAAATCTAAGAACGATGGGCTATAACCCATCGTTCTTTTTTTTTCTTTTTGTTCAAATCCTCAAAAATGATGAAAAACAGCGTGCTATAGTATGCCGTACAGTATGGGCTATTAGACGAGCATCTAAAAATGGGATGAAAACGTCTAAAAATAGTCGTCTAAAAATAGACGTGTTTTAGACGTCTATTTTTAGACGTTTTTTATCCCATTTTTGACCATGGGCTATAGCCCAAACTGTACGGCATACTATAGCAAGCCGTTTTTCATCATTTTTGAGGATTTGAAAAAAATCAAAAAACCATGGGCTATAACCCATCGTTTTTTTTTTTTTCATTTTTTTCAAATCCTCAAAAATGATGAAAAACGGCGTGCTATAGCATGCCGTACAGTATGGGCTATTAGACGAGCGTCTAAAAATGGGATAAAAAAACGTCTAAAAATAGACGTCTAAAACACGTCTAAAAATAGACGTGTTTTAGACGTCTATTTTTAGACGTTTTTTTATCCCATTTTTGACCATGGGCAATAGCCCTTTTTTTCAAATCCTCAAAAATGATGAAAAACGGCGTGCTATAGTATGCCATACAGTATGGGCTATTAGACGAGCGTCTAAAAATGGGATAAAAACGTCTAAAAATAGTCGTCTAAAACACGTCTAAAGATAGACGTGTTTTAGACGTCTATTTTTAGACGTTTTTTATCCCATTTTGACCATGGGCTATAGCCCATACCGTACGGCATACTATAGCACGCCGTTTTTCTACATTTTTTAGGATTTGAAAAAAAGTTAAAAAATTCAAAAAACGATGGGCTATAACCCATCGTTTTTTTTCTTTCATTTTTTTCAAATCCTCAAAAATTATGAAAAACGGCGTGCTATAGTATGCCGTACAGTATGGGCTATTAGACGAGCGTCTAAATATGGGATAAAACGTCTAAAAATAGACGTCTAAAACACGTCTATTGTTAGACGTGTTTTAGACGTCTATTTTTTGACGTTTTTTATCCCATTTTTGACCATGGTCTATAGCCCATACTGTACGGCATACTATAGCAAGCCGTTTTTCATCATTTTTGAGGATTTGAAAAAAAAAAAAAAAAACGGTGGGCTATAACCCATCGTTTTTTTTTCAAATCCTCAAAAATGATGAAAAACGGCGTGCTATAGTATGCCGAACAGTATGGGCTATTAGACGAGCGTCTAAAAATGGGATAAAAAACGTCAAAAAATAGACGTCTAAAACACGTCTAAAAATAGACGTGTTTTAGACGTCTATTTTTAGACGTTTTTCATCCCATTTTTGACCATGGGCAATAGCCCATACCGTACCGATTAAAAAAAAATCTAAAATTCAAAAAACGATGGGCTATAACCCATCCGTTTTTTTTTTTTATCCTCAAAAATGATGAAAAACGGCGTGCTATAGTATGCCGTACAGTATGGGCTATTAGACGAGCGTCTAAAAATTAGATAAAAACGTCAAAAAATACACGTCTAAAAATAGACATGTTTTAGACGTCTATTTTTAGAAGTTTTTTATCCCATTTTTGACCATGGGCTATAGCCCATACTGTACGGCATACTATAGCAAGCCGTTTTTCATCATTTTTGAGGATTTGAAAAAAATCAAAAAACGATGGGCTATAACCCATCGTTCTTTTTTTTTTCTTTTTGTTCAAATCCTCAAAAATGATGAAAAACGGCGTGCTATAGTATGCCGTACAGTATGGGCTATTAGACGAGCGTCTAAATATGGGATAAAACGTCTAAAAATAGACGTCTAAAACACGTCTATTGTTAGACGTGTTTTAGACGTCTATTTTTTGACGTTTTTTATCCCATTTTTGACCATGGGCTATAGCCCATACTGTACGGCATACTATAGCAAGCCGTTTTTCTACATTTATGAGGATTTGAAAAAATCGAAAAAATCTAAAAACTATGGGCTATAACCCATCGTTTTTTTTTTTTTTTTTTTTTCAAATCCTCAAAAATGATGAAAAACGGCGTGCTATAGTATGCCGTACAGGCGTACAGTATGGGCTATTAGACGAGCGTCTAAAAATTGGATAAAAACGTCCAAAAATAGACGTCTAAAACACGTCTAAAAATAGACGTGTTTTAGACGTCTATTTTTAGACGTTTTTCATCCCATTTTTGACCATGGGCTATAGCCCATACTGTACGGCATACTATAGCAAGCCGTTTTTCATCATTTTTGAGGATTTGAAAAAAATCAAAAAAATCAAAAAACGATGGGCTATAACCCATCGTTCTTTTTTTTTTCTTTTTGTTCAAATCCTCAAAAATGATGAAAAACGGCGTGCTATAGTATGCCGTACAGTATGGGCTATTAGACGAGCGTCTAAAAATGGGATAAAACGTCTAAAAATAGACGTCTAAAACACGTCTATTGTTAGACGTGTTTTAGACGTCTATTTTTTTACGTTTTTTATCCCATTTTTGACCATGGGCTATAGCCCATACTGTACGGCATACTATAGCAAAACGTTTTTCTACATTTATGAGGATTTGAAAAAATCTAAAAAATCTAAAAACTATGGGCTATAACCCATCGTTTTTTTTTTTTCTTTTTGTTCAAATCCTCAAAAATGATGAAAAACGATGGGCTATAACCCATCGTTTTTTCCTTTTTTTTTTTTTCATTTTTTTCAAATCTTTAAAAATGATGAAAAACGGTGTGCTATAGTATGCCGTACAGTATGGGCTATTAGACGAGCGTCTAAAAATGGGATAAAAACGTCTAAAAATAGACGTCTAAAACACGTCTAAAAATAGACGTGTTTTAGACGACTATTTTTAGACGTTTTTTATCCCATTTTTGACCATGGGCAATAGCCCATACCGTACGGCATACTATATATAGCACGCCGTTTTTCATCATTTTTGAGGATTTGAAAAAAAATAAAAAAATAAAAAAACGATGGGCTATAACCCATCGTTTTGTTTTTTTTTATCCTCAAAAATGATGAAAAACGGCATGCTATAGTATGCCGTACAGTATGGGCTATTAGACGAGCGTCTAAAAATGAGATAAAAACGTCAAAAAATACACGTCTAAAACACGTCTAAAAATAGACGTGTTTTAGACGTCTATTTTTAGACATTTTTTATCCCATTTTTGACCATGGGCTATAGCCCATACTGTACGGCATACTATAGCAAGCCGTTTTTCTACATTTATGAGGATTTCTAAAAAATCTAAAAACTATGGGCTATAACCCATCGTTTTTTTTTTTTTTTTTTTTTTTTTCAAATCCTCAAAAATGTAGAAAAACGGCGTGCTATAGTATGCCGTACAGGCGTACAGCATGGGCTATTAGACGAGCGTCTAAAAATGGGATAAAAACGTCCAAAAATAGACGTCTAAAACACGTCTAAAAATAGACGTGTTTTAGACGTCTATTTTTAGACATGTTTTATCCCATTTTGACCATGGGCTATAGCCCATACTGTACGGCATGCTATAGCAAGCCGTTTTTCATCATTTTTGAAGATTTGAAAAAAATCAAAAAACGATGGGCTATAACCCATCGTTTCTTTTTTTTTTTTCAAATCCTCAAAAATGATGAAAAACGGCGTACTATAGTATGCCGTACAGTATGGGCTATTAGACGAGCGTCTAAAAATGGGATAAAAACGTCTAAAAATAGACGTCTAAAACGCGTCTAAAAATAGACGTGTTTTAGACGTCTATTTTTAGACGTTTTTTATCCCATTTTTGACCATGGGCAATAGCCCATACCGTACGGCATACTATATATAGCACACCGTTTTTCATCATTTTTGAGGATTTGAAAAAAAAAAATATATTAAAAAAACGATGGGCTATAACCCATCGTTTTTTTTTTTTATATCCTCAAAAATGATGAAAAACGGCGTGCTATAGTATGCCGTACAGTATGGGCTATTAGACGAGCGTCTAAAAATGAGATAAAAACGTCAAAAAATACACGTCTAAAACACGTCTAAAAATAGACGTGTTTTAGACGTCTATTTTTAGACATTTTTTATCCCATTTTTGACCATGGGCTATAGCCCATACTGTACGGCATGCTATAGCAAGCAGTTTTTCATCATTTTTGAGGATTTGAAAAAAATCAAAAAACGATGGGCTATAACCCATCGTTTCTTTTTTTTTTTTTTTTTTCCTTTTTCAAATCCTCAAAAATGATGAAAAACGGCGTGCTATAGTATGCCGTACAGTATGGGCTATTAGACGAGCGTCTAAAAATGAGATAAAAACGTCAAAAAATACACGTCTAAAACACGTCTAAAAATAGACGTGTTTTAGACGTCTATTTTTAGACATTTTTTATCCCATTTTTGACTATGGGCTATAGCCCATACTGTACGGCATGCTATAGCAAGCCGTTTTTCATCATTTTTGAGGATTTGAAAAAAATCAAAAAACGATGGGCTATAACCCATCGTTTCTTTTTTTTTTTTTTTTTTTTTTCAAATCCTCAAAAATGATGAAAAACGGCGTGCTATAGTATGCCGTACAGTATGGGCTATTAGACGAGCGTCTAAAAATGGGATAAAAACGTCAAAAAATACACGTCTGAAACACGTCTAAAAATAGACGTGTTTTAGACTATTTTTAGACGTTTTTTATCCCATTTTTGACCATGGGCTATAGCCCATACTGTACGGCATACTATAGCAAGCCGTTTTTCATCATTTTTGAGGATTTGAAAAAAATCAAAAAACGATGGGCTATAACCCATCGTTTCTTTTTATTTTTTTATTTTTTTTCAAATCCTCAAAAATGATGAAAAACGGCGTGCTATAGTATGCCGTACAGGCGTACAGTATGGGCTATTAGACGAGCGTCTAAAAATGGGATAAAACGTCTAAAAATAGACGTCTAAAACACGTCTAAAAATAGACGTGTTTTAGACGTCTATTTTTAGACGTTTTTTATCCCATTTTTGACCATGGGCTATAGCCCATACTGTACGGCATGCTATAGCAAGCCGTTTTTCATCATTTTTGAGGATTTGAAAAAAATCAAAAAACGATGGGCTATAACCCATCGTTTCTTTTTTTTTTTTTTTTTTTTTTTTAAATCCTCAAAGATGATGAAAAACGGCGTGCTATAGTATGCCGTACAGTATGGGCTATTAGACGAGCGTCTAAAAATGGGATAAAAACGTCAAAAAATACACGTCTGAAACACGTCTAAAAATAGACGTGTTTTAGACTATTTTTAGACGTTTTTTATCCCATTTTTGACCATGGGCTATAGCCCATACTGTACGGCATACTATAGCAAGCCGTTTTTCATCATTTTTGAGGATTTGAAAAAAATCAAAAAACGATGGGCTATAACCCATCGTTTCTTTTTTTTTTTTCTTTTTTTTTCAAATCCTCAAAAATGATGAAAAACGGCGTGCTATAGTATGCCGTACAGGCGTACAGTATGGGCTATTAGACGAGCGTCTAAAAATGGGATAAAACGTCTAAAAATAGACGTCTAAAAATAGTCGTCTAAAAATAGACGTGTTTTAGACGTCTATTTTTAGACGTTTTTCATCCCATTTTTGACCATGGGCTATAGCTAGGCATGTGGAAAATAATCGATACGTATCGATTCATCGATTATGACGTGCGCGATGCGAGTGAATCGGTCCATTCACTGTGTATCGGTAAAATTGACAGGTGAAATCTCGATGCATCGTTCGCGGAGTGCTTGCATCGGTAAAATCCGTGGTTGCACCGTTTTTTCATGGTAAATTTCACCCTATCCTGTGTTTCCGAGGCGCATTGATCGGATCAGAAAAGGAAGGAAAAAAAAAGGTCTCTCGCAGCCATAGCTCGCAGCGCACACACAGGGCACGTTCGGAAATAGCGCACTGAGCCCACTGTGCAATGCAAACTAATAGGAGAGAGTGCTCCGGTGTGGTATTTCCGAACGCGCCCACAGTCGGTGAACAGAAGCTACCGTACGACGGTGCAGAGTAGACACGTTGAGACAACAGACTCAGAGTCAGACTATAAAGAGCACCCGCGACTAACAGAAGTGAGCCCCACGCATTAAACAAGAAGCACCACCTTTACTCTTTAGCTTTATAAAATAGCTGTCCGAGTAGCTTTGTCCGTCGATCAGTTGACTATTCACTGTAGCGCTGCGTGCTGGACTGCTCGTATCTGATCCACACTCCACAGCTGTGCTTGCTGATTATCCGACGCAAATCTGCGTCGCGATCCTCATCAATTTGTAATTAAAGAAAGCTTCTGCAGTCTGCACACACGTGTAAAACAACAACAACGCCACAGCAGGGTGTAGTAGTACTGCTTCTATTGCGTTTAAAGTCGTTCACAACTTTCCACTGTCCAGCTTTCCCCTGCTGTTCTCTGGGATAGAACTTAGAAGCCTTATTTATATTCTGCAGCAAGACGGTGTCGCACGCCTAAAATTGCAGATCCACAAGCTCACAGCGGGGCGTGGATGAGACGCGTTGTGAGCTTGTAGGCCTACATCTGCTATGTATTTATAACGTTAATAATACATGCAGGCCAGGGTCTTCAATGTTTTTCAGGTCAAGCCAAGGACCACTTAGCTGAGAGTGAGAGATCAAGTGGGGACCCCCACTATACATAGGCAATTATATTATAAAACTGTTGCAGATTAAACTAGACATAGACTTGTTTGACAGCACTATACAAGTGTGGCCTGTAATTTTTGTTTTGTTTATTTGTTTCTTTTCTATTTATATGTTGGTAACATTAATTGATGAACGATAGGCTATTACATTTTAATCTCTTGAACCCTCTATACTCAAAACCTCAAATTGACCTTTGAGATATAATAATTATACTATAGCCTATGATTATTAGTAATCTAACAATTCCACAATAACCAGCAGAGAGCAGACCCTTTGTTTACTTACATAATTCTATAGCCTAAGTTGGGTTGTTTGAGATGCAGAGCTATAATACTAACCTACAGTAAAACAATAAATTCCTTTGAATTTAAATGTAATGCTTTTTTACATGTTTTGGGAAATTAATAGAGCTTTAATATAAATCCTTTCTATTGTGATGAATCACCATCAAATCGCATCGTATCGGTCGAGGGGTGAATCGCATCGTATCACATTGATTTGAACTAAATGGTTATCGCATCGCATCGGGAAGAGGGAGAATCGTATCGCATCGTATCGCCAGGGGATTCCATGTATCTCTAATGTATCGTATCGCTGGGAGTACATCGAGATGCGTATCGAATCGTGAGATGAGACGAAATTCACATGCCTAGCTATAGCCCATACTGTACGGCATACTATAGCAAGCCGTTTTTCATCATTTTTGAGGATTTGAAAAAATCTAAAAAATCTAAAAACGATGGGCTATAACCCATCGTTCTTTTTTTTTTCTTTTTGTTCAAATCCTCAAAAATGATGAAAAACAGCGTGCTATAGTATGCCGTACAGTATGGGCTATTAGACGAGCGTCTAAAAATGGGATGAAAACGTCTAAAAATAGTCGTCCAAAAATAGACGTGTTTTAGACGTCTATTTTTAGACGTTTTTTATCCCATTTTTGACCATGGGCTATAGCCCAAACTGTACGGCATACTATAGCAAGCCGTTTTTCATCATTTTTGAGGATTTAAAAAAAAATCAAAAATTTAAAAAACGATGGGCTATAACCCATCGTTTGTTTTTTTTTTATCCTCAAAAATGATGAAAAACGGCGTGCTATAGTATGCCGTACAGTATGGGCTATTAGACGAGCGTCTAAAAATGAGATAAAAACGTCAAAAAATACACGTCTAAAACACGTCTAAAAATAGACGTGTTTTAGACGTCTATTTTTTGACGTTTTTTATCCCATTTTTGACCATGGGCTATAGCCCATACTGTAGGGCATACTATAGCAAGCCATTTTTCTACATTTATGAGGATTTGAAAAAATCTAAAAAATCTAAAAACTATGGGCTATAACCCATGTTTTTTTTGTTTTTGTTTTTTTTTCAAATCCTCAAAAATGATGAAAAACGGCGTGCTATAGTATGCCGTACAGGCGTACAGTATGGGCTATTAGACGAGCGTCTAAAAATGGGATAAAAACGTCCAGAAATAGACGTCTAAAACACGTCTAAAAATAGACGTGTTTTAGACGTCTATTTTTAGACGTTTTTTATCCCATTTTTGACCATGGGCTATATAGCCCATACTGTACGTCAAACTATAACAAGCCGTTTTTCATCATTTTTGAGGATTTGAAAAAAAAAATCAAAAAAATCTAAAAACGATGGGCTATAACCCATCGTTTTTTTTTTTTTTTTCATTTTTTTCAAATCCTCAAAAATGATGAAAAACGGCGTGCTATAGTATGCCGTACAGTATGGGCTATTAGACGAGCGTCTAAAAATGGGATAAAAACGTCTAAAAATAGTCGTCTAAAAATAGACGTGTTTTAGACGTCTATTTTTAGACGTTTTTCATCCCATTTTTGACCATGGGCTATAGCCCAAACTGTACGGCATACTATAGCAAGCCGTTTTTCATCATTTTTGAGGATTTGAAAAAAATCAAAAAACGATGGGCTATAACCCATCGTTTTTTTTTTTTTCTTTATTTTCAAATCCTCAAAAATGATGAAAAACGGCGTGCTATAGTATGCCATACAGTATGGGCTATTAGACGAGCGTCTAAAAATGGGATAAAAACGTCAAAAAATAGTCGTCTAAAACACGTCTAAAAATAGACGTGTTTTAGACGTCTATTTTTAGACGTTTTTTATCCCATTTTTGACCATGGGCTATAGCCCATACCGTACGGCATACTATAGCACGCCGTTTTTCTACATTTTTTAGGATTTGAAAAAAAGGTAAAAAATTCAAAAAACGATGGGCTATAACCCATCGTTTTTTTTTTCTTTCATTTTTTTCAAATCCTCAAAAATGATGAAAAACGGCGTGCTATAGTATGCCGTACAGTATGGGCTATTAGACGAGCGTCTAAAAATGGGATAAAAACGTCTAAAAATAGTCGTCTAAAAATAGACGTGTTTTAGACGTCTATTTTTAGACGTTTTTCATCCCATTTTTGACCATAGGCTATAGCCCATACTGTACGGCATACTATAGCAAGCCGTTTTTCATCATTTTTGAGGATTTGAAAAAATCTAAAAAATCTAAAAACGATGGGCTATAACCCATCGTTCTTTTTTTTTCTTTTTGTTCAAATCCTCAAAAATGATGAAAAACAGCGTGCTATAGTATGCCGTACAGTATGGGCTATTAGACGAGCGTCTAAAAATGGGATGAAAACATCTAAAAATAGTCGTCTAAAAATAGACGTGTTTTAGACGTCTATTTTTAGACGTTTTTTATCCCATTTTTGACCATGGGCAATAGCCCATACCGTACGGCATACTATAGCACACCGTTTTTCATCATTTTTGAGGATTTGAAAATAAAGAAAAAAAAAAAAACGATGGGTTATAGCCCATCGTTTTTTGATTTTTTTCAAATCCTCAAAAATGATGAAAAACGGCTTGCTATAGTATGCCGTACAGTTTGGGCTATAGCCCATGGTCAAAAATGGGATGAAAAACGTCTATTTTTAGACGTTTTTTTATCCCATTTTTGACCATGGGCATTAGCCCATACCGTACGGCATACTATAGCACACCGTTTTTCATCATTTTTGAGGATTTGAAAAAAAATCAAAAATTCAAAAAACGATGGGCTATAACCCATCCGTTTTTTTTTTCTTTTTTTTCAAATCCTCAAAAATGATGAAAAACGGCGTGCTATAGTATGCCATACAGTATGGGCTATTAGACGAGCGTCTAAAAATGGGATAAAAACGTCAAAAAATAGTCGTCTAAAACACGTCTAAAAATAGACGTGTTTTAGACGTCTATTTTTAGACGTTTTTTATCCCATTTTTGACCATGGGCTATAGCCCATACCGTACGGCATACTATAGCACGCCGTTTTTCTACATTTTTTAGGATTTGAAAAAAAGGTAAAAAATTCAAAAAACGATGGGCTATAACCCATCGTTTTCTTTTCTTTCATTTTTTTCAAATCCTCAAAAATGATGAAAAACGGCGTGCTATAGTATGCCGTACAGTATGGGCTATTAGACGAGCGTCTAAAAATGGGATAAAAACGTCTAAAAATAGTCGTCTAAAAATAGACGTGTTTTAGACGTCTATTTTTAGACGTTTTTCATCCCATTTTTGACCATAGGCTATAGCCCATACTGTACGGCATACTATAGCAAGCCGTTTTTCATCATTTTTGAGGATTTGAAAAAATCTAAAAAATCTAAAAACGATGGGCTATAACCCATCGTTCTTTTTTTTTCTTTTTGTTCAAATCCTCAAAAATGATGAAAAACAGCGTGCTATAGTATGCCGTACAGTATGGGCTATTAGACGAGCGTCTAAAAATGGGATGAAAACATCTAAAAATAGTCATCTAAAAATAGACGTGTTTTAGACGTCTATTTTTAGACGTTTTTTATCCCATTTTTGACCATGGGCAATAGCCCATACCGTACGGCATACTATAGCACACCGTTTTTCATCATTTTTGAGGATTTGAAAAAAATTCAAAAATTCAAAAAACGATGGGCTATAACCCACCGTTTTTTTTTATTTTTTTTCAAATCCTCAAAAATGATGAAAAACGGCGTGCTATAGTATGCCATACAGTATGGGCTATTAGACGAGCGTCTAAAAATGGGATAAAAACGTCTAAAAATAGTCGTCTAAAACACGTCTAAAAATAGACGTGTTTTAGACGTCTATTTTTAGACGTTTTTTATCCCATTTTTGACCATGGGCTCTAGCCCATACCGTACGGCATACTATAGCACGCCGTTTTTCTACATTTTTTAGGATTTGAAAAAAAGGTAAAAAATTAAAAAAACGATGGGCTATAACCCATCGTTTTTTTTTCTTTCATTTTTTTCAAATCCTCAAAAATGATGAAATACGGCGTGCTATAGTATGCCGTACAGTATGGGCTATTAGACGAGCGTCTAAATATGGGATAAAACGTCTAAAAATAGACGTCTAAAAATAGACGTCTAAAACATGTCTATTTTTAGACGTGTTTTAGACGTGTATTTTTTTACGTTTTTATCTCATTTTTAGACGCTCGTCTAATAGCCCATACTGTCCGTTTTTCATCATTTTTGAGGATTAAAAAAAAAAAACGGATGGGTTATAGCCCATCGTTTTTTGAATTTTTGAGGATTTGAAAAAAAATTAAAAAACGGTGGGCTATAACCCATCGTTTTTTTTTTCAAATCCTCAAAAATGATGAAAAACAGCGTGCTATAGTATGCCGAACAGTATGGGCTATTAGACGAGCGTCTAAAAATGGGATAAAAACGTCAAAAAATAGTCGTCTAAAACACGTCTAAAAATAGACGTGTTTTAGACGTCTATTTTTAGACGTTTTTTATCCCATTTTTGACCATGGGCTATAGCCCATACCGTACGGCATACTATAGCACGCCGTTTTTCTACATTTTTTAGGATTTGAAAAAAAGGTAAAAAATTCAAAAAACGATGGGCTATAACCCATCGTTTTTTTTTCTTTCATTTTTTTCAAATCCTCAAAAATGATGAAAAACGGCGTGCTATAGTATGCCGTACAGTATGGGCTATTAGACGAGCGTCTAAAAATGGGATAAAAACGTCTAAAAATAGTCGTCTAAAAATAGACGTGTTTTAGACGTCTATTTTTAGACGTTTTTCATCCCATTTTTGACCATAGGCTATAGCCCATACTGTACGGCATACTATAGCAAGCCGTTTTTCATCATTTTTGAGGATTTGAAAAAATCTAAAAAATCTAAAAACGATGGGCTATAACCCATCGTTCTTTTTTTTTCTTTTTGTTCAAATCCTCAAAAATGATGAAAAACAGCGTGCTATAGTATGCCGTACAGTATGGGCTATTAGACGAGCGTCTAAAAATGGGATGAAAACATCTAAAAATAGTCATCTAAAAATAGACGTGTTTTAGACGTCTATTTTTAGACGTTTTTTATCCCATTTTTGACCATGGGCAATAGCCCATACCGTACGGCATACTATAGCACACCGTTTTTCATCATTTTTGAGGATTTGAAAAAAATTCAAAAATTCAAAAAACGATGGGCTATAACCCACCGTTTTTTTTTCTTTTTTTTCAAATCCTCAAAAATGATGAAAAACGGCGTGCTATAGTATGCCATACAGTATGGGCTATTAGACGAGCGTCTAAAAATGGGATAAAAACGTCTAAAAATAGTCGTCTAAAACACGTCTAAAAATAGACGTGTTTTAGACGTCTATTTTTAGACGTTTTTTATCCCATTTTTGACCATGGGCTATAGCCCATACCGTACGGCATACTATAGCACGCCGTTTTTCTACATTTTTTAGGATTTGAAAAAAAGGTAAAAAATTAAAAAAACGATGGGCTATAACCCATCGTTTTTTTTTCTTTCATTTTTTTCAAATCCTCAAAAATGATGAAATACGGCGTGCTATAGTATGCCGTACAGTATGGGCTATTAGACGAGCGTCTAAATATGGGATAAAACGTCTAAAAATAGACGTCTAAAAATAGACGTCTAAAACATGTCTATTTTTAGACGTGTTTTAGACGTGTATTTTTTTACGTTTTTATCTCATTTTTAGACGCTCGTCTAATAGCCCATACTGTCCGTTTTTCATCATTTTTGAGGATTAAAAAAAAAAAACGGATGGGTTATAGCCCATCGTTTTTTGAATTTTTGAGGATTTGAAAAAAAATTAAAAAACGGTGGGCTATAACCCATCGTTTTTTTTTTCAAATCCTCAAAAATGATGAAAAACGGCGTGCTATAGTATGCCGAACAGTATGGGCTATTAGACGAGCGTCTAAAAATGGGATAAAAAACGTCTAAAAATAGACGTCTAAAACACGTCTAAAAATAGACGTGTTTTAGACGTCTATTTTTAGACGTTTTTTATCCCATTTTTGACCATGGGCAATAGCCCATACCGTACCGATTTGAAAAAAAATCAAAAATTCAAAAAACTATGGGCTATAACCCATCCGTTTTTTTTTTTTAATCCTCAAAAATTATGAAAAACGGACAGTATGGGCTATTAGACGAGCGTCTAAAAATGAGATAAAAACGTAAAAAAATACACGTCTAAAACACGTCTAAAAATAGACATGTTTTAGACGTCTATTTTTAGACGTTTTTTAGACGTCTATTTTTAGACGTTTTTTATCCCATTTTTGACCATGGGCTATAGCCCATACTGTACGGCATACTATAGCAAGCCGTTTTTCATCATTTTTGAGGATTTGAAAAAAATCTAAAAACGATGGGCTATAACCCATCGTTTCTTTTTTTTTATATATTTTTTCAAATCCTCAAAAATGATGAAAAACGGCGTGCTATAGTATGCCGTACAGTATGGGCTATTAGACGAGCGTCTAAAAATGGGATAAAAACGTCAAAAAATACACGTCTAAAACACGTCTAAATATAGACGTGTTTTAGACGTCTATTTTTAGACGTTTTTTTATCCCATTTTTGACCATGGGCATTAGCCCATACCGTACGGCATACTATAGCACACCGTTTTTCATCATTTTTGAGGATTTGAAAAAAAATCAAAAATTCAAAAAACGATGGGCTATAACCCATCCGTTTTTTTTTTCTTTTTTTTCAAATCCTCAAAAATGATGAAAAACGGCGTGCTATAGTATGCCATACAGTATGGGCTATTAGACGAGCTTCTAAAAATGGGATAAAAACGTCTAAAAATAGACGTCTAAAACGCGTCTAAAAATAGACGTGTTTTAGACGTCTATTTTTAGACGTTTTTTATCCCATTTTTGACCATGGGCTATAGCCCATACTGTACGGCATACTATAGCAAGCCGTTTTTCAAAAAATTTGAGGATTTGAAAAAAAATCTAAAAAAATCTAAAAACGATGGGCTATAACCCATCGTTTTCATTTTTTCATTTTTTTCAAATCCTCAAAAATGATGAAAAACGGCGTGCTATAGTATGCCGTACGGTATGGGCTTTAGCCCATGGTCAAAATTGATGAAAAACGAGGATAAAAAAAAGAATCCAAAATAAAAAAAAACGATGGGCTATAACCCATGTTTTTTTTTTCAAATCCTCAAAAATGATGAAAAACGGCGTGCTATAGTATGCCGTACGGTATGGGCTATAGCCCATGGTCAAAATTGATGGAAAACGAGGATAATTTTTTTTTTTAAATCAAAAAACGATGGGCTATAACCCATGTTTTTTTGGGGGTTTTTTTTTCATTTTTTTCAAATCATCAAAAATGATGAAAAACGGCGTGCTATAGTATGCCGAACAGTATGGGCTATTAGACGAGCGTCTAAAATGGGATAAAAAACGTCTAAAAATAGACGTCTAAAACACGTCTAAAAATAGACGTGTTTAGACGTCTATTTTTAGACGTTTTTTGTCCCATTTTTGACCATGGGCAATAGCCCATACCGTACGGCATACTATAGCACACCGTTTTTCATCATTTTTGAGGATTTGAAAAAAAATCAAAAATTCAAAAAACGATGGGCTATAACCCATCCGTTTTATTTTTTCGTTTTTTTCAAATCCTCAAAAATGATGAAAAACGGCGTGCTATAGTATGCCGTACAGTATGGGCTATTAGACGAGCGTCTAAAAATGGGATAAAAACCCCATTTTTGAGGATTTGAAAAAAAAACTAAAAAATCTAAAAACGATGGGCTATAACCCATCGTTTTCATTTTTTCATTTTTTTCAAATCCTCAAAAATGATGAAAAACGGCGTGCTATAGTATGCCGTACGGTATGGGCTATAGCCCATGGTCAAAATTGATGAAAAACGAGGATAAAAAAAAGAATCCAAAATAAAAAAAACGATGGGCTATAACCCATGTTTTTTGTTTTTGTTTTTTCAAATCCTCAAAAATGATGAAAAACGGCGTGCTATAGTATGCCGTACGGTATGGGCTATAGCCCATGGTCAAAATTGATGGAAAACGAGGATATTTTTTTTTTTTTTAATCTAAAAACGATGGGCTATAACCCATGTTTTTTGGGGGGTTTTTTCCATTTTTTTCAAATCCTCAAAAAAGATGAAAAAAGGCATTCTATAGTATGCCGTACAATATGGGCTATAGCCCATATCCTCGCGGTGTATAGCGGTGTATGAGAAATTGAGAATGGGTGTTGCGGAGGATGAGAGGCATTCCTCTCATCCTCCGCAACACCCATTCTCATACACCCATCCCCAATGCATTCTCTATGGCAATAGCACAAACTTTGGCATGCTACTAGTCCTACATACTTACACCTAGCAACCGAATGTATTTTGAATGTTTATAGTCTTACAGTTTTTCCACCAGTGAGATCAGCCTGGGAGTCATACAGTTTTCTGTACCTCATTTCACCTGCCGAAACCTGGGATTGAACCAGGGACCTTTAGATCTTCAGTCTAACGCTCTCCCAACTGAGCTATTTCGGCTTGCAAGTGTCACATCCAGAATGTATTTTTACATTGACTGTTACTTGTTACTTAAGTTCTTAACCAAATAAAATCATACAGTTTTTCCCCCAGTGAGATCAGCCTGGGAGTCATATGGTTTTCTGTACCTCATTTCACCTGCCGAAACACAGGATTGAATCAGGGACCTTTAGATCTTCAGTCTAACATTCTCTCAACTGAGCTATTTCAGCTTGCAAGTGTCACATCCAGAATTATTTTTTACATTGACTGTTACTTGTTAAACAAATAAACTCATATAGTCTTTGCCCCAGTGAGATCAGCCTGGGAGTCATACGGTTTTCTGTACCTAATTTGACCTGCCGAACCCCGGGATTGAACCAGGGACCTTTAGATCCGCTGCAAGTGTCACATCCAGAATTTATTTTTACATTGATTGTTACTTGTTACTTCTTAAACAAATAAACTCATACAGTTTTTTACCCAGTTAGATCAGCCTGAGATCAGGGTTGGACTGGCCACAGGTCATACCGGGCATATTCCCGGTGGGCCCATGACCGTAGGGGGCCGCCATGATAAAAAAGAAACAGGCAGGCCAATAGGCGGCAGGCCACCAGAAAAGGTGCTGCCATTCTGCCAGTGCCATCATGATAATTTCACTGTACCTGTATCAGTGAGTGACAAATAAACCCTCTACAAAGGGTTGTGTAGATCTGTCTGTTGGTTTGTATCATTGATGTTGTTCTGTAAAAGTGGTGGTATTAGGGCTTGTTTGTTTGTGTGTGTGATTGAAATTCTTTATTTGGAATACCCCTTGAGATACAATATCTAGTTTTCGAGAGGGTCCACAAGCATACATGTGTGCCTCGACGGAGCGGGCGGTAGAGTTTCTGCTATCTGCGCGCTGGTTGTGGTGGGCCAGTCTGGGCCAAATTTGCGCGAAAATGACCGGGCCAAATTTTGGTCCCAGTCCAGCCCTGCCTGAGAGTCACAGGGGTTTCTGTACCTCATTTCAACTGCCGAAACCCAGGATTGATCCCCTCTTACAGTCTGGGAAACAACAGACTGTAAGAGGGGGGAAGAAGAAAAATGGAGGAGACCAAAATCAGTCCTCAGAGTTATTGCAGGGGGGCTGCGAAATCTTTCACATATAGCATTTTGTTTTTACATTAGCATCCCTATAATTTATTCTGAGGGACGGGGACAACCTTTGTTTTGTTTGTTTTTAGCTGAAGAGACCCCTTTTACAGGGGAAACGATCTATTGCAATAATTACTATGAGAATACACTACTACAAAGGAGACCCTGAGGCTCCCTGCCACCACCTCCATTTCCAACACATGTGAGTTGCAAATCTGAACTTGTGAGTTAAAAATCTGTGATCGCGACTGTGAGACTTTTGAGACTGTTCTGGCTCCATATAGATGTTGAAAAATTAGATTTGAGCTTCAGTTGAGAAGCTTTGCGTCCTTGTGCTTTCACACGACATGATAGATCAGCAATAGATCTTGCAATATCTTTCACCAGTAGGCTGCATGCTTACTGGTGAAAGATACAGTAATGCATGATCTATCCTCGACGAGCCTGTTTGGACTCCAAACTATATGTTTTGAACCAAAACACGCACAGATGACATCGGAAATTCCGCAATACCATAAATTCAAATAAATGATGTCCGCAAGAGACTTGCCGTCAAGTCAGCTGTGCACTAGCCTCGGTACCAGGCTTTCATTTTTGTTGGTGCAAAAATTGAAAGCCTGGAGGAACGCATTGGCCGCTCTGGTCTAAAAGTGGGAGTCAACCCTTCCGGGTGGGCGTCGCTCCAAATGATGTGACGTGGCGCTGCACTATGGGGGAGAGGAGGGGCCGGGGGTGACGGACAGATCGATTTGATCCAATCAGGGCGTGCGCAAATCTAAGCCGCGACCCGCCCCTCTAGACCAGAAACCTAACACGTTAGCTCAGGCTAGCTGTGCACTGATTTTCCCCAAAACACAGAAGGTTAGAAACAGCGAAAATGTAAACACAGATAATTCATTGGTGCTCCTGCCAAAGTTCTACTTCACTTTCCTCCATCTCTTGTGTCCAAGCAGATTGTGGAGCCATCCTCATAACCATGGTTGCTTATGTTGTTTTGCAGGTGTTAAGAGTGATTTATACTTATATGCATTGAACTCACAATGGGTCACACTACGACAGACTGGTGCCGACCAGTGTTAGCGGGGCTGGGGCTGGTTAGCTTGCTGTGAGCATGACGTGGTTTTATCGCTTACATGTAGTTTACTGTAAACTATTCTGTACTGAACTAAATAAATTCACCACCACTTCTAGTCTGGCTATAACTTTGTCCTATATGAAATGGCCGGGACACTCTTTTTTGTGTTTAAGTTGTATCGTCGTCACTGTATTTACAACAAATTCAAGGCAGCAATACTGTAAATATATGGTATTCAATGACGGTATTGTACCTATATGCAAATGTGCCGTGCCTGTAGATCTTTATTTTCTGGGAAGCAGTCCTATTGGCTAGCTGTGTATGCTTTGGAAACTCACAATAGGTAGGCAAATATATCATGCACAGTACTAACACACAACCATGCATGCACATACTGTACAGTGCATGCACATATACACACTTGTAACACACATACACCCCCCCCCCCCCCTTCCTGGGGGCACCTGGTGACTGAGGATGCTTGCTTTGCATTCGTCTTCATAATGAGTGTGTCATTGGCTCTGCATGCTGGCTGAGCCTCACTAGACACTGTCTGCAGACCTCCTACAGAGCTCCTCCATATCACCTCCCACCGAGCTCCTCCATAACATCACTGTGCCACATCTCCCCCCCCCCCCTCACCACTACACATGCGATACTTCACTCATTTATTTATTTTGTACAGCAACAGCACAGTACCTTAGTTAGGTAGACTGATTATACCTTATGGCATTAGCTGGACTGTAAGCGGTCCATGCAATTCCATTGTAGTATTATCAACCTTTTTGTTTTTTTTGTTTGTCAGCAGTCAGCCATACGGCTGATTTTCTGAAATTACTTTTACAACATTTGTGCATCTTGATATCCACGTGGGACTCACGGCATGGCTTCATGTGGATCTCGGACTTAATGTGGTCAGCCTGAGAAGTCATTTGACGTATGATTCCAAATATGGCAAGGTTTCAGTTTGATCCGAGACTCATTGACTTCCATTATAAAAATGTAAGTTCAATATTTCAAAACATATATAAATCTAAATATCAAATGGATGAAGGAACGTCTTTGGTCTACTGGCAGTGTACACGGTTTGTGAGACAAACACATACAGCAGACGGGCACATACCTGACCCTACTGTTACTACTATACAGGTAAGTAAGTACAGACAGAACATCTGAACTGCATTGCCCATTTTTATACTTCACAACCATGTCATGTTGGGAATAATGTTGGAGCAAACGTTTTTTGATGCATTTATGAAAACTGAATACAAAACCCATACAGTACAAACCCACCTCCCAATCCTTATATTTCTATTTTATGACACATTTATGCTTAATTTACACCATCGCACACATTTCTTGACACACGCTTTATTTGATAGGCGTGAAGCAAACATTTACCATTATCAACAATACTGTTTTAGGCCTATTTTTAAACAATTTTAATAGCGTTTTAGGTTAATCAGACTTGTGACTGATTTGTTGATATGTAAAAAATAAATCCCTAATATAGGAATGCAGTTATTATCCTCTTTATTATTCTTTATGGATCTTTGTTTCTTTAAAGATCCATTGCTCTCTGCGGCTGAATCTACTGTATATGGTATGTTCACTAACAGTCTGAGACACCAAAACGCCCAGAGACTTGCTTCTGTGGTAAGACCTTTGATGCATTTTTCATTTTTATTTTTTATGTTCAATCATAAGAGAGTACTTGTGATTCTGTCCTATTTGTTGCATGTTCTGTGGTCACGACTGAGGAATTCCCTTGGAATGTGGTCCAATGACACTGAAGTTGCTTGTACAATTAATAATAAAGTGTCTTTGGGTGATAGGGTGCATTTCAGCTGCCATGTACGAAGGCAACATCAGCTAATTATCTTCCCTGAACTGTGGTTTTCCACATAATGCGGAAAATTCTCCAAACAGTTACAAGACAGACAATATCCTTTACTGTACGGGTGTGCTAATTAAGTGGTTAATTAAAAAAAAAAGGCATATTCTTCAAACTGTAATCAAAACACACCATTAACATGATGGGTGGGTAGGCCTACGAATAAACACCAACCAGAACAATTATACTGCAAACGTATCCCAGTGCACGACTTTCATTTTTAATGAATAATTTTGTGATTTCTACTCGTGTATTTTTTTTTGTCTTGTGCATGCCATTGCATAATTTAAATTATGCAACAGGTCGTTTTGAGGAAGCAATCTTATTTGTTGAAACAGCCATCTAGCCAAAGAGCATGATGGAATGTCTAATCAAAACATAGAAATCAGCTGCTTTGTTCTACCAGAGTGCTGCCGACTGGGCTGCTATAGGCAAGCAACCCAGTGGGTGTGGTTTACCGTCATTAATGCACTTCTGCGCTGCCTTTCGGAACTCCTGCAGCATCGCAGGCATGCATTAATGACGGTAAACCACACCCTTTCGTGCAATATTGCTTAATCAGTACACTAACTAGCTGCGCTACCAGGCACACATACCGTTTGTCCATGTTGTGCACCAACATTCTTTTTTTTTAATACTGTTTTTATTAGGCATTTTGTATATATTTTGTATATAACTTCAGAATAACTTTGATAATGATAATAGGTAATTCAGTGATATAAAATGAAAAAAATAATGACAGGTAATGTAACTGTTCCAAATACAATACATAATAAAAAGATATATAAATGTGATAAACACGAAAAAACTAAAAACAGTTAAACAATGACAAATGTGAACAGACAAACAAAACAAAGACAACAGGACAAACACTCTTGCTCTCAAACTTTCCCAACACGTTGTTGTAAATCAACTGAATTACAGACTTTTTTTTTTAATGAGAAAAAATTAAATAAAGAAAAAACAAAATTTTCCCCCTTTTCTTTCCAATTTTCGATTATGTTATCTATTGTGTAGGAGCTGGTTAGCGGTGCACCAACATTCTTAAACTGAGGTAGACTATATCCTCTTATTGGTGATGAGTCTATTGGACTATTGGTTGTGTCCACAGAGCTCTGAGATTTATTTTGCGGCAGGGCACCATGCAGATGAAGTTGGGGGGATTTATGTCATGTCTGTTTCCAGGGCATTAAACAAGGTTGGTTGACAGAGCAGGGAGTCATGGTCACTCTGAAAAACATGAAAAAGGACCACATGCCATATCGCTGTGAACGAACGGAGGATGAAGAAGTGTGCATTATTTGCAAACGCCAGGGCATTGTAAATGGCAGGTCAATTTTCTCCTGATGGGTTCTGAGCTCTCACTATGATGCCTCTACGGAGCCATTCGTATTCTGTCCGATCCCTCACCCTGCCACCCCAGATAACTGTGCCTAATCAGAGCAGGACTAGCAGCTGGCTCTAGAGATTACACCGCATCAAATTCACCCTGAGAGTCCATGAAAAACACATTAACTCAATGAAAAATCATAAACTGAGCCGAAAACTCGAATGATCTTTTGTCCAAGGGGGCCATTAGGTGCCTTCTTTGTATGCGTCCCTGATGGATGAAATGCACCCATGAATCATAATCAGTCACGGCAAGAAGTATGGCTGCTTCATAGACAGTGGAGATCTGTTCCCTAGCTCTCTCTCTTACTGAACAACACATATCGGCACCTCCAAGAGAGCCAATCGACTCATGGCTAAACGATTGACTCATACTCAGTCAGGACAAGTAAATGCGGCTATGAACATGGACTAAAGCTCAAGCTGACTCTCTACCAACAGAGAGACAGAAAATCTATCACCATGAAACCTGACGAAGTCAATGAGAAAAAAGCAACGGAACCGGTGAGAGCTCTTAGCTTCTATTCATTATTTAATGTAAATGCTAGGCAGATGCTCACCTCCCTTAGTGTTTAGACACAATGTAAACAGCTCCCTGCAACGTTATCAAATGTGCAGTCTTAATATTGCATTCCTATTGTGGCCTGGGCATCTGGTATAGCCCTCAAAGGGGTGAATAATTGACAAGCCAGTTACACTACTTAACTGCTTATGCAAGAAATCTGCAGAAAGAAATCCGAACATGCATAGATGACATAACCTATACAACAACAATAACCACATACAAGAAATGGTCTTTGATCATCCTGTCTCTCCTCTCTGCCAGGCATTCTTTCTTAAAAAATCACACCTGTGTGAACTGAGTGGTGCAACTCCCCTCTCTCTCCCCCCTCCTCTCTCTCTAAAAACCCCATGGACCTTGTTCAGATAAAAGCGTATAGATATTGTAAGTGCCCGTATGAAAACAAAACAAGAAAGGAACTGTCACAGACCAGTGACTCAACCACTTACCGTGGCTTTGATTATGTGTTGCCTGTTGCCTTTTGCCGATGGGGCCGTGTGGGGGGGGGGGGGGGGCTAACATCATCATGAGTCCACTTGTTCACCATAATTGCAAAGCAATTATTTATAATTTGAACGGCACTGTACTGACCCGAATGGAATGAGGGAAGCACTGCAACACAAACACACGCCACGCACGCACGCACACACACACACACACACACTGAGGTTGTTCTATTTTGTTCACCTTGTTGTAGGCTACTCTCTCTCTTATCTCTGCATTCCGCCTGCACTCATATATGTACCAGTAGAACAACTCACCTGAAGGGATAGTACATACAGTATGCACGTCTTTCTCCTCATTCATATTTGTGCATTGCCAACTGGTGCCCCTGTCCGGTTCCTATATGTGCAATGGTGTATTAAGTTTGTATTTAGGGTTTCTTCCTGGAGGCTGAACCCTTGACAGTCAAACGGGCCAATGAAATAAACAGTAATATAGTGACGCCACACTGTCAGCCCCTCCCCTAACCCCTCCCCCTTTATCATACAACTACAGTTGTGGGTGAGGCTTCAGTTCAGGTGGCTCACCACCCATCACCACCCACAAGGCAAAACAGGCATACTGGTGGGCGTGCCCACATAAAAACAACATTTTAACAAATACTGTACACTTTTTTGAAAAAATTATACCTCCTTATATAACAATAAGACTATAATCGTGGCACTCCCTCTTTAAAATTCAACTGTCACTAACCTGCCATTCTCGTTTCAGCCAACAACCAAGCAACCCACCTCCATCTCTCTCTCTCCAGCTCCACCTTGCTAAATCCTGTGTTCCATCTGCTCTGCCACCATCAGCGTCTAGACTCCATGGGGGCTTTTCTCTCCTATTCATATTGTATGCACGTTAAATGCTCATGGAGTCTAATCTTCTTTTCTAAATAAACATCTTGCTTGCTCCAAATTGGTGTGATTTCCCCTTTTATTGAAATATAGGATTTTGACAGGCCTATTTGTTTGGTATATTGTGCTGTACTCCAACACAGTTATTAGCCTAACAACATTTAAGACACTAGTTAAAGTAGATTTCATGTTCGATATTTCCAGTGTAGGTATTACACTGGACAGATATGAACACATTTATAGCAGCTAATCAAACATAATTATATAAATTATTACTTTTTCAGTTACATGCTCATGCAGTATACTAGTATACGTGTAGATATACTCTCTCAGATGCTTGTTAGCATTTATGCCAGTAAAGCGTGTTTTGATATTTGCAAAAGGCAGTTCAGTAACATAAAATAAATCTCTTTAGCACTGTTTAGCCTTAATTATATCATACTAAACGCTGAATACTTTATGCACTTGAGACAAAATATTTTTCAGAGACATACAACCCTTGCTGCTTTTATTGTAGGAAAAACATGAAATTAAGAAGAAAAAAAATACATCCTTTGAAAATAAAATAGATTACCACCATTTTAGGGTATACCAAGACCTACATGCAAAGATGGGGATATTAAGATTAAGATGCCTCTAGGGTTCTTGCCTCTAGGGTCCCGATTGAGTGTAGATATGCTTTAACTAGGTCGCATTTACACCACATTAAAATACTCCCTGGTATATATTATTTTCTCCTCAAAACTCTTTATTGTAACAGAACACATGATTTTCAATCTCTTTCATTTCAAATGATATGCATTATGCGATGGACTTCCATTTCTTTCTTCTTTCTTTTTTTAAAGAATGGGGCTCTGATCCCCGGGGCCCCTCAAGTATTCCTTGACTCCACATGGAGAACCTCACTGCTATAGAAGATTCTTGATATCAGCCTCTAGCTCATAACTCCTTTGAATACAACTTTCAGTCAATGGATCGCGCTGGAACTGCCACGCGGGACACACAAGTATAGCATCAAAGGCAAACACAAAAGGGACGCTGTCAAAGACGAATAGTTAGTGCACTGGCCAACAAATCACACCAACGTTTTGATGACCTGAGCTGGACATCATATTGCCCCTCTCTGCCCATCATCCACTAAACAAACAAGACTAGGTCAGAACCTTGTATATGGCTGGTTCTGTAAGGTTTTCATTTGAAGCAATGGGTGCAAGACGCGACGACACTCTGCAGGTGTATAACTTCAATGCTGTAACTTGCATGGGCACTAAACCCGGTGCAGGATCTACGCCTGAAGCGACGTGAACAGGTGACATTATTATCCTTATTGTACCTGGGTAAGAATAGTCACACAGCAGGAGTTCATCTGTGCAAACAAAGCTCCACAAATACCAGGCTACAGGCACAGCACATGTAGGCCTACAGTACATAAACAGTGCATTGGCTACAGATACTTGCGTGCTTATCTTTGGGAGGTTATAGGCCTATACATCCAGGGGTTGTATTTATTTTATTTTTTTCAATTATTCTTTTATCACATCCAGTGCATGATGTGAATACACTTAAACCTTATGTTATACTTCGTCATACCACAGTTACAGTAGTATGTGCGAAACATAGCAGATCTACAAACTCACAAGTTAACGTGTCTCATCATGAAGTGTTGTGAGCTTGTAGCTATGTTGGCTATCTTTAGAAAATATGTGATTCCCCCCCCCCCCCCCCCCCGATATTTTTCTGCATTTTTGAAGAAATAAACTAGATGCCTATATAAAGACCACAGAAGAGGGATGCCGGGTTGACAGTGGTAAAGAATAAACCAAAAAAACAGCAACCATGTAAGATCAGACTTAACAGATTCTATACATAGGACGTCTGAGAACGTCGAAATATTAGTACTATTGACGTGTGAGGACGTCCTAGCGACGTCCCAGCGACGCGGGGCGAGATGAGAATATTCAGAATTTGTCCTATTTTTTCGTATCTCCTAATCCAGGGCGCTCTCCGTGGTGATGAATGGATCGATATGCTGGCGCTTCATTTCTGCTCCTCCTCCGTCTCTCCCGCAAAATATGAACGCTTTTTGGAGCGTAAAACAATATATTAAGATGATCGGGGATGTGAGGTCCCTTTGTAAAGTCAACTTTTTTAGGCAAGTGTTTCCTGTTTCATGGCTTTCAAAGTAAAAGCGATCAGACAACTCTGGCACTATAGCCTTTATTTTGAAGGCACTTCCTGTACTAAATGTGTTAAAAAGGCAGGTTTAGTAGTTTGCAGTGTGAAAAAGCAAGCATAATAGTAGCCTGCATGCTTGCACAAGTATGTTCCTCGTGGGAGGGTGCAACATACATGTGGAGCCTTTAGGGCCTTTACTGGCCTAATTGAAAAGAACATCATAATAGCAAGATGCGTTTCTGTGGTCATGTTCAATTAGAAATGATTTGAAAGTAGTATCTATAGTCATCCGACAGTCTGCAATTGTTGTTTAATTCAAAGAAGCACAACTGTGTGCACCCCTCCCCCACCCCCCTTTCACTTAGATATAAATATATCTGTTTTCCATCTGTGTGAGGGTATTCTAATGATTGTTTGATGGGCTGAACATAAAATGATATGATCATCTCAGGGGGTCTAGCTGCATTTCCTATCATTTATATGTCATTATGTAAATACAAACCTACTGCTATCTCTTTTCCTTCTCGGGAACCTTCAACAATATGTCACCTCAATGATTAGAGATCACTTCACACACCAGTCGCGTGTGAAATGAAAGCGTTTGATGGTGACAAACCATTGTGTGAAAGTTGTCTTGATTGCCTTTCTGAGATTCATTTTGCAAAGAAGAAACAGAAGAAAAAAGTTTGTAGTGCACACGCACGCACGCACGCACGCACGCACGCACGCACGCACGCACGCACGCACGCACGCACGCACGCACGCACGCACGCACGCACGCACGCACACACACACACACACACACACACACACACACACACACACACACACACACACACACACACACACACAGTTTGGTTGTTGGTTGTATATAGGCCTATTGTAGAGCTGGCATATAAATTACTCAGAAGCGATCAAAGAAATGACTGGTGTGCATTCATTGTGAAGGCCGGTTTCCAGCCTGTGAGCGTGAGAGCGTTAATGCTGATCCCCATGGCTGAGTGAGCGTGCATGGTTGGTAGCCTAATGGGCACTGAGTATAAGACTGCTCCCGTGCATAGACTTTAATGTATTCCAAAGCCACACACATTCATACACACGTTACAACCTCCCGCCACTCTCTGACAGATACTAATGGTGACTTATTCCCTGGTAGACTTCTCTTTTTTGTCCCTCAGCTGCCCGTGTTGCTCTATAAGGCGGCAGTGGAGTGCATTATGAAGTGCATTTCAGATGGAAAATACAAAGGTCTGCTACAAACACAGCTGGGACACTCCGGTGCCTTGTCCACCAGTCCAGACAGTGTCGAAGAGATGCCAAAATTCACCACCCACTTTCACTATAGTTTACAAAACATTATAAAACCTGTCAAATTGTCTAAAAATGTACTTATCCAATCCATGAGTTGGTATTTTTACACCTGCCTCTGTGCTTTCAAGTTTTCTAATAGATTGTCATCTAATATTGATCCATGAATCTTATTCTGCTGTTTAGGATTGGGGTATTTTGAAAAGCACTGTGCATTTATCAAACTTGATAAAACACAATATAAGCACCGACATGTTGTCCGCTCCTCTGCCCTTGGACTTTGTATTTATTAGTTTTTAGACTTCTATTTGTATTCTTGTTCTTGTTTCAGTGTTGTATGGTAGTTTGTTGTTTTCCCCAGTACAAGCAATTTCTTATTTTGTAAGAAGCGGTGAGTGCATGCCTTTCATCCGACGGAGCATTGGTCCGAACGACAACCTACCTCCTCCCTCACCCTAACCCTAACCTCCCCCGGGGCAGACACCTAAACCTAACCACAACCCTCTCCCGACCCGCAGCGCACCTCGGAGCATTGCTCCTTCGGAGCAATGCTCTGTCGGATGATAGTATGCCTCCCAGAAGCGGTGCCCGCTGGGCACTGGCCTACGATGCAAGTTGGAAATGCATGCCCCACCCATGCAGTTATTATGTCTGTGTCCCTTTGTCAGGCATGCCCAAATATGGAATCTATGCAGATGTCAGAACATCAGTGTGACGTCAGAACAGGCCAGCTCCATATATGGAGATATGGGGTTGATCATTTCCAGAGCCCGGGCAGAGGCTTTTGTGCAGGTCCTGGACAACTGGCTATCCGACGGACTCGACACCGGGCACTGCACTCCCTGTGGGGGTGTGGAACGCGTGTTGAAGTCGGTGGGCCGAACGGTTCTCGAGTTACGTGGATTACGGACATACGTACAGAGACTTGGTGAATTTATAGATAGATGTTTTGGGGCTTTCACCTTTATTTTATATTTTTTATGGAGGGACAGACAGTAGGCTGACAGGAAATGGGGAGAGAGATGGGGGGGTGACATGAAGTAAAGGCCGTCGGGATCGGGAGTCAAACACAACACACAAGCACAACTACATCGACCTTAAACAACCTTAAACTTTAACAACAACACACCAATTTACACAACCTCCAAATGGGTCATATCTTATTTTAAATGCTAACGTACACACAAACAGTAAGGCGATTAAGCCTAATGTTCTTTGATGAAAGTGGGGAACAGCCCATTTTGACACTTTATATGGCATTAGTAAAGTACATTGTACAACATACAACATAATCATGTGAAATGACTCTATGCTGTCCTCCAACAAAGAAAGTTTAAATTCATAACCAGTCAAATCAGCCAATTTGACCTTTACCCGTTACTCTTTTCCCTCCCATTTAGACTGAACTTGAATAATTTCTTTGACATTATCTGGTTAAATATATAATTGTAATAATAAAACTTCCCACAGGGCATAAAGCCGCAATACATATTTACTATTCAGGAAATTTGCCTGAAACAAAAAATAAATACTGCATGGTTAATTAAGCCTGTAAGACTATTATTATTATGAACAATTATATTACCATAGTCAGTGTTAGGGGTAACAGCGCTAAAATTAACGACGTTACTGTTAACGGAATACTCTTTTGGATAACAGTGTAACCCATCGTGTTAATTTAGCAATTTTAGAAACAAAAACCTATACCTGAGCTGGCGAAGACCTGTGCTGTGTGCTCCGAGAAGCACTGTTTCTAGTTGTCCTGTCCTTTCTGTTGCCACAAAGGAAAAGGAAAATCCATCTGGTGCTACTAGAGTTCATTAATGCTTCGAAATGGGGTATCATGCGGAAGGATAAATAAATTCAATATAGAAATATATTATTTTCCATTTAAGAAGTGAGAAAATGGATAGCAATTGCTGGGGTCAATCGTTGAAGCATCATGTTATATGTGATGAGAAAGAGCAGCAAGAAGGCAGAGTGTAAATTGAAATCCTAGCACTCGTTTAGAAGACATGATGAAGGAAAAAGAAAAACCCGTGAAGCAATTTCATCCTCCGGCCATTTGCAAATTAAAATCAGGAGTTTACTGTGTATGCATGATGTCCCGTATGTTACACTGGGGAAACGGCTAGTCACAACACAACTGATACAGACATGAAACCAGTTGGACTTGCTGGCCAACGACGTTTTATTCCCTGTATGGTTTTACCGCAGGATCGACTGAACCTTGAATTAAAAAAACCCAACTAATAACACTTTTGTTATGCTGCTCTAAATATAAGCGTGCATGCATTAGATTAGCACATATTTTCTCTGGGGATGTCAGAATGCAGGGGGGCTTGATTTTTCTTTCAGTGCATAATGAGAGTGTCAGCCACTGTGCTGAAGCGTTAACAGCATTACAACACAGGAGAAAGGAAAAACAGCACCAAAGTCCCAAGGCATTCAGTTGTCAGTGAGATTAGTATTGAAGAAAGGCATGCAAGCTAGTTTGACTTTTCAAGGTGGTATACAATATATAATGGTACCAAATAGGCCTACAGTAATCACACATAACGCTGACCATGAAAATTGAGGTTGTCCTGCCTTAGGTCTTGGGAAAGTCTTAATTAGCTGTAAGCCATTCTGTCAACATAAGCTGAGAGGTGCGGTCAGTGGTATGAAGACTGACTTTCGAAATCAATAAAGTTAAGCCATTTTCTCCATGTAAAAATGATTAAAAAAAAGATAAATTAAATATATATATCCTATATTTTCTTTTGTGTGAAGAAGGAAAGGTCTAATCCCCTGTTGAGACTTGGCCTAGCTGGTCCACTACATGTGCTGATGACATGAAGTATGACCAAAAAAAGTCAAGACAAAACGTACGTCAACAAAAGCAATATGTACTGCATTAAAGGACATCAGGAACTGGAAGGTTCCCGCTTTGAACAAGACACTGAACCCCAAACTGCTCCTGAAACAGGTTGGTGTCGCCTTGTTTGGCTGCCTCCACCGTCCATGTCTTAATGAGTGAATAACTTATAGCCTAAGTACCAAATTTGTGCATTATACAAAAAAATTAAATAAACTAAAAGCATATTTCTCCTACTGTGGTCAACCTCTCATACCCTCTGAAAAGAAACCCTTATCCTCCTTTTATTACACTATTTGACATCATCCATCACTATAAGGTTCATTATCAAGATGTTTTCCTAGGGCCTCATTAGTCTTGGCTAACATTGGGAGATTGATGTGGCCAGGCGCTGATGAAACTGCTGCTTGATCCTTGTCATTAATCTAGATTTTGGGCGGTGTCATCCCTCAGCCTTCCTTTGCTCTTCTAAGAGTGCTATGTAGCGCTCCACCATCATCTCTGCCATCGCAAAACTAGGTTATGAGCATGGCAGTCAAAACAAAACAAAGATGAATCTCATTTGAACATGAAAGGGGGGGGAAACTTGATTTACTGTATGGAGTTCCAGGGTTCAAGGCAGTATATCTCTCAAGCATTGTCTCTCCTTTATGAAACAAGTGAAGCCCATTGCAGTATACATTCACAATAGATTCCCAAAGTAGGAAATAGACTGGGCTGTATTTAACAATTTTAAACAAACTCTCAGTGGATGTAACATTTCCGTTGGTGTGGTGCCTTGCAGTACAATCACTGTATCAATTGAGATGGATGCTTTGAGCCTTTGATTTGTCTGGTAATGAACTGTGAAGGTGTCTGTGAGACAAAAAAGGCTCTATTTAAAGGCGTGATCTTGAGCTACAATGTAAATTCCAAAGTTTACCAATTTGCAGTGTGGTTCCTATAGAAAAAAGAAGAAGAATCACAGCTGGATCCTGGGAACATTAATACTTGTCTCATTTTCATTCTCTAAAATGCTTCAGAGAAAGAAGCCATGTATGGCTGGAGATTAAATCCACCACCCACTGCTTTTTACTCATCTTTCAGGGAATAAAAGTCCCCTATGTTGCACTTCAAGATAAGTAGCCTCTCTTGCCTTTGTCATTTTATAGCTGCACGCTAGATTCAAATAGACACCGACTCCCCCGCGCAAGCCTATCCATCTCCAGATACCTATGTTATGCACAAATGCAATTTCCTGCACGTGGTCCCCCCCCCCCCCCCTCACCCTCTCTGATCGATACTAATACATGTTTGTTATGAAGGCCTCTCCCTGATACGCCAGGCTTTCAATTTGTACGAGCGCCGAGAATCTCATTAAGATGAGAGACGTGATAGATGGACAGTCAGGTGGAACGTCTGCATGGTGTCACAAAGGACTGTCAGTCACGGCGGCTATTACCTGTTCTCCGCCTCTGTGGAGCCGCAGAGCAATTGTTAGTCTATTTCTGTCCAACTAAAACAATGAGCTCACGTTAACTAGGCCCGTGGCAGTCACACCACAGGGTTCACCAGCAAGATCCGACCCGACTGCTTCAGTATATTTTGTCTTCCATTTAGATCATGGGCCAATACCCCAAATTTAACAAATCGGTACCGTCTGGCTGGGCCCAGAAACGGCCACGAGAAGGATTGGATCCGGTCCGAAACGGAGCTGATTAAAATATGATCCGATCCTAAATAGAAAATTGGACCCATAAATGTGTCTGATACTATATTATGCTTATTTTCACCACGACATGAGACCGCTCATCATCACCCTGAGCGTCACCTCCGCCTCTCCGACGCAGCGGAGCGGAGGGTTGCATAATATAGTGCATTTATAGCAGCACCGACATTCTTACCGGAGCCGATAATACCACACAGCTGACTTTGTTGGCGTTTCACCTCGCTCAAGAGGGCCGCCATAATATAGCCTGTGTGTGTGTGTGTGTGTGTGTGTGTGTGTGTGTGTGTGTGTGTGTGTGTGTGTGTGTGTGTGTGTGTGTGTGTGTGTGTGTGTGTGTGTACAATGCAAAGTAACTTGTCAAAATGCATGGCTAAAAATGGAATTAACTGGGATTAAAAAGACACATTTCAATTAGAATTGTAGAATTCTTTGTTGGAGTTGGCCTAAAAGTCTTTACCAATAGTATAGCATATAACTCTAAAGGATAATACTGTAGTCTCCCTTTAATTTACAGGTTTTGGAAAGTTATCACCATGTTAAAATAAGGGTGACCTAGTTACAACTACAATCATAAAGACAGGGATTCTAAAACAAGAAGATAATTTAAAACACCTCAGGGCATTTTGACATTTTTAAACAGACAACTAAATAGAATAGACAATTCTATCAAATCCAATTTCCCTTCATTCAGTGCTGAGAAAGCATCTGCTCGGATGTCACATGCATACCTAGCTCCTATTAAAAGCACACATAGGCTACAGTATGTGGTAATGTGCTCTTTACGCTTTCATGTTAATGAGGAAAGCTCTTTGAAATGGAGAGGTATAAATTAGAGAGCACGCAACTGAACATTTGGACGGGTGATATGATACAGTGTATGTCTCCCAGAGTCTTACCAGGGCAAGTTTAGACTTGGCTTTGAATGTTTGAATAGAGATGGAATACTAGATCTGAGAAAAGCCATTTTTAGTCTTACTGTGCTCCGGTGCAGTGTTGATATTGACAGCACATTTTGATTTAGTATTAGTACGTTTTAGTCATCTGAAATGTTTTAGTTTTAGTCGACTAAATATTGTAATATTTCAGTCGACTAAATCTACAAAAAAAATATTTTGGTGGACCTTAATGGAGTTGTAATAATGCCTGATTATACAACAGGTCATTTCGAGGAAGCAATCTGATTGATTAGCCATCTAGCTGTGCTTAAACAAGCATGATGGAACGCCTAATCAAAACATAAAGATCAGCTGTGCTGAGTCGTGCTGCTCTCCCAGAGCAGAGCTCTCTGCGTTGCTAAAGGCTAGCGGTTTTCTTGGGATATTTTCGGTCATAGTCATTAAGAATCTGTCATTAAGAACATATGATTTGTTTTATCGAATATCTTAGTTATAATGAAATTGAGTTGACATATGAGTGCATGCAATCATACAGAGATGTTCACTTAAATAATGAATGATGATTATTATTAAAGATGGATTGCCACCATTTTTTTCCACCCTAAAACATGATCATCAGGTATTATTACAATATAAGGGGGAAGAACTTTTTCCAAAAAGTGTACAGTTTTTGTTAAAATCATGCTTTTATGTGGACACGCCCACCAGTTCATTAAGTATGCCTGGTTTGCCTGGTGGGTGGTGATGGGTGGTGATCCACCTGAACTGAAGCTGCACCCACAGCTGTAGTTGTATGATAAAGGGGGAGGGGTTAGGGGAGGGGCTGATAGTGTGGTGTCACAATATTACTGTTTACTTCATTGGCCCGTTTGACTGTCAAGGGTTCAGCCTCCAGGAAGAAACCCTAAATACAAAGTCAATACACAATTGCACATAAAAACAACTCCAGTCTGTCTAATTAAATAGACATAGACCTCATAGACACATGAAAAACTGGAAAATTTCAAAAATTGTGGCACTCCATCTTTAAGAATTACATTGCTTCAAATCAATTTCTGTAGGCCTACTTTTTGTTGCTTTTTCTGCCTTTAATTTATTGATAGGTTGAAAGTGTGCCCAGACGGTTGAGCTAACCGTCCAGGCCATACGTTTTGTGTTTTGAGCGGTACCCATCATTTTCCAATGCTAGTAAAGTAAGCCTGATGAAAGTATCAAACTCCCAAAATTGACCAGAACACATGCAGGAAATTACATCTGCTCTGTTAAAAAGTTTCTGGGGGATAGGACCCCACCCCCCACACTTCTGCGCTGCATGCCTACGGAACTCGCCTATTGGCTCGTTCACTCGTGTAATATTGCTTAATTTTACACTTGGTTGCATGCTGGAAATGGCAGATCAACAAGCTCACAACACGTTGTCAGCTCACAACACGTTTTGAGCTTGCAGATCTGCTATTTTCAAAGCACAAACATCGTTTTCGTCACTGATAAAAAAAGGTAGTTGGACAACATTTTTCGTCATCAACAATGCTCTGGTGCATTATGTTGTGAATGTGAATGTGAATGTGAATTAAAATTAAATTCATTAAATTCATTAAATTCATTGTTGTGCAAACACAATCTACCCTGTGATTTCTTCTGCATGGCAGCATAATAGCAAACATGATGGACCACGTCCACATTGCCTTTAATGCCTTCATTTTTAGATTTAGTTTACATTGTCTCCATTAAACAACACCAAATGTTACCTAATTGAGTCAATGTTGGCCAACGATATTGTGTTGTACAGAAATATGCTCAGAGACTGAATCAGAAATAATGACTTCACCGGAGCCAAAACAAATGCACTCCTCAGAGATTAGTCTGTGCGCACACACAGGAAGAGTCCATTTGTGTATAGCCTGCCACCCGGTTGCTGAGGTCTCGAGGACACCAATGGGATAATCAGGATCAGTCTATTATTACTATTATACAGAGTAGATCATAACAAAAACAAAGCAACAACATTGCAAAGTTAATACATTCGCGTCTACATGCATTTTGTGGCAAAATAAAGAGTGGGACCAATCACCTGAAAGTAGAGTATGATGTCATACAGGAGGAAGTGTCCTTGACTCCTGGGTTTCGGATGTTATCAGTAATCAGATAATCATCCTTATCAAGACCATGCAATGGAGCCAGTATGGACATTTCCTACATATTGACGTTGTTGTCACAACTTGTCAGCCATCGTTCCGACATCGCGTTTGGCGCGTTGTCTGACTACTAACCCTATTACTAACCCTAACTCTAACACATCGTGACATAATCTGTGCATGCGCATGCACTAAGACTTCTTACATTTACTAGTGTCGGCACGTGAGCTCTACTTGTTCATCAACCCCTAACCCGATCTCAACCGGCCACATAAAGAAGATAAAGCACAGTTGTTGATAGCGCAGTTTCACTATGTTTTGGCTTCGGCGGCAGTCATTTCACTTCCGCGTTTCCTATATAGTTGCAGTATGGCAGTATGTGTAAATTGCCTCCATTGTATGGTCTTGATAAGAACATATCGGTGATTATCAGTTGATAACATTCAAAGCGGTTGACTGCGCTTCTGCGTAATAGTTCAGACGAGCACATACTGTACTTCTACACTTTTGGTCCCCCCATTTTTCCCCTCTATACCAAATCTCCAGCCAACCTACAAGCTCACAATGCATCGCGAGAATCGCAAGGCATTACATCGTGAAAGATTGTGAGCTTGTATATCTCATCATAACACTGTTTCAATACGCAGGCATCTCCATGAGTGTATTTGTCGGGACGCACAAACGTCAGTACTGTGATGTCAGGCATCATGTCCTATGGGCATCATTTCACAGACGGAGAGACAACTTGAACTTTAGACAATAGAGGTTACATAAAAGCACTAAACCAGTAAGACGCCCTGCCCTGACTTATTTCACCAACGTAATCAAAAAAGTCAACCAAAGACCAAGATTCCTATACAGGATCTCCTCACTGGTCGACAAAAACACCTTGAAGGAGCCCTTGTACAAGGTTTCTTCGACTATGCATGCACCTCTTGGTACCACAGCACCTCAAAGGCCCTTAAAACAAGGCTCTAGACTTCCCAAAACAAACTGGTCAGGCTACTACTTGGCCTCACTCCCTGAACCCACCTCACCCCTGCCCACTTTGACAGGCTGGAATTGGCTTAGGGTTGACGACAGAGTACAGCATCTTGCATTGGGTCTGGTCCACAAGATTCGATACACCACCAATAAACCCTGGATGTACCTGTCTAAATACTTCCTTAATGTCAATGAAGTCCACACCCACAGGGAGCTCAACAAAACATGTGCAACCCAGATTTGGCACAAAGAAGGGATTAAATTAATTTTGCTCCTATGCCACCAAAATGTGGTCATTAAGACATGCAAATCCCTTGACTCCTTCAAAACCGCTCTCAAAGGGCACCTACGGACGGCTGCAATTCGAAACTGCCCCCCGTAAAATCTGAATCCCCCAACCAATCAATCAATCAATCAATCAAAGTTGCGGGCACGTGTCTTGAGTGGGTTTGATGAAGTCAGATCAACATATGGAATGTCAGAACGGACGGACAAGTTTTCAGGTTTTCATAATAATCTGAGAACTACGGTCACAGCAATCTGTCATCTTATCAGTCGTGATGTTCTTTCATCAGAAATGCGTGTTTCATAGTCTGTAAAAAATAAGTGTCACGCACACACACACGCGCACTCCACCTCTCTCTCTCTCTCTCTCTGCTGTGTTCTATCCTCCTCTCTCCCGGGTGGCGATACACAATTATAACTATCCAAACCGATGACAATAATTGTTTTGGGATTGCATGTGATTATGAAAAGGCATGGGGGGCTGGGGGGGTGGGGGTTAGAGGATTCTGATTACAAGAAAGTTTGAATTATATACTTCCAACAAATTCTCTTTGACTTTGGACTGAAAAGATTATACGGTTTGTTAGGAGAAGCTTTCCCATATAGCATCAGACCTGAAAAGTGGCTAAAATGTGCTTGTCTACCTGGCTGTCATGTTTCCGTCATAACCATCGGAGCTGACTGATAAATACCTGTGACTGCTAATGCAGAGTTGCAGACTTGTCTCGGGTATGGCAATTTTAATCCCACTATAACTGTACTGTTGTTGTGATTATTAGCTATCCGCAGGGAGAGAAAAAAAGTTGAAAAAAAGCTGTGACTATGAGAAGTCTAATTATAAAATGTTAAAATACACTTCAATAGATATTGGCATAAAAAGAAGATATGACCTCAATGGCACCCTTTCCACATGTATCTGAAATGACACATGCTTTCTTTCCCAGTTTTAATGGTGCATGTGAAAGTCTATACCACCCACTAGAAGTGTGTGTGTGTGTGTGTGTGTGTGTGTGTGTGTGTGTGTGTGTGTGTGTGTGTGTGTGTGTGTGTGTAGCTTCATATTTTATATCTTCCCATTTGCTGTATCTCTCCAATCTGTACTGTGAAATGTGCAAAAGTTCCCCCGCACGCAATGTATATAAAAAAAACACTCATTCACATATAAAATAAAAGCTTTGGTGAGATCAAAGTTAAAGGGATCATATAGAGGGCATGGTGTTCTTGAAATAAGGAAAATAGAGAAACTGTGAACCTGTGACCTTCTGCATCTCACGACTGCTGGTCTTTACTGCAAGGCCACTAGAATGGAACCCACGCCCAAGCTTGGGTATAAGCGTAAATGACTTCGTTGTTATACCAAGCCTCATTGGAGCTCGGGGGGGGTTGTTGGTTCGGCGGAGTTAACGAGAAGCATAAAAGACACTTTTTGACGATACGTCCTGCCAGCTATTCCTCCCCACAGCCTTCTGTTTGGCCATTAGCCACCCGCGCTGGCTGACGCTCGTTGGCTAATGATAGCAGTGATTTCATTCGCAGCACCACACCGCATGATCAGTGCATTCACTGATGCAGTCCCCTGGCTCCCCGGAACCACCTCTAGCAACTCACAGCCACCCAAAAGATGACTTATGGCAGCCCCTTACTGAGACATTAAAGATTTAGATCATTATCATCAGCCATTAGAGATCTCCTTGAACATCTCCTCCCCCCCCCCTTATCCTCTTAGTTATGAATAGCCTTGTGAGTCTTGTGTAAAACAGCAAAGGCCCCAGCAACACACCACATGGGGGATTACAATTCCAACACGGCAGAGACATATTTTATATACTGGGACAGAAATGGCCAAGTAAAATCATCATGTGTTAATCAGAGAGTGTACAATTAGACGCATTCGGATCCATTTTTAAACTCAGGATTGGACTGTGTGTGGACAGTGCAATGCCCATAATCAACTGGTCTCTACTCACTATTGAAATCTATAGAACTATTTTCATTATCCATTTTCATGGTATCTGGTAGATCCAATGAGTGCCCTAGGAGAGAGAGGGAGGCTGGTTCTTTGCACCATCTCCCAGTGCAACGCTATTATACAACAGTTGGTTGGGCACTTGGGTGGCGCAGGGGTTTGAATTGTCCACAGTGCCTCTGGTTTGGTCGGGCGTCCATGCGAGCAAGCACAGTTGGTTGTGCTCGCAGGAAGCCAGATGGAGAGGGGTGTTGAACAAGAAGGAATAGGGAGTTCCTTCGCACGTGCTATATGTCCTACTCACTGGTATAGGTGAAAAGAAGTGGCAACTGATTCCATGTGGATCGCAGGATGCGTGTTCAATCCAACTAGTCCAAGTGTGTAGGGACACCAGGAATTGCCATAACGGCAAAATTGGTGTGTGTGTGTGTGTGTGTGTGTGTGTGTGTGTGTGTGTGTGTGTGTGTGTGTGTGTGTGTGTGTGTGTGTGTGTGTGTGTGTGTGTGTGTGTGTGTGTGTGTGTGTGTGTGTGTGTGTGTGTGTGTGTGTGTGTCTGTGTGTGCGTGTGTAAATTGTGATAATTTAACAAAATAAATACAACTTGGATGCAGGTATTGGTTTTTCCAAATGTTGCAATCACAAACAAGTATAACTTCTTCCTATTATACAGACCCACTGTCAGCTCTAGTGCATGATTGAGCAGCTCTGCGTGATAAAAGGCAAGGCCTCATCCTGTGATTATTTGTGAACCTGTAAAGGCCAGACATCGCTATATGCTGAGCACCTTTCAGTTGCACCCCCGACCCCACCCACTTCCCGCTGAATGACAGGGGGGGGGGGGGGGAGGAGTATCCAACTGTTCCCTTCTCACCAGGCTGTCTGTTAGCGTGCCCTTTCTGCTACAGGTGCAGCTTGTAGACTCCGTGCCAAGGTGAAGAGACATGACAAATAAACAGAAGCGAAAGGGCAGAACAAAAACCTGTGTAAAACGAGTGCAACACACCTCGCTCCACGTAGTTCAGCAAGGTTGTGGCCTTTTTCCCTCCATTTGCGTCGGCACAGTGCTGCGCGTGTATACTCGCCGTCTCATCAGGACGCCTGTCTCGGCAGCTGCACGGATTGCTGCTTCAGCTGCGATAGCGCCAGATAAGGGTTCGCTGCCGAGGCTGCCCTGCCGTCACCGTCGCATGCACCTAATGTTCCCGGGTGACTGCGTGACTACTGCGAGGGGACAGGGGAGGGCGAAGGAGGGAGCAAGAGGGAGGTAGCAAAAGACAAGAACAGACAAAGAGAGGGGGAGAGGGGTGAGGAGGGCGTAGCTTGTGGGCAGGTGGAGAGAGAGAGGGGGAAAAAGATGGTGTTGAAGACGGATGAGGAAAAGCGAGAACGACTAAGAGACAGAGAAGGGAAGTGGTCGATAAAGGATATGAGGAGGAGGTGGAGGAAGAGGAGGAGGACACAGAAGGAGATGCAGTGAATGCACAAAACAAAAAGAGGGACAGGAATACAGATGAGAGAGAGGTGTGCCATGACTCAGCCATGTCTGATAGATGGCCAAAGTGCACAACATTGTAACTGATTTCAAATGCCAGCACCACAATGAAAAACATGCTCCTTTCTTTGATTGATTGATTGATTGATTGAATACTGTATTAGTCACAAACAGTACAGAGTACAGTCAAACACTTATCTAAAAGGATATCACCAAAAACTGTCTTGTTTCCATTCAAGACCGCATCCTCATTGTTTGCTTACCGGTAAATTATTTCCGGTATGTTATGAAACCCTTATATGGGGGGCATGGTGGCACAGTTGGTAGTGCTGTCGCCTCACAGCTAGAAGGTTCTGGGTTCGATTCCCGCTCGGGACGCTGTGGGTGCTGGTGGCGTGTTTCCTCCTCCGCGTCATCAGTGCCCATACCCGAAGGCAGGGTTGATGAAAGGGCCTTTCTGTGTGGAGTTTGCATGTTCTCCCCGTGTCCCCTAGGGTAGGTACCCTCACAAAAACATGCAGTAATCCTGGTCACTAAACTGCCTCCCCCTGACCAGCCGGGGCGCCTGATGGAGGGTAAAGGAACTGGTTGGAATAACGTGTTCCTTCCACGCGCTACGTCCAACCAGGGAAACTCCCCCCTGTCAGGTGTAAAGGAGCAACTTGGACACTCAGGCATGAAGGAAGCATGAGTTCAAGTCCGTTGCTCTCCCCTTGTCCCCCATATATGGGGACTAGGTTGGTGGAGGGTGTGTAGAGCCCAGGATCACATTAGATGATTGACACAGGGGTGAAAAATGGGTTACAAAATCGTGGGATAAAAATAGAGGCTAGAGTATCACAACATAAATGAAAATGGGATACAAAGCATTAAAAGGTGCAAATAAACTGAGACAACACAGATTTAGAGGCAAAAAGTACCTTATGCGCTTTTAGTGGTTTAAAGCAGGATACTATTTACAGTGTTTACAAAATGGTCAGAAGTTTCAAAACAAAAGTATGCCACTTTGCCAAAATAACAAACTAAGCAGCTAAGGCGAACACAATACTGTCTAACTGACTGACATGAAAACAAAAGCCTGACTGCCTAGCTACACTGTCCAATGAGGATAAATACAAAAGTGGCAACCATCCCTTACCTAGTGTGGTTTAACATAGATTCAGCCTACGTGTGGTCTATGTATAGGGGCCCCTGTCTTACCTGTCCCAAGGCAGGGCATACACACTAGATATAGTAGGAGAACAACAACAGCAAGGTTTCTTGGTCTGTAGGTTAATAAACAAACTGGTGTTGGTGAAGAGAGTTCATGCACTGAGCCCAACACAGCCCTTTTATAGGGCACAGGTGAGTATGATTGGTTGAAGGCGGAGCCAGGGAATCAGAGGCTGGCCAATGAGGGCTGCTGGAGTCAGCCACACTGGTGGTTATGGACCTCAGACCTGTAGAGAATGAAAGAGGGGAGAGGGAAGGAGAGACAGGGGAGGAAGAGAACCTCACTAGTCATTTGCGTCCATGGCTTATACACTCGTATATTCAGTACAGTATGTGCGCGCACAAACACGCACATACTCACATGCACATATGGCGGAAATAACTGAACATTCATATGTAGAGTAGCCACTCTATACAAGCTTACATGATGGCGTGTTGTGCAACATGTGGATTGGATATTTTCATTGAAGAGATTCGTTGTAGACTAGAGGATAAAAATGAGTGTGCCAATAAGGCGAGGATAGAGCCCTATAGAAACCGGTCAATGAAGTATATATATAGGGTTCGGGGAAAACTAAAATAGCCCCCTGTATCAATAAAGACAGGAAAATGCTCCCATTAAGGGTTTCCTCGTCTTTCTATGCTTGCGGGTGGATGCATTTGGTCTTCCTATAAGAACAAAGGGAAACACACACACACACACACACACACACACACACACACACACACACACACACACACACACACACACACACACACACACACACACACACACACACACACACACACACACACACACACACACACACCTCTCTCTCTGATCCATGGATCATTGTGATCGAGCTCTTGGCTATTCACCATGTTTGTCAGAGTGTGTGTGTGTGTGTGTGTGTGTGTGTGTGTGTGTGTGTGTGTGTGTGTGTGTGTGTGTGTGTGTGTGTGTGTGTGCTGCATGAGAGATGAGATGGGTGTCTAGAGAGCATTTGGCCATATAGCTAGAAGTAGCAGTGTCTTTATCTACGTCTGTCTCTCTCTCTACACAGCAAGCCCCTCTTCTTGTATACCTTCTCTCTTTCACCCTCAGTCAGCCGTGGATCGGAGAGCCGGCCCGTTGGTGGCCCTACACTGATTCCCCCGGTGATTTCACAAGATTTATGCCCACTAAATGCCTAAGCACCCCCACCTCTCTCACCATTTGGACCAAACACACACTCTGCTATTCCTCATGCCTCGTACCCCAAAGCGTCACTATATCAGCTTATACCTTACCTATGTGCTGACAAAAAAAAATAGTGTGTGTGTGTGTGTGTGTGTGTGTGCGTGTGTGTGTGTGTGTGTGTGTGTGTGTGTGTGTGTGTGTGTGTGTGTGTGTGTGTGTGTGTGTGTGTGTGTGTGTGTGTGTGTGTGTGTGTGTGTGCGTGCGTGTGTGCGTGCGTGCGTGCGTGCGTGTGCGCTTGAACGGAGCGCCACAGAGGCAGGCACCTCGACATTGATGGATGGGAGCCGGCCGCTCTCTCCTTGCTGCTCACTTGCTGACTGAGCCCTATGCCTTATTCATGAGATTTGGGGCAGGAAAGAGATGCCAAAAGGTTTAAGAATATATTAAGGAACTCTCTGAGATGTCAACCGACTTGTCAGGTAGTGTTAAGCAAAGAGTCTGAGGCTTCTACTTCTAAGGCTGTGGCAGATGGGAAAAGCCCCCACCCGCAACGCACGCACGCACGCACGCACGCACACACGCACACACACGCACGCACGCACGCACACACACACACACACACACACACACACACACACACACACACACGCACACGCACACCTCTTGTAACTAGAAACTGCACATGGAACAAAGCAGACTACAAAGAGGCCCCAGATATAATGTACAGCTCCTCAGCAAGAGGACTCAGGATGCCCTTTATAGGATTCCTGTTCTGTAAACGTTATATGCAACTCGCTGTTGTGCCAATAATCACGATAAAGGACACCCTCTCGTGTAATATTGCTTAAATAAAGTTATAAAGTTATCTGAAAGTGACATAGCTCTTTAAGTAAACCGTATTCCTTCTGTACAGTACAGGAATGGTGCTGCCATGATGTCACTGTTGTTCGAGGAGCATTCACTGCTATTGACAGGAGGAGAGGAGGTTTATATTTTCACTTTGGGAGTTTGTGACATGAAAAAGGTTTTAAGATCTCCTGACTCAGCGGAATTGACTTACGGCAATATTCCACTTGCACACAATGAAAAAGAAAGCTGACAATGTATAGTGTTATAAATAATGGCCACTGGTTTTATACCTTATAGTTTGCAGTGTTGGAGAACTGGTGGTTTCCATGTGGAGTCGTAAAACACCACAACTCCAAAACTCCACTTGTGTATACACTCTCCACGTGTGCGTGCCCGTGCGTGTGTGCGTGCGCGCGCGCGTGTGTATAGAATTTATGTCGGGGAGGGGAGGCGGGGACACTACCGGCGCAAAAGTGTAACTTTCTTGTGTTGCCAGAAGCACCTTGCTACACGCTGTGCGGTTTTGTATACATGCATCTACTCTGGAACCCAGCCTTTAGTGCATCTACTCTGGAACCCAGCCTTTAGTGGATAGATGACAACAAGAAAGGGTTGAAAAAGAGTAAGATGAGCAGGTGCTCGGAAAAATCTGACGCAGGGATAAATAAACATGTCGGCGGTGTCGCCACAACCACAAGCAGCTCACCGCCGTGGTCTCTGCAGCCTCCTCCCATGGTAATGTGTTGTGGCAGACACCTGTCACTTGAGAGGATGCTTGAACGGTGACGAGTGCTCAGAGAGTATAGAACGAAGACACCAGTTCAGAGACATTTGTGTGTTTAGGATATGAAAAAAGAAATTCTCCACCAATTCTTTTGAAAGGTGGCTTCAAATGATAGAAAAAGAGATTTGACATGGCCATGAATTTGCCTGTCAGTGCCTGGAAGGCTATAAGCTTGGCACTGCCCGAAGAGAAACTCCTAAGGCAGTATAGCTGTTGCCAGTGAACAGATATAAGCTGAGCTCCCTCAAAGAAAAGTGTACTTCCTTTATGAAAATGTTAAAATATAAGAAATATGCAATTTTGAGTTTTGCATTTTGATTATCCTCATGTGTGATCAAATACTGGCCTAGCAATACTGCCAGCAGTATCTCATCTTTCTCATTTGATGTCAGCCACACCCCCTGACTGAAGTGCCCTGAAGGTTAGATTAGATTTTGTGCCCTCCCTGTTCAAGCCAAGGGTGCCCGGCGGGAACGCCACTGTGGGGTCCTCTGCCAAGCTGAGCTGCATTCGTGTGCTTTCCATCATTAATTAGGTGGCTAATAACAAGATTAAAGAGCCCCCATTAAGGGGAATAAGGCACACATGTTTGTTAATTACTGTGCTAATGACCTTCTTGCAGTGGTTATCTTGACGGTGTCTCTGGGTATATGGACCAGGAGGATGTCATTGGAGACTCCTAACTGTTGGAAAGCAACAGTTTGCCACAGAGATGGAACATCATGCATTGTAAATACAATACAAGTGTTGCATTGCTTTCCCCCCCCCTCTTTTTACATCATTACTATACTTTTGTGAGAATTCGGGGAGGTACAGATGTCAGCCAAACTCTGAAAACTCACACCTCACCTTAATACACCAGTAAGACGCCCTGAGGGCAGGCGGCAGACTGCTGGGCGAGCGCTAGCACTTTGGCATGGGGGGGCACTCAGATCAACATAATGGAATGAATTCTGTACTGGCTAAAAATGGAGCGTGTCTGGAGTGTACAGGGTTTGATGAGGTCAGATAAACATAGGAATGTCAGAACAGGGAGGGCGGGTGAGGAAGGATCAACATATGGAATGTCAGAACAGGTCAGCTCCAACTATGGAGATCTAAGGGTTTGAATGTTTGAGGTCAGATGTAGAGTTGCTGGCCGGCTCCATATATGCAGATTTAGGTGATGATCCAGTCTTCTCCATGTATGGTTATCCAGGGTTAGATGAGGTCAGTGTTGTGATCTTCATACAGTATATGGAGATGGCCATATATGGTGGCGTGATGTCACAAGACGTGACCATAGGCGCGATGTCACGAGGTGTGACCATATATGGAGGCGTGGGTGACTAACGGACGGGAGATGCTTCTGTGTTTTCATAGTAAATACGACCTATACGGTCCGTGGATTATTATGCACATTGCGTCCACACAAATGAGAACGTTGACCTCCACATTAATCATTTTGAATACTATACCGCTGTGACCTTTACGCACCGGCACCACTCTGGGACCATGCAAGTCGGGACTCAGGATCAATCTAAGTCAGGAACGATGCAAGTTGGCCTAGTTAGTTATGCAATACCTGTTGTACTGTACTGTACTGTACTGTATGTATTGTCAGAGTACGCCCGTTACAGTACGTTAACAGCGGGCGACAGCCTGGAGTATTGTCCAGAAGTGCGTTATTTTGTCTATGGGACCCAGCAACTTCTGGCAATAGCAGGGTGAATAGTTGAAAAGTGGGCGGAGGAACTTCGTTCAAAAACATGAACATATTTTGATAGCCAATCAAATTCATGTGTTGCTTTGTTTACCCTCCATACCACCTATATGAAGACATAGGTAATGACAACAGGAACGCCCATTAGGAGATTCTGTTGAGTTTCACAGCTGTAATAGCGTGTTGTACCAGAAATATAGAAGTGAAGAATATACTGACGGAGGAATAACACTTGGAGTA